>NC_043000.1:121766905-121851905 GCF_006345805.1 Octopus sinensis | reverse complement strand
GGTGAAGTGAGACGGAAAACCGAAAAGGTATTGCTTCTCAGGAACAAGCTATACGAACGAATATAATAACGGCAAAAATCGACACCACTAACGGCAGCGACGAATGCAAAATGTGTGCTGAGAGGAGCGAAACGTTATGGCACACCGTTAGCGAATACCCGAAATTGGTCCAGCGCGAATACAAAAGACGCCATGACAATGTGGCAAGAATGATTCATTGAAAGTTGTGGAAATCACGGCCTTCAAAGAGGAAAGACCTGGTACGTGCATACACTGTGACCATAATATCTCGGCAAAATAATTTGATAAGCTTAGAAAATATAAAGATTTGCTAATCGCACATCGAAAAAAATGTAGCATCTCAAGATGGTCACAATATCAGTGATTGTAGCAGCACTTGAGATGATCAAAAAATAAACTGAAATTTATTTGAGGATAATCCCTGGCTTACCATTAATGCAGGAAGGGCAAAAGATTGTCTTAACTGTTGAGTCACACGTATTGCGAAGAGCACGTTCGCTGTGAATTTTCTTTCCTTTTTTCCCTTTTATTTTATTTACTCTTTTACTTGTTTCAGTCATTTGATTGCGGCCATGCTGGAGCACCGCCTTTAATCGAGCAACTCGACCCCGGGACTTATTCTTTGTAAGCCCAGTACTTATACTATCGGTCTCTTTTGCCGAACCGCTAAGTGATGGGGACATAAACACACCAGCATCGGTTGTCAAGCAATGCTGGGGGACAAACACGCACACACAAACACGCACATACACACACACACATACATATATACGACGGGCTTCTTTCAGTTTCCGTCTACCAAATCCACTCACAAGGCTTTGGTCGGCCCGAGGCAATAGTAGAAGACATTTGCCCAAGGTGCCACGCAGTGGGACTGAATCCGGAACCATGTGGTTGGTAAGAAAGCTACTTACCACGCAGCCACCCCTGCGCCTATTTGTTTACATTTTTATTTTTTCCTTTTTCTTTCTGTCTTATACTTTTTCTTTATCACATGACTTTTTCAATGAACAATCTGGTATGTGTATTTTAATGGCCGCTCAATGTACAAAGTACATTTCTCTGCCCTAGGTTTCAGGAAATAACTCGGCATGAAATGGAAACAGAATTGAAAGATGATGATGATAATAATAATAATAATAATAATGATAATAATGATAATAATAATAAAAATAATAATAATAATGATAATAATAATAAAAATGATAATAATAATAATAATAATAATAATAATTATTATTATTATTATTATTATTATCAGTTGAGCATGTCCCTTAGTGGCTGACGATATGTGCATCTCTGATCACGAGCAGAAGTAGTGGGGGAGCATCATAGCCATGTGTTGAGAGGGATTCTTTGGGGTTTGAATAATTCACCTCTGGAAACATGGGTGGTTCTTTCAATAACCTTAAACAACCCTTATTCAGGGACCTTTTGAGCGGGATGGGCTGCTCAACCTGAAGAAAATTCATACTGGGCCCCACCTGCAAGGTTATGTGCTGTTTATCTTGATATGAGATCACCATGTCGCGCACATATGGTTGTGATGCATGTGCCTGGTGTACCCTTATCAGACGGTTAGTCATGATGGGTATATTGGGCTTCGTATATTTTACCCCAGTGTCACTTTGATGGCATGAAATGCTCTCTCACTCAATAATAATAATAATAATAATAATAATAATAATAATAATAATATTAATAAAGTAGATGTCGCACTCACAATTGAATAGATGGAATGTGGGCGATAGCAGAAACTCGCTAAGGAGCCGGAATTATAAAATGGCAAAAGAGAGGAGTGATGACAATGGATACAAAGACCATGATGATGTTGATAGTACACGGAGCATTCCACACTAAGAATGACACCGATAAGCTGGTCTTGTCGAGAACAAAGGGTGGGAGAGGTCTGATCACTTGCCAGGACTGTATTGAAGCTGAGGAAAACAGCTTAGTGTGATATATGGAAAATAGCGTGGAGCCACTGTTGAAACATAGGATAAAGGCGGGCCTCATCAAAACTGAAAATTGTGGAATGAAAGAAAAATTTAAAAAAGAAAGGAAAGAAGAAATGAAAACCCATGGAAGGAAAAATGTGCGGTCAGTTTGGATGAGAGATGTGGACGCCAAGACGGATACAGGATGTGGAGGAGTGACCTGACGATAGAGACAGAAGCACTCATATGTACAACTCATGGACAAGTGTTGAGAACTGAACTGCTTCATTTTTATTTTTTTTTTTTTTGTTAAGATTATATAGGACTGAGGTAAATCCTCCAGACGTTATAGAGAAATGAAACAGAACAGGGCAATAGTTACCATGTGAGATTGGTTGAACGATATTTCGGCATCTAGCGTGCCTTCCACAGATTCAAAAGTTACTACTCACCTCCTACTCCACCCCACCTCCTTCCTCCCTCTCGCCATCCCCTCCTGCTGTTGCTCTTGTTGCTGCTGCTGTTGTTGTTCCTGCTGCTACTACTACTACCACCACCATCACCACCATCATTACTACTACTACTAGTACTACTACTACTGCTATACTACCACTACGGCTACTACTACTACTACTACTACTACATCTACTACTACTACATCTACTACTACTACTACTACTACTACTACTACTGTCATTAAGACACTATTGTATGTTAAAAGGCGCTTATTTGTATACATGTATACGTATCCATGCGCTTACAAATACGCATATATGCAAACATATACATTTATACATGCATTTACATATATGTATATCGAAGCATATATAAATAGACATAAAGATACGTATATACACATACATAGATATACTCGTATATATATATATATATATATATATATATATATATATACATACACACACATACACACACACACACATATATATATATATATATATATATATATATTATATATATATATATATATATATGTATATATGTGTGTGTACGAGTGAACGTCAGTATATGTGATACACACATATAAATATATACTGAAATTCATGCACAAGCATTTATGCAAACTTAAATTATATCGTGTAGCTACAAGGAATAAAGTATTTGCAAAATACACATTATACACGTAACACATCATATATATTAATTTTCAGTCTTCAACATTTTTCAGATAGCTGTCCTAAAGCGATTCATACAAAATCGACTCCCAAATCTTTCGGCGAATTTTATATCTGACATGCACAGAAATCTCAGCTCTTCAGTATGTTTATTGAATATGCTGATTAAAAATAACACACACACACAGTCTATATGTATGTCCCTTCTATTTTTTTTTAAATATCATAAATCTTACATTGAGGAACGAGCCGGTTTCCAACAAAGATACAAAGCTCCATCTTTGGCATGTTGTTAAGATAAACAATTTCACGTTTGGAACTAGAGAAAAGTCTTGCTTATTTTCACTGCTCCACTCAACAGATTGTACTTGTAACGTAAGAATCAGCCAGTCGATTTCTCTTTCTGAAAATCCCTAACTCATCCATATTTCTCCAGTTATTATTGGGATGAATATGAATTCAAAATCTGGATATATGGGTATAGAAGCTGGAGGTTTCGAATCAGTTGTCCATACATATCATCTTTTTCTTTGATTCTCAGACATATTTATAACTGCAGGGCAGCTGATATCTATGATGGTACATACAGTTGCCCCTCTGTCCCAAACAACAATATCCGGCCTGTAATATTTAAACTTAATTGAAGTTTTGATGAAAATATTCCACCAGTATTCTTTGAGTTGGTGTTTACGAATGTATTCCATAACAGAGGGATTTTCTAAGTTTATTTCAGGACAGGCTTTTTTGCGGATGGCATTTTAAATTGCTTTAGCAACACCATCGTGTCATATAGGGAATTAGAACTTGCTGCATAGTGTGGTAGTACGCATGTGCGTATTTATGTATGTATGTATACACATACAAGCGCGCGATCAAACACACATATACGGATAGCATGTAAGAGGTAGATATGCAGTATATAGAAAGCGCGTTGTAGTGCTCAAATAAATTTGAGCATCAATTCTGAAATCTCCATTCAGGACTAGGCCCACGGTAACAAGAGTGATTATAAGAAAGATCAAAGACGAAAGATAAGATATGTAAGGAGTAGTGCAGATTAGCCCAATTAGGTTTCACACCTACATACACCACCATATATATATATATATATATATATATATATATAATATATATATATATATACATATGCATACACATACATATATATGCATATATATATATATGTATATATATATATATGTGTCGAGCCTAATTTTGTTTATCTCCATTACTACTTCTCTCTCCATCTTTCTCTCTATATACATGTATGTATATATATGTATATACATATAAACCGGAAAAGGTTGAGAAGTAACGTGCACAAGTATCTCGCTTCTACAGTCATAAATTCGTAGTTTGGTAGGCACACATTTCACACAGTCATACAGATACTGACAGTTAATAATCACAACTTGGAGGTCTGTTTCATTTGCGTACCCAGCATTAAGAGAATCCAAAAGCAGAATTACGATGCTCATGTAGGGTGTACAATTACACCCTACATGTATTACATCCGGAAATAGCATCAGGAACAACAGAAGTTCTTTAAGCTTCCCCTCGATATTTGCACTCAACATACTTGGGAAAACCTGATATAACCGTCCAACACAAAATGAAGCATACAGGCCTTAAAGTGTTTCTGCTTCAAAATATTGATTTTTATCACGTGTACAGATTAGAGAAGAAACCGATTTCTCAGGCAGCATCTCACCAAATATGCTGGCAGACAAGAAAAATAAATATACATTTATGTATTTTTGAAGTATATGTGGGGTCCTGAAACGTTCAGAACTTTGGGGAAAAGAAAGTATAGAAGGACCAGTTAATTATTATTTTATTCAACATATTTCCCTCCCAGATTCACACACTTATTGCAGTGGTCTTTCAGGTTTTCTAAACCCTGTAAAAGAATTAGGAAGTTTGGGCCTTAAACCAGATTTTTCGCGATATCATTGAAGTCAGGAAATTTGCAGCACCGCTTCGTATATTTGGGGATGAAATACTCGTTTAAAAATCTGTAATGATGCAATGTATGATGCACAAATATACAACGAATCAGAATTCGAAAATTGAAGACGAGGAACGGATTTCTGTTTCCAGATGCTAATGCCTGACATATCGTATTTCGCAAGTTCGCAATTTTCCTGAAGATATATATTAGTGAAGCCTGCAGGAACTCATTAAAATTGTTGCAGGTTTTCTGCGTAATATTTTTCTTTACATTTCACTGACGCCAAAATGTATGTTGAGTTTCATTGTATATATTGAAAGAGAACGGAAAACATATGTCACGAATATGAGACAAATGATATTTTCTAATTGTGTTTTATCCATTTTATGAAATGTTGATTTATATCTGTAGCGTATAGGAAATATATAAAAACACAATGTAAAGATATTTGCCGCGGAGTACCGTGGGCTTCAGGAAATATTAGCCAAATATTACAACGTACATGCTTTCCTAACAGAGCGAATAAAACCGAAGACCAAATGTGGATCCAATTACCCAGTGCTTATGTGCTTATTTAACTAAGCAGTGTTTGGATCTACTTATACAGATGTATATGCATTGCCCAACCAACCAGGAATTTGTTTTTTTTTATGTAGTTGTTGTTGGTACGACGGATGTATTATGACAAAGCCGTAGGCGTGTGATTGTTATCTACACTACTCTATCAATAGTACATGTAATATTAAATTCTAGTGTCAAAAACATTTCTAATCCTATTGATAGATACAAAGGCCACCCAATTATAAATTGTTACTTTTCTCTTTGGACAAATAGCAGGCGCTGTATAAAATATTGTCCCAAGTAGGTAGGAAATCGTTTATGCGGCTACCGCCTTTGTTGTACAAAACTGGATTGGGAAAAATATTGTGTACATTTATTCAGTATCTATTTACACACTGCAGTGAGTGCTAATCCCCGTGTACTGTTTCATAAACATTACTTTACTGTATATTTTACACGGCACAAAACACGATAATACTGCATTATCTGATCTACTTTCTAGTAAAATAAGCTGTCTACAAATTGAATTTTCCAATTTAATGAAGTCCTTAATTAACGTATCTATCGATATATACAATATTCGTGTACATACACAACAGCCTCTTTTTGACTGCTGAAGTATTTTCTCGAATCGTGTTGACTTCCTCTCCTTGCCATAAAAATATTGTAAATGAATTTACCTATATACGTGAAGTGGACTGGAATGCATACACACATATATGCACGCACTCAGTTTACCACGACTAGCATTATAGTCAACTAGAAAATTCGGTATCATCCTTCAATCGCTTTCAATCCAATTATTTTTTCGATATTCGCCGTACACAATTTGAAGCACATTCATCATAAAATACTGTAATACTAATTATCCGGTATAATATATTCGCAAACCTTTCTTTTCTTCATTTAAATGTTACAGTTAGTTCCTGCTTATCAATAGAAATTTATTTCGCTCGTGTTATAAGCGAGGTTTTATTGCATTACAGAGATATAGTAAGCTTAAAAATCCACCAGCTGTAGAGATTCCCGTGTATACACGTACATTGTAATATTAGCAGTGAGAATTATTCACAAAAAGCCGAAAATAAAGTCAGAAATATTAATTATAAAATGAATTAACTGGCTGAATTTCCTTTATACGTATTATCTGAGAAAGATCATATAACTTGAGAGTAAAAATAGTATTATGAAGAAATGCTTATCGATCATATTAATTTCAAAAGAGGAAAATAAACCAAAATATAAGATTAAAAACAATATTCTATCTTGAAATACAAAACTCGACGTAAAGTAGGACATATTATACAGGTGGCAAACGCGAGGAAAAAAATAAACAAGTGATTAATTTGTTGACGATCAGAGAAGCATAAGTAGGTTAATTTATGCGAATATGTAAAATCTGGAATTAGGTTAATCAATTTTTTCTTTCAGATCAAAAAAACAACATACGCACACGCACACGCACACATACATTTGTACATATACAGGATGCGGAGAATAAACTGTCGTCTAAATTATGCACAAATGAAAATAACAATGATATCTCATTTTAACATCTATATTCACCATAATTACATTGAACTATCCTGAAATACTAAAGAGTAAATTCATTCAATAAACTCGGCATTTGCTTAAGAACGGACTCCAAACGTCTTCAGAATCTCTTGCAACTCTTCTGGATAGTCTCTTTGTTTAAGTTGGTGAATGATGCCATAAAATTTTGCCTTCAGTTCATCTTTGATGTTAGAAGGAATGTTAGGGGAAATGTGGTCGGGCAAATTGTCTCACAGCCATGACTGTGTTCCCTTGCTTGTATGGCACGGTGCAGAGTCCTGTTGCTAGACAAAGAGTCTTCCAGCAGCCACCCTCTTGATCCAGGGCAGAACTATCACCGCCGCCAGGCACTTTATATGGGCCTCCGTGTTCAGTGTGAGGCGTTGTGGGAAGATGAATGGAGGCATATCGTCGCAATCACTAGTGGTCACTCCAAACATCATGATATTGACGCGATGATTGATTTTTATCATTCTCGGTACATGTCCTCAGATTGCGAAGTCCTGAGATTGACAAACGGACATTGAAATTTTCGTATAGGAGTTTCCAGCACGAATGACAAGCAGTACAGCATGTCGTTTCTTAATTCCTGGTGAAATGAATAGCATCATGTTGCTGGTTTTCTTTGACCCTATTTATGATATAGAGGCAATTTACTCATCGGACTCTCTATGTATGGGCATGTATGTATGTGTGTATGTATGAATACGCACATACACACACACACACACACACACAAACACACACACACACACACATATATATTTATATTTAACCCATATGTATATGCGCAGGATTGCACCAAACAGACTTACGGTCATGGATCTACGCATGATTGCACTCATTCTCTGGCTTCTAAAACTTCGGAAAATTGAACTAAGTAACTTTTATGTTTCTTTTTTCCTTTTCTCTGTCCATCTCCTTATTCTTTTATTTGCTTCCTCTATATTGTCACCTTATTCACATATACTTTTCTCATTTTCCATATTTTCCCCCTGTTTGTCTCTGATGACGGAATATCCCATACTCAGAGAAATAGAACCAGCGGTACGATTTTCAATTTCTGCCTATAATAATATTGTATATGATCTGAGATATTTGCCTTTCCTTAATGTTTGGTGTCCTGTTTAACTCTCATATATCCGCTGCATTGGAAATCTGAAATGGCTCCATAACGACCGTCTCGGCTATAACCTTAGAGACCTAGTAATCCGTTACGGCTCTTACCTAGAGTAACTAATCGTTTAGATCACCTGACATAAACCCCCATACTTTGTATATATATGAGATTTGTTTTATATATATATATATATATATATATATATATATATAAACCAGCTTAGAGAAGAAGAAGAAAGGAAACGAACCGAAACGAATCGAACCGAATCGACGCGAGGGCGCTCAGTCATACAATAGTGTAATAAATAAAATATATGCATACATACAAACATATATGTACGTACCTACATCTACATGTATATATACATGCATATATAATATATATACGTGTGTACAGCACACCACAAATATATATATATATAATATATATATATATATATATATATATATATATATATATACATATACATATACATACAATAGGGAAGTATATTTGCCACATAAATATGGTTAACCCTAAAGGATGGATGCTACTGTAGCTTGTAGCACTAGGAAGACATCTCCTCCAGTTGCCTATTGGCACACTTTCTGTGCTGCTGTATTTACGTTTCTAACAAGCGGTTCAGCAAAACGAGAACGATAGAATAAGTATGAGGCTTTTGGAAAACAAGTACAGAGGTCGATACATTCAAATGAAAATTGTTCGAGCCGGTGCCCTAGGTTGGCTGCAGTATAACGGCTAAAACAAGTAAAAAATAAAATATATATATATACATATACATATATATATATATATAATATATATATATATATATATTATATATATATATATATATATATATATTATATATATATATATATTGTTTAATATTTCAGATGGGATAAATCAGTTTACTATGGATGGATGTTACCTCACATAAAATTATATAGGATAATGTAATAGAAGCCAAGGTCATGGCGTTTAGTATGTAACAATACGAATAACATCACCTGTATAATTTTACCTCTGAATTATATACAAGCAGTAAAATCAGGGTCATACCTGAATATATTCATCGAATGTACATTAACAATGTTACGTGAATTACATGTAAGGTAGCCGTACGATTCATCAGACGTGTATTGAAATCACCACGTCAGCAGGTGGTTCATTTGTGTATAAAGATTTTTCATGTTATTATCTAATTTAATTCAACTTCCTTCATTCCACCAAGCTAACGGAAATAGACAACTGGCCTTCTGATAATTATACATGTAATTCACATGCAAATTTAATTCTAACAAACCAGGAAATTTGAATCGAGAAAGAAAAATAGAATTTAAAGTTTTGATGGAATTATTTGTAGGAAAAGGAAATAGTTTTCTTTGATAGCATTTTCACAATTCAAGTATAAAATATATTGAATAAACAAATTAATTTTTGAAACCATTATTATTATCGCTATTTTCAAATGAACCGTTGAATAGCACAATGTTTAGAATGGCAGATAAACTATTTTTCTCAGCTTTTGTTTTCATATGATTGCGTTATTGGTTCAAATCACCCCGGAGTATCATTTCCATGACGATAATCCGAACATTTCAGATGACTGTTATTTAACAAAATCGATAACCTTTTCAAATCTGCATCGTACAATTTACAGAATTCTTTAGCGAACTGTTAGCATTCATAGCACGCCGGACAAAAATGTTTTTCACCATTTGCGAGTTTAAATCGCTCTTACACTCTCCTTGTATATCTTATTTCGGGGTCAAGAAAATTCTTAATAGGCAAGTACCAGGGTCGATGTAAACGCCTTACACATCTCTCCCAAAACTACTATTTTTGTACCATAATTTAAAAACACTACTAATGTGCCGAGCTCAAGATGTTCGTTATAATTATTCTACACATCAACGATATGCACCTGAATATCTTCCGAAATATAGGCACAAATGTTGTTGTGTGGTAAGAAATCTGATTACCAACCACATTACTTCACGTTCAGTCCCATTGCATGGCAAATTTGGTATGTGTCTATCACTATCGACCTAGACCAACCATATGCAGGTGGATTTGGTGAAGTGAACGAAGTTAGTTGTATATATTTATGTATATGTTTTTCATCAATGTCTTTTCATAAACAGTATTGACTTGTTTGTATCATTGCGGTTCGGCAAAAGAAGACCAATAGCATAACTACTCGACATTAAAGTCCTAAAAATTAAGGTTTATGTGTTTAACTAAAACCTGCAAAGTAGTCCCTAATCATGGCCCCATTCTACTGACTGAAAGTAGAAAAAACTTATAAGGTGAATGCATTAGTGACTGCAAGATAGTTGGCTTCTGAATCGTAGGTTCCTTCTCAAGCCACGTCTGGCCATAAGGGCCGGGTTCCCGGTTTCCTTGGCGTATAGGTTCCCCACTTGGGCGGGACACCGGTCCACCACAGGTGAGCTGCAAAATGCAGGAGGAAAGAGTGAGAGAAAGTTGTGGCGAAAGAGTCAGCAGAAGTTCGCCATTACCTTCTGCTGGAGCCGCATGGAGCCTAGGTGTTTCGCTCATAAACACACAGGCCACCCGGTTTGAGATACGAACCCGCAATCTCTCGACCGCGACTCCGCTACTCTAACCAGTAGGCCATGTTCATCCTGGCTCCTGAATACCGTTTCTAAATTTATCAAACCTTTTTAATAGTACTCAATGCTAATTTAGTTTTTAAAAATCATGTTATTTTTTATTCACTCGTAATATTTTCTATTGTAATACATACTCATATGATGCCTGACTTTATTGTATTGTATATTACTCCACCTAATATAACTGTTAATCTAGGAATTGGCAAGATCGTTAGCACGCCAGGTATTTCGCGTCCATTTTCATGTTCCGAGTTCAAATTCCGCTGAGGTTGTATTTGTCTTTCATCTCTTCGGCGGTCGATAGCTTAAGTACCCAGTGGAGTAACGAGGCTTGATATCATCGACTTAAACACGTCCCCGAAATTTCTGACCATAAGCCAAAATTTAGAATCAATGGAAGTGCAAATCTCTGTCTATGTTTCATGTGCCGCAGAAGAATTACATGATATTTATATTTCGTTTTTTTTCTGTCTAAAGACAATTCCATCTTCAGTGATCTGTCCGTTTACAATCCTCGAAACCTACAAATATATATTTCAGGTCGATAGTGTATTTCATTTTTCAAAAACAGAGTATATTTCAGCAGATTTAATACGCTAGTCTGTGATGTCCTCCAGTGTTCTGTCTTCATATCTCTAATCCGTTTCTTTTATTACCCACAAGAGGCTAAACATAGAGAGGACAAACAAGGACAGACAAACGGATTACGTCGATTACATGGACCCCAGTGCGTAACTGGTACTTAATTTATCGACCCCGAAAGGATGAACTGCAAAGTCGACCTCGGCGGAATTTGAACTCAGAACGTAACGGCAGACGAAATACTGACAAACATTTCGCCCTGCGTGTTAACGATTCTGCCAGCTCACCGACCTTCTGTCTTCACATCTCTAATCATGCAATTCATCATATTCCTGCGAATTGTATCTTAAATGTTTCTATTTACATGCCACGTATCATCCATGGCACGTATTAAAATCGCTGGTGATTTCGGATTAATAGAATATAAAAAAATTGCATTACAAGTTATAGATGTTATCTTCAGAAGAAGGAAATAAATTAAACTCTAATAGCTGCTATTTTAGCAAACGTAAGTGAAATCCACACATCCACATCTAGAATATCGCTGCCGCTACTAAACATGTTAGCTGAGAGGACGTGAAAACGAGCGCAATCCTGTTGATTGGAAATTATTCATACGCTAACTAGACACGTTAGTCTCTAATTCCACCACCACTACATATGTATATCTTATTTATAGTTTCCTAGTTGCAAACCGGTTTCATTCTCAAATTTCGCATGCATCTATTTAATTCTACCCACTGCTTCTGTCGCCTCTCCTGGGAGAGATTTACTCAAATGTTTTCTCTCTAAATTCTACTATTTGGAACTTGAATATCATTACGTTTTATTTTTTAAGAGAGTACTGAGCATATCGGAAAACGTACTTACGTATATCATTGACATCTGAGACATTGTATCATCGCTTTTTGTTTTCCTGGATAGTTGAATAGAATTGAAAATCTTTTTTTCTTTGTTACGACCAGGTGCAGGAGTGGCTGTGTGCTAACTAGATTGCTTACCAACCACATAGTCCAGGGTTCAGTCCCACTGCATGGCTCCTAGGGCAAGTGTCTTCTACTATAACCTCGGGCCGACCAAAGCCTTGTGAGTGGATTTGGTAGACGGAAACTGAAAGAAGCCCGTCGTATATACATATATATATATATATATGTGTGTGTGTGTGTGTGTGTGTGTGTGTTTGTATGTCTGTGTTTATCCCCCCAACATCGCTTGACAACCGATGCTTGTGTGTTTACGTCCCCGTAACTTAGCGGTTCGGCAAAAGAGACCGATAGAATAAGTACTAGGCTTATAAAGAATAAGTCCTGGGGCCCATTTGCTAGGCTAAAGGCGGTGCTCCAGCATCGTCGCAGATAAAAGACTGAAACAAGTAAAGAGAGTAAAAGAGAGTAAACCTAACATTATGTTCTAAGACGCTTTTGCCATGGCAATCCTTCCTGTTTTCAAATATATAGTCTATATATACACGTTTGGTTTATTTAATATAATCTGCTAACTTACTAGGAACCAAAAATGGGTGAGGGTGAATTGAGGGATATTTTGCTAATATTTTTAGCCCACCCGATATTCATGTTGGTTATCTATTATAACCAGAACTTGACAGGAACTGAACTACCGGAGCACTTACTAGTTTGTTATATTCTAACTTATCCAATGTTTTCCTTCTTCTTAGATTGATATTACACTTCACAGCGTTTCCTACCGATGCGTTTTTCTTAACATTCTGCCCAATAGAAATCCATCTTGTATCTATTTTTCAATGCGAAAAATCATCTATTTTCACTTCTGAATTTGTTTCATTTTTCATGAGATATTTTTGAAATCGTTCGGTTCTGAATTTCCAGTTTGTCATATTCTTGTGATTTGACAATATACTCCAACTCTTGGAATCCTATGATTTACACTAGTTCTAATTCGTTTTCATATTCTTATTGAACTACGGATGATTTTGAAAAGTGTACTCCTTATTTGGGTTTCATATTTTCGTATATCAAAGAATGCAGGATTTCTTGGTACTTACTTTGGTTATCTATTTTTCTCTACAATGTTAGATTCCAAAATTGTGATAACTGAGAGAAGTTATTGCTGTCTTTTGTGTAGGCGTTTTTATTACGAGGAAACTAATCTTTGCATCAATTTCCGATGCTTGCATAATAACTCCTTCAGCATTAAATATAAAAAAGATTCCCCCATATTTTTATCACAAATCTTTCATCTTTACGCTTATCACTAGAACTATACATCTCTCAGACCTACACAGAAGTATTTCCATCTTAGGATTATTATCCTTACTAACATTTTCTAAATTTAGATAAATTTCTCTGAGATTCTTCTCATGTACAGATCTCTCCATAATTTCAACTGTTCTTTTCTGCTACCATTTATTTGGTGTATATTGTGAAGTTTATTGAGATTTGCGGTTGTTGTATTTTTCTTGTGTCTCTAGAACCATATCTAACTTTCCGATTTATATAGGTTACAGGCTGATAACTGTTCGCTTCGTTATTCTGTTTTCATAAATGGTTTGTGATTGTCTTGTTATTTGCATTTGTGGCTTTTGATCAATTAAGTACACGTCCAGGTTGATCGGGTATCGATTTATCTGCTGATATGAACATTATTAACGCGCTTTCCTTGAAACAAATTGAATGCAAGCATTCCAAAACACAATATATTTGAATTACTTTTCATTTACTGAAAGCGGTACTTTCTTTTCGTACTTACTGTCTGGATGAAATAAATACCAGTAACATTTTGACTGGTTTATTCCGCAACGTACACTCAAGTTGTGAGTGGTTTTGTGTACTTGTGTGACTCAATTATTTAACTATGACCTATTTTCGATTCATTTCATCTGATGTTCATTTTAGCCATATTTAGTTTTCTGTGTTTACAAAATGTACTCGCCGCGAAGCTTCTTATTGCATATTCTAATGACTAACGACACGATTACATGATCGTTTGCGGCAGGGACTATAAGGCGTTTCATTGATGAAACTTATTCCTATGAGCTGTTTTCACATAAAGGCCTAGATTAGATTAATGCAGTGTAGTGGATGCTTATATATATATATATATATATATAAATACAAAGGTGAGGCAACAGGAAGCATTAGGTCTCTCAACTGGAATGAAATACAATGCGACCGACAATTTTTTTCATAATGTCTGTATATCCATTATGCTATGGCAGAATATTGTACCTAACGTGTAGAGTATTAAGTAATAACAATAAAGTTGTGATAATTTTTGGAATGCTTTACACAGAAAGTATCATCGTTTTATAAAATACATTGATTGTATTTGAGCAGTAATGCAATTTCTCAGAGTATGCTTCTGACATTAAAACCGATACTATTTTCACCAATATGGTGTCCATTGGCTCAATACCTTGTTCTCGTACTTTTCTTACTTCTTGTATATTATAGAAAACTGAAACATAGCACAATTTACTATATTACAACGAATGAAGAAATACGAAAATTACTATGAATATTTTGCAAAAGTTAATTACGAAAAGAACATTCATATATGAGGACATTCGCATATAGGGATCAAAAACTAGATCAAAATACTTATATAACTTGTGTAATCAATATTTTCTCTCCTCTATAAGGACAGTGTAGCTAATCATAACACAGCAAAATTCAATATATTACCAAAATTGACCAAAAATTTCATTCAGAAGAATTATTCACATTCATATATTTCTATTATCCTTTACTTGCTTCAATCATTAGGCTGCGGCCATGTGGGGTACCATTTCTAAGAGCGGTTAGTCTACGAAGTGGCTCCAGAACGTATGATGGTAAGCATGGTATCGATTTCATCGGTCTCTTGTGCTGAACCAGTCTATTTACAGAGACGTAAACATTTCTTAACCGGTTGACAAATAGCTCTAGGGGACAGACACAAACACAAAACACACACACACACACACACACACTTTTATACATATATATTTACTACTACGCACCTACAAGTCATTCACAAAGGAATAGAGAGAGAGAGAGAGAGAGAGAGAAAGACAGAAAAGACACTATCTAAAGACGATGGAAATATCTACAAAACATTTCACTCGATTGTTTTCTCCAATTTAAATGTTTTTCACATCTTACTTTCAGTTGAAAAAGTCTAAAAGGCAGAAACCGGTACTAAAATGTGCTTCATGATAAAATTAATTTAGTATTTCCTACCTTGTCTTATTTTCCTTACATATATATATATATATAGATATACGACAGGAATCTTACAGCTTCCGTCTACCGGACGAATTTAGGGCTATTCGTAATCTCGTTCCATACGCTATCGCGCATGCAATTTATGCTTTCGTCTTTAACATTAATTTTCACCAAACTTCAAAATCGATCACGGAATGAAAAGTAACGCAGATGAGTCTGTCGTATCTTATTCAGGTGGATTGTTTTATAAATCTCGAAAACTAATTTTAACTTAAAACAGAAAATAACTTGCAGGTATCATTTACAAACGTCTTTATCTCCAGTTATTTGTGCTAAACAAAATGTTGTGCTTATATAAGAATAAAAAAACCCCAGTTATCTGATGTAAGAATTTAATCGTATCTGCTGTAGATGTGAATATAATTCCATAAATTCCAGAGATGTTTTAATTTAGTTATTTGAAAACTTTGCAATATATTCTTTTGTAGATCACATTAGGCATGTCATATATTTACTTGAGAGAATATATATAGTTCACTCCCTATATTTAAATTTAGTCTTATATTGGTTATTTGGAATTCAGCTGCAAGATAAGGCGTTATTGTATGCCACTCTTCTGTATACGGTATCTGCCATGATATAAAATTTTAAAAATCATTAGTATCATTAGTATTAGTTACTATAAGTAAAATCATTAATATTAGTTACTATTAGTTTGTACCTGTGCGAAAACTATACTGAAGCGATGAGAAGAACTAAAGCAGTGAAATACGGTTCTGAGAAGTATTGATCTATGGTGGAATTTCTTAGAAATGTGTGACAGTTAGGCTTCGTCAAATTAGCATATTTGTTACCGTAAAGGACATGATATATTCTGGTCGCATGAACATTTAAAAGGAATCGATATATTTGAGCAAATATAAAGATAAATCTTCACGAGTCAATATAATATCATGGCACATTTAACAGACCCACCATATGGCATTCGAGTGTCTTTAGCAGAGTTCACTGGATTTCACAATTCGGACAATTTCTCCGATCTATGGAAAATTCGATATTCTGATGGTCTGAATCCTACTGCAACAGTAAGCAGTTTGGTCATTGAAAGAATGCATCGAAATATCCAGTCTTTTCAGACAAGCCAGCCAACCTGAAATGGGGCAAAACATCTCCTTCATAAGAAGTCACGTAAATCATCTCCTTCATAACAAGTCACATAAATCACTGTTGTTGGGTATGTTATATTGGTGTAGCAATATATTGAATTTTCGTTACTTATTTCACGTATTTGGTTTATTAGTAGACTAACCGAAAAAGTCAACGGTTGACCGTGGAATTCAAATCCATATTTCCTGTAGGCATAACATTCATATACATATATGTATATATGCGTATATATATACACACATATATATACATATATATATATCCATCTATCTATCTATCTCTCTCTCTCTCTCTCTATATATATATATATATATATATATATAAAATATTATTCGAGACAAAACCACTATTTTGCAAAACAAACAAGGAAAGACTTAATTAATACATAAAATTTTAATAAATAGTTAAAAAAAACCGCCACTACAATCGTTTCTTGTCTTGATCGACAATCTTCAGGTGGACTTCCAATCTAAAAAATCAATATTTTAAAATATAAAAATAATAATTTTAAAATAATTAAAGTATGAATGAAAAAATATAAGTATATCATCCATATATAACCTATCTATAATCCATATATAAACAATATATAAACAATATATAAACTAAAAAAACCTATCAACAATTAAATATAAAATATAAAATATAAAATATAAAATATAAAACAAAACAAAAAAAAAAATAATAATAATATAATAATAAACTATATATACACCCATACGCATAGTATACATTGAGTGTAGTGATGGGGCTCCCATTACTATACACATTTGTACCTGTGTGGTAGTCTCCATGTGTATATTACGCACGGGTATAAATGCAGGGGGTACACGCGCACGTCATTTGCGTGTACCCCTCACATGTACATATGCATGCTATTTAGGCTCGATATATGCAACAATGTTATCGCGCCCGCATACATGCATATGGGCGAATTGCACAATCAAAAAACACACACGTGTATGTGTGCGTTCCCTGGTTGTGCAATTCACCCATCTGGGTGTGAGTGGGAGTAATCTTATCACTGTGGATGTCGAGCTTAATACAAATTTATATAAGTGTGTATTAGGGGGTTGTACTTATTAATTGTGTGCATGTACTTCACGCACTTGCGTCCATATATGGATGAATATATTGGGATTACTATGTGGGTGTAAATTGGGTATGGAGGGGGGAATTTTGTCATTGTATGGGTGTGGGTTTCATTTGTGATAGTGGTTAGTTGGTGATTTTTAGTATGTTCTGTATATTTGGGTTAGTTATGTATTATTCTAGTGTGTATAATTGTATACATATAATTGGTGTGAATGGGATTACGCCCATTTTTGGGGATGTATGTGTTTATTTATCCATGTGGGGCGGGAGTGGCCGTTAGGTGTATATGCCGAGGCTCACATGCAATTCCAGGTACATCGAATGAAGTGGGTACCTATATTTGTTATGGGTGTGTGTACTTTATTATAACAGACAATACCCAATAAAATCTTTCAATTCAACATACCAAATGAAAAACAAAAAACAAAGGGATCTTAAACATTCACACATACATACAAAACTCAATAAAAACACCACTAAATAACACCCATAAACATATAAATATATCCTCCAAAATATATACATTAAAAATGAACTAATTAAAACAAAGAAATATAAATAAAGACTAACTATAATTAAAGCCTAGACAACATAACCAAAAATATATTATCTAAACTAATTTAAACTAAACTAAAGTAACTTAAAAGGGAACTATTATTGCTATTTATCATGAAACTTATTATATAGGTAAAGTAACTTATGTCTGCATTTTATTTTGCGCTCCTCGCCAGTATTAAGTAAATTATCATACTTATAAAATAAAATTTCTTTAAACTCATTAGAGCATAAATAACAACAATTAGCTCCTATAGTATATGATTTAGTTTTACAAATTATTTCCCAAATTAAACTATAATTAATATTTAGTGATTTAAGACTCCAAATGTACTTACTAAGTCCGGTTGAGTTGATTAAGTTTTTATTTTTAAAAGAATTCATATGTTGTGCGATTCTTAGTTTTATTTTTGAGGAAGTAGAACCTATATAAACCGCTTTTTTGTAATTATTATTCTTAAAGTTATTATCATGTAATGTAACTATACATTTATACACTACATCGTTAATATCACAATTATTATTTAATATACAATTAGATTTATCTCTACATGTACAATTAATATAAGTCTTATCATTATTAATATTATTATCAAATAATTTCTTTTATAAAAATTATTCAGTTTATATTTATTAAATGAAGAAATAATGTTACCAACATTATTAGTGGTAGAGTAACCAACTCCAAAATTATTAAAAGAGAAAATGTTTCTATATTTACGATTATCTCTAATAAATAGTTCTATAACATCTAAAATCTCTTAATAATATTCGTTTTTACTTGATCTCCATAAGGAACTATTAACCAAATTTTATTCTTATTAACCTTATTATTATTATCATTATTATAAATATATTTATTATTCTTTATTTTATTAAAATTATTATCATAATTATATCTATGTACAGCATTTAAGGAATTATTAATATTATTAAATTTATCAATATAATTATTATAATAATTATTAAATTTATTTTTATTTATATTATTCTTATTTATATTATTATTATTATATTTATTATTATTATTATTATTCTTATTTATATTTTTATCATTTTTATTATTTTTTTAAAAATATCTATTATTTTTACCACTAAACCTAACAAAATTATAATTATTATTAGAAGTATCTCGAAAATTAACAATTAAATCTTTATCACTAATATTATAAAATTAATATTCCTATTATAACCTGCCCCTCTAAGGCCTCATTATAATAATTAGCATGTTTATTAAAAATCTCTATATCATAAGAGAGTAATGAAATACGTTTACTTATATTATTAATCAACGATTTTTTAATAGAAAATGGGTGATTACTATTAACATTTATATATCTAAGGTTCTCATTAAGTTATGATATGGTTGTGTTTTACCTGTAATAAGATTAAAATTAACATCTAAATAATTAACGTTATAATTCTCCTTATATATAGTAATACTTAAACCATATCTTTTAAAGAAACCATATAGTTTTTCTTATATACTTCTAGATTCCTATTAGTACAATTTTTTGTAACTAGTAGAAGATCGTCTCTATATAAACCACCCTCTATCTTAAGATTTTCTAATTGGAGTTCAGATAAAAGAAAAATACCTACTAAATCAGTAGCCTGTGCAGAATCTGGTGCTCCCATAGGTATATCAAAACAATCTCTAGTATCATTCCTAGCCCATAATTTATTTTTATATTTAATTAGCGATTTCCTAGCCATTTTAATTACATTAACTTCTTCCCGTGACATACCCGCTTTATTCATTGCGAAAATAAGCGCTTTATTAAACACAATTTCATTAATAGAAGAATAATAATTATCTATATCTATTTGAATAAATTTATAACGATTTTTATCTTTAATATTATTAAACCATTTCAATGTATTATTATTACTAAACCATAATTTTAAATAATTAAGTTTATTTAACTTATCAATATATTTATCTAAAATAAATTTACTTAATTTACCTAGATCCGATTTACATGGGCAAATTAATCTAACTTTAGGGTCTGAATAAAAATTATCTTTATGGTCTTTAAGAGTAATTCTGGGGTGCAAAGGTACATAAGGTTCAGTTTTATTATCCAACTCATATTTTAACATTACTACTTTAGAGGCCTTATTAATATTATAAAGAATATCATCTGGAACAATTTTATATTTTTTAATTATTTCTTTCCCTAATAGTTTATCATATAATTTAACATCTAATTTATATAAGTTCCTTGTTTTATCAGATTGTACTATAATACCATCCATATTTCTCATATCTTTAATTTTAATTGCTAAATTCCTTAAATATTCATTATTTCTATTTGGGTATTTATGGAATTCAATATTTTTTACCACCTTCCATATACTATCTTCAAGTAATTGTAATTCTTTATTAAATGGAGGTTCCTTTCTAGATTTAAATTTAGAGGTAAAATTATCATTCCTACTATCAATATCATTAAATAAATAAAAATTATAGTAAAAAGCTTTCCATTTAATTCTAGAAATAAAATCTTTAACGTTATTAACAAGTTTCAAAATAAATTCCTTTCTAGAAGGAATAGGAATATCTTTCAAAGATGAATCCCAAAACAGCGGTTCTATCTTACCTGTAAAATCCATAATTTACGAGATTGAGGTATTACACACAATATACAAAATTATCAATATTATATAAATAATAAATATTAGGGAATAAATCCAAATTTACAGGGAAAAAATCAGATTTAGGATTAAATCGATTTTATATTAAAATATTATAAAATATTATTCGAGACAAAACCACTATTTTGCAAAACAAACAAGGAAAGACTTAATTAATACATAAAATTTTAATAAATAGTCAAAAAAAAACCGCCACTACAATCGTTTCTTGTCTTGATCGACAATCTTCAGGTGGACTTCCAATCTAAAAAAATCAATATTTTAAAATATAAAAATAATAATTTTAAAATAATTAAAGTATGAATGAAAAAATATAAGTATATAATCCATATATAACCTATCTATAATCCATATATAAACAATATATAAACAATATATAAACTAAAAAAACCTATCAACAATTAAATATAAAATATAAAATATAAAATATAAAACAAAACAAAAAAAAAAATAATAATAATATAATAATAAACTATATATACACCCATACGCATAGAATACATTGAGTGTAGTGATGGGGCTCCCATTACTATACACATTTGTACCTGTGTGGTAGTCTCCATGTGTATATTACGCACGGGTATAAATGCAGGGGGTACACGCGCACGTCATTTGCGTGTACCCCTCACATGTACATATGCATGCTATTTAGGCTCGATATATGCAACAATGTTATCGCGCCCGCATACATGCATATGGGCGAATTGCACAATCAAAAAACACACACGTGTATGTGTGCGTTCCCTGGTTGTGCAATTCACCCATCTGGGTGTGAGTGGGTGTAATCTTATCACTGTGGATGTCGAGCTTAATACAAATTTATATAAGTGTGTATTAGGGGGTTGTACTTATTAATTGTGTGCATGTGCTTCACGCACTTGCGTCCATATATGGATGAATATATTGGGATTACTATGTGGGTGTAAATTGGGTATGGAGGGGGGAATTTTGTCATTGTATGGGTGTGGGTTTCATTTGTGATAGTGGTTAGTTGGTGATTTTTAGTATGTTCTGTATATTTGGTTAGTTATGTATTATTCTAGTGTGTATAATTGTATACATATAATTGGTGTGAATGGGATTACGCCCATTTTTGGGGATGTATGTGTTTATTTATCCATGTGGGGCGGGAGTGGCCGTTAGGTGTATATGCCGAGGCTCACATGCAATTCCAGGTACATCGAATGAAGTGGGTACCTATATTTGTTATGGGTGTGTGTACTTTATTATAACAGACAATACCCAATAAAATCTTTCAATTCAACATACCAAATAAAAAACAAAAAACAAAGGGATCTTAAACATTCACACATACATACAAAACTCAATAAAAACACCACTAAATAACACCCATAAACATATAAATATATCCTCCAAAATATATACATTAAAAATGAACTAATTAAAACAAAGAAATATAAATAAAGACTAACTATAATTAAAGCCTAGACAACATAACCAAAAATATATTATCTAAACTAATTTAAACTAAACTAAAGTAACTTAAAAGGGAACTATTATTGCTATTTATCATGAAACTTATTATATAGGTAAAGTAACTTATGTCTGCATTTTATTTTGCGCTCCTCGCCAGTATTAAGTAAATTATCATACTTATAAAATAAAATTTCTTTAAACTCATTAGAGCATAATAACAACAATTAGCTCCTATAGTATATGATTTAGTTTTACAAATTATTTCCCAAATTAAACTATAATTAATATTTAGTGATTTAAGACTCCAAATGTACTTACTAAGTCCGGTTGAGTTGATTAAGTTTTTATTTTTAAAAGAATTCATATGTTGTGCGATTCTTAGTTTTATTTTTGAGGAAGTAGAACCTATATAAACCGCTTTTTTGTAATTATTATTCTTAAAGTTATTATCATGTAATGTAACTATACATTTATACACTACATCGTTAATATCACAATTATTATTTAATATACAATTAGATTTATCTCTACATGTACAATTAATATAAGTCTTATCATTATTAATATTATTATCAAATAATTTCTTTTTATAAAAATTATTCAGTTTATATTTATTAAATGAAGAAATAATGTTACCAACATTATTAGTGGTAGAGTAACCAACTCCAAAATTATTAAAAGAGAAAATGTTTCTATATTTACGATTATCTCTAATAAATAGTTCTATAACATCTAAAATCTCTTTAATAATATTCGTTTTTACTTGATCTCCATAAGGAACTGTTAACCAAATTTTATTCTTATTAACCTTATTATTATTATCATTATTATAAATATATTTATTATTCTTTATTTTATTAAAATTATTATCATAATTATATCTATGTACAGCATTTAAGGAATTATTAATATTATTAAATTTATCAATATAATTATTATAATAATTATTAAATTTATTTTTATTTATATTATTCTTATTTATATTATTATTATTATATTTATTATTATTATTATTATTCTTATTTATATTTTTATCATTTTTATTATTTTTTTAAAAATATCTATTATTTTTACCACTAAACCTAACAAAATTATAATTATTATTAGAAGTATCTCGAAAATTAACAATTAAATCTTTATCACTAATATTATAAAATTTAATATTCCTATTATAACCTGCCCCTCTAAGGGCCTCATTATAATAATTAGCATGTTTATTAAAAATCTCTATATCATAAGAGAGTAATGAAATACGTTTACTTATATTATTAATCAACGATTTTTTAATAGAAAATGGGTGATTACTATTAACATTTATATATCTAAGGTTCTCATTAAGTTTATGATATGGTTGTGTTTTACCTGTAATAAGATTAAAATTAACATCTAAATAATTAACATTATAATTCTCCTTATATATAGTAATACTTAAACCATATCTTTTAAAGAAACTATATAGTTTTTTCTTATATACTTCTAGATTCCTATTAGTACAATTTTTTGTAACTAGTAGAAGATCGTCTCTATATAAACCACCCTCTATCTTAAGATTTTCTAATTGGAGTTCAGATAAAAGAAAAATACCTACTAAATCAGTAGCCTGTGCAGAATCTGGTGCTCCCATAGGTATATCAAAACAATCTCTAGTATCATTCCTAGCCCATAATTTATTTTTATATTTAATTAGCGATTTCCTAGCCATTTTAATTACATTAACTTCTTCCCGTGACATACCCGCTTTATTCATTGCGAAAATAAGCGCTTTATTAAACACAATTTCATTAATAGAAGAATAATAATTATCTATATCTATTTGAATAAATTTATAACGATTTTTATCTTTAATATTATTAAACCATTTCAATGTATTATTATTACTAAACCATAATTTTAAATAATTAAGTTTATTTAACTTATCAATATATTTATCTAAAATAAATTTACTTAATTTACCTAGATCCGATTTACATGGGCAAATTAATCTAACTTAGGGTCTGAATAAAAATTATCTTTATGGTCTTTAAGAGTAATTCTGGGGTGCAAAGGTACATAAGGTTCAGTTTTATTATCCAACTCATATTTTAACATTACTACTTTAGAGGCCTTATTAATATTATAAAGAATATCATCTGGAACAATTTTATATTTTTTAATTATTTCTTTCCCTAATAGTTTATCATATAATTTAACATCTAATTTATATAAGTTCCTTGTTTTATCAGATTGTACTATAATACCATCCATATTTCTCATATCTTTAATTTTAATTGCTAAATTCCTTAAATATTCATTATTTCTATTTGGGTATTTATGGAATTCAATATTTTTTACCACCTTCCATATACTATCTTCAAGTAATTGTAATTCTTTATTAAATGGAGGTTCCTTTCTAGATTTAAATTTAGAGGTAAAATTATCATTCCTACTATCAATATCATTAAATAAATAAAAATTATAGTAAAAAGCTTTCCATTTAATTCTAGAAATAAAATCTTTAACGTTATTAACAAGTTTCAAAATAAATTCCTTTCTAGAAGGAATAGGAATATCTTTCAAAGATGAATCCCAAAACAGCGGTTCTATCTTACCTGTAAAATCCATAATTTACGAGATTGAGGTATTACACACAATATACAAAATTATCAATATTATATAAATAATAAATATTAGGGAATAAATCCAAATTTACAGGGAAAAAATCAGATTTAGGATTAAATCGATTTTATATTAAAATATTATAAAATATTATTCGAGACAAAACCACTATTTTGCAAAACAAACAAGGAAAGACTTAATTAATACATAAAATTTTAATAAATAGTCAAAAAAAACCGCCAATATATTTATATATATATTTATATATATTATATATATATATATAATATATATATATATATATTTATTAATATAAGAGAGTGGTCACTATATAAATATATATTTATATATATATATATATATATATATATATATATGTGTATGTATATATATATATATGTGTGTGTATATATATATATATATATATAATATATATATGTGTGTGTGTGTATATATATATATGTGTGTGTATATATATATGTATATGTATATATATATATATATTATATATATATATATTATTAGATTTTTTCATTCTTTTTCCTACGTTTATTTTATATATTTATTTTCAACCACTAATATTCATCATCATCACCAGCAGCAGCAGTTGTAGTAGCAGCAGCAATATCACTATCAGCAGTAGCAGAGACAGTGGTAATAGCAGTAGTAATGGTAGCAGCAATAGCAGCAGCAGCTTTTTGCTTCATTTCGTTTCATAGGGACAAGGGAGGGGAATAAAGAGAGGGGTGAGATAGTAAAAGAGAAGAAAAGAGATAGGAAGGAGAAGGGGAGAGAATAGAAAGAAACGTCCTGATCAAGGAGATGCTATTTGCTGATGATGCCGCTCTGCTATCACACACAGAAGAAGCCCTCCAAAGGCTCATTAACTGTTTTGAACAAGCATGTAACGATTTGATTTTGGCTTAGCTATCATCCTTAAGAAGACCAACATCATGGGTCAGACTACATCGGACATCCCAAACATACATATTGTAGACCACAGATTACAAGAGGTGGAGAAGTTTACCTATCTGGGCTCTACCGTCACCTACAACCTATCCCTTGACGTTGAACTCAATATACGCATTGGCAAGGCAGCTGCTGCGATGGCCCAACTCTCCGAACGGGATTGGGACAACAATAAGCTGACCAAGACCACGAAAATGAAGTTCTACCAGGCATGTGTACTTAGCACTCTACTGTATGGAAGTGAGACTTGGACGCTATACACACGCCAAGAGCGTCGCCTAAACATCTTTCACCTGCGCTGCCTCCGGAAAATCCTCCGCATCAAATGGCAGAATCATATCCCCAACAAAGATGTCCTCAGGCAAGCAGGAATACCAAGCATGTTTGCACTCCTCACACAAAGACGTATGAGATGGCTTGGGCATGTTAGCCGTATGAAAGATGGCAGAATCCCCAAGGACATACTCTACGGAGAGCTTGCTAGGGGTACTAGGTCTGTGGGTAGACCATTCTTACATTACAAGGATGTTTGCAAAAGGGACATGAAGGCCTGCAACATCAATATTAGCGGTTGGGAGGCAGTTGCCGGCAACCGTGGAGACTGGCGACGTACCGTAAAAGAGGGAATACAAAGGAGTGACAGAGAGAGAGAGAGGAGAAATGGAAAGACAAGAAAAGACGTCAACAAGAAACTATGGCATTACAACCAGCCAGGAACAGACTTCGCTACTTTTGCGGTACCTGCCAGAGGGAGTGTTTGTCCAGGACAGGACTGCACAGCCACAGCAGGAAATGTATCAGGACATGAAATGTAAAAGCCGGACTAGACTACTTTATGCGCAACTCCGTTGTCTCTCGAGACAAAAAAGGATGCCAACATATATATATATATATATATATATAATATGGAAGAGTTAAGGAATGGAGTAGATAAGATCCGGGCTACATGTGTAAACTATGTAAACTTTCATTTAACCAAGAGTAGCCTGAAGCATACACCTCGCTTGGATATTTGTCACTTCCGATGATCCACTTGTTATGAGAACAAGTGGATCATCGGAAGTGACAAATATCCAAGCGAGGTGTATGCTTCAGGCTACTCTTGGTTAAATGAAAGTTTACATAGTTGCAAGGAGGTACGTTGTGATTGAATCGCCCATCTGTTAACATGTACCCCCATGCGACAATGTAATCTGTCATGCAATCAAGAATTCCTTGGCCTGAAGAGTAGCCTGCAGTATACACATCACTTGGATATATACCTCTTCCGAAGCTCCGCTTGTTATGAAACATATATAGCCTGGATTTAATCTACTACATTCCTTAACTCATGAATTCTTAATTCGCATACCCAGTAAACATGGTTTTCTATGGTGAATGTAAAAAAGAACGTTGTTTTCAATTTTTCGTACTATTGTCGCTGAAAGTTGTATTTTATATTTACTACAGGATGTTTGAAGCTGACATTCTTCCTACACCTCGATCCTTGGATCTTATATATATAGATATAGATTCAGTTGAATGTAGTACTTAAGTTGAGGCACCACCATTTAGTACGGTATTATCCATACAATTTCAAAGTAAGGTGATTAAAATCAAAATAAGCAACAAGGATATCCTTGTTGCTTATTTTGATTACACACACACTCACACACACACACACACACACACACACACATATATATATATATGTATATATATATATAAGAGAGAGAGAGAGAGAGAGAGACAGAGGGAGAGGAAGAGGGGGAGAGAGAGAAATAGAAATCGTACGTATAATATTCTCAATGTATGTATAGAAATATATAGGAACATATACACAAGCCTGTGTCTGTCTGTTTTAAACAATACCTTTTTAAAATAATATATTCATCTGTTGTACTCTTTTTTGTACCTCCAATGATGTTGATTTTCTCCTGAATGTTAACTCCACTTTCATGTTCATTCTCTGTTTCAATTCATTAATTTGTGCATATGAATCACATACGCTTATTCAGAATCTCACAGATTTCCTCTCGTTATGGATTATCAATATGCGATGCATGTGCAGCTGCATCCTCTTCCCTTTTGCATGACAATATCTCACAAGCATGTGTATAACTTTTTTCAGTCAGTAACCTATGGAACTATGAATGTTTGACTATGCTTTTAACAGTACGAATGACATTTTATCTTATTCTATTTTTTATAAAATATACATATATCGACATAATATCATCAGCTTAATATACTAGAGTTTCTGTTTTTTACTTTCAAATATATTGAAAAGAATTTTAGTTACAATGACATATTTATAGCTGACAGGTGAATATTATGCAACATTTTTATTTTGTATTAGAATTTTTACAATTCATTTGTTTCTTTTTTGTCTATATAGCATATACATTTAATATCCATTTTACAAATTTCCCTTGTTTATATATAAGGATCCCCTCCAATGGCGAGTGTGATATTTCCCTTGGCTTTTAAAATAACATATATTATATATATATATATATATATATATATATATATAATATATATATATATATAAGGACTCCTTCCTATATAGATATATGGACCCCTTCCTATTATCAATTTTTCAGCAATCTGAATATGCCATGAGGAATCTACTCGCGTGTCAAGTTTCATCAAAACCGATAAAACGTTGTAGGAGGAGTTAGCAAACAACTCCACGCAAGCACCCCAACAGAAAAAGAATTCCCACAAATGTAGTAGATATATATCTATATATGTATAATTATGTGAAAAATGTGCACTATCATTTTTTCCCAAATACACTAATATTCATATATAGAATGAAATATACGAATACATACATGAATGCACCCAAACGTGCGCGCGCATACACACACACACAATCACACATGCGCTTATATATATATATATATAATAAATATTAGGGAATAAATCCAAACTTACAGGGAAAAAATCAGATTTAGGATTAAATCCAATTTTATAGTAAAATATTATATAATATTATTAGAGACAAAACCACTATTTTGCAAAACAAACAAGGAAAGACTTAATCAATACATAAAATTTTAATAAAAAGTCAAAAAAACCGCCACTACAATTGTTTGCGGTTTTTTTTACTTTTTATTAAAATTTTATGTATTGATTAAGTCTTTCCTTGTTTGTTTTGCAAAATAGTGGTTTTGTCTCTAATAATATTATATATATATATATATATATATATATATATATATATATATAGTGGTTGTATACTGTCAACTTAACGTGACAGTATGGGATTACACCACCGCTGTTTAGCCCTAGGAAGCGTCGATGCTTCCTAGGGCTAAACAGCGGTGGTGTAATCCCCTACTGTCACGTTAAGTTGACAGTATACAACCACTCTATCGCCCGACCACCGTACATATCTCTATGAGATATTTAGAAATTTAATATTTCTGATATACATATATATATATATATATATATATATATATATATATATATATATATATATATATATATATATATATATATATATATAATTATAAGTATATATATATATATATATATATATATAGATTCATGTATATATGTGTATTCCTACATCTCCTTATATATAAGGATTTCTTTTTGGAAATATATACTCGCGTTCACTGAAACATACACACACTCACACGTTACCTTCTAACTTGAACCTAATTTTTGGGAACCTGTCATAGTTTAACACACAATATATTTAGAAAAAATCATATTCTAAATCATATATATAGACATTAGAAACGACCACTAGTTTTCTTTGTGTTTCAGGAATTTGTCTCACCACTTCATAACTGTAAATTCATGTCTGCTAAAAAATTTGAAGTCATTCTTGAAATATAAAGACCTTTAGTCAAGTCATTAATCCAGACAAAATGAACAGATGGATACACGCAATGTATAATAATAGATGACAGTAAATAAGAACTGTAACAAACAATCACACATGTTGAAGCGCAAACCGAAAACTCATGTGTTTGTAGCAATGCTGACGCACACATATACATATACATATACGAACAAAACGCCCCCCATCCAATGAACGGTGCTGAGTTGTCAAATATTTAAACCAAATTTTCTCAAAAAAACTTGTCCGACCGTTCCATAGGCCTCCCCTTTTGTTTGAGAAACACTGATTTAACCTAAATTTGAGACACCGTCCGTGCACTTTTCTCGCGTACGCGTAGTATCGATCGAAACAGCTGATGTACTTGCGCATACAAATGCACGTTCCCACGGCTTTATCAATCACATTCTCACCTGGAATCGAGTTTTGTAATTTTTCCAAGACTTATACACGCCCTGATACCGTCGGTATCTACATATCAAATTTGAGCGCAAACGGATGTAGGATGCCCAAGATCCTAGAAGACACACACACAGACAGACACAACGGGTTTTTTTTTATAATAGATATTCTAGCCCTTTCATATGTGTCACCAAATCGCTAATAGTAACGTGTTGTCCTTTAAAACATCACATTCATAATATAAGCGATCCATATTGTCTTCATTGCTAACAATATGTAGCAAACACTTTCACAGCTAGAAATTTCTGTAAACAGTTTTTAAAATCTATAAATCTAAAATGAGTGAGACGCAGCGTCTCAGTGTCACTATATATAATTTTTACAAATAAGTTTTTCTTTTTAATTAAAATATATACAAATCAACATATCACAGTACTCTACAAAAGGTGTATATTAGATGATATTTAGAGAAATCGCTCTAAAGAAAAAGATGAATTAAAAGTATTGTAGTTTAACACACTAATTTCTCATTTATGCTTCTGATTCCTGCCGGATAGTTTCACAGTCATGTAGATGCATACATACGCACACACACACAGACATACATACATAAATACACACACATACACAGATATATATATATATATATATATATTATTACATTATTTATAATATAAAAAATTTTATTTGCCTATCATCTAGCGTTGGCGACCAGCAATGTTATAAATTACTGTTTCGTTCTGATGATTTGCCATTAAAGATCGATTATGCAACCGTAAAACCCACTAGTATACGCTAGTGAAACACGTGTAAAGATTATGTAAAGTAGGCTGTAATAATAAACAAATTCTGAAACGATTCTTAAGCGTAAATTTTGATCATGTGTATGTATGTAGGTAGAGATAGATAGATAGATATATAGATAGATAGACAGATAGATAGATAGATAGATAGATAGATAGATAGATAGATACAGAGAAAGTGTGGGAGAGACAGGGAGAAGGTGAGATAGGGAGGGTGGAGAAATGAAGAAATTGACAGATAGATAATATATTGAAATTATTGTTGTGTATATGATACAAATATTTTCTCTGAATACAGAAATCCTATGAAGAATTTGTAATTTGGAAGATTGATATTTTTGATTTCATTGAATATTATTTAATGGTACGCTGATTGTGCTTAGAAATTATACAATTTCATTGATGTGCGGTTTTCGTATACAGTATTGTTGAATTCCGCTTTCTATTCGTATATAAAGAGCAAAATACATAGAGGTGCTTTATTTTAACATGCAGTTGTTTTTCATTGTATTCAAATTCTTTCGTAAAAACGGAGCCTTTCAAAGTGATGGAATATATATTAGAAGTTTTCCATTACAATTAGATAGAAAGGTTGGGTGTTATTACTGACAAGAAGTAAACATCGATCTACATTAATTATGTTTTGTAAGGAATATAAGAAAAAAAAAACATCACTATCCAAAATTGAATTCTACATTAATAGCACTTTATATTCGATATCTACTTAAATAGCGTGTAACTAAAGTTATTAAAAATATGTAAAGCAAGGTTTGTATATAATATATATTCTCATAATGTAAGAATACAATATAACAAAATTTTAATTATTGGAGATGTAACAGAGTCACTATAATACACAAAGAGACACACTCACATGAATATAAGCCAGTAGTTATTGTCGACATAGCTAGGAATTGTTTAACTCTGAGCAGATATGGTTTTCCAAAATTAGACAAACAGCATGGACTATTCGAATCATACTTATATTTGTAGTATGATGCTCGTATTTAAAAACCACATCTCTCCGATCAAATACTAGATTCATAAGCATTCATCACACTTAATTGTACCTCACGTAATCTGTCGATCCTCTGATCAGATATGCGTAATATATTAATGAGGTCATCCTAAAACCAAAGAACACATATATGGACCGCTTCGTTAGACTTACAGTTGTCACACCATCAGTGCAATCGTGGGTTATTTTTGTTTCCAACGTCTCGAAACAGTTGGGGTCATGAATCGGGACGTTTACACGTCTGTCGCAGTCTGTTTGGTGAAAATAAGGCCACATAAAGGGGTAACTACACTGTATGTCGGCGAACAATGTTACTCCTGGCTTCCCTACCATTTATTGAAGCTTCCGCCCTCAAATGTTCGATGTATATTAGGAATTTTGTGCGAATACTACTAAAAATTGTGCTCCTTCTAAATTGTTTAAAATACCCATATATCTTTGCGTTGTATTATATTTAAAAAGTCGGCTCCAGCATGTTCCAAACAACCTTGCTGAAAAATTGCCCTTGAGGGTATTGACGTGGACTGAGTTACCTTCCGATCAAGCAAACAATTCAAGACTGGTTATCAAGTGGCGGTGAGTGATGACAACCAAACAGAAAGAAACATATACACATAGATAAAACAGTTATACGCACAAACACACACACTTACACACAGACACGCATAAACATACACACACACACACACACGCACGTAATATTCTTAAAGCTGCCAAAACATCACAAAAATATCACAAAATATGTCAATCAGAGTTCTTCGTTCTCGTTTATCGGACAGTTTTGATTACGAATAGAACAAAATAAGGTTATCCGTATAAATGTACAATTTAGGACTGTACAGGGACAACAGCCTTATCAACGGCAGTGAGTTAGAAAGACTTAGGAAGAATCCTATTACTTTCTTTCAAAAATGAACTTACGGATAACGATAGAAACTAACCTAAATGATGTGGATTTTTTTAGACATTTCCTTAGATTTGCAATTAGATGTATTGAAACCCTAACGTAAGAATTTATCAAGTAGGTAGCGTCAAAAACCTCATAAGAGAAAAAATCCACCAATTTTTTCACTTAAATATAAAATTGGTGGGTTTTTTCTCTTATGAGGTTATTCACGCTAACTACTTGATAAATTCTTATGAAGATTTTATCCTATTTTTAAATTATAAATTTAACCGGAGTATATTCAATACTGAATTTTGATTCCGAGTAAGCACATTGTTATCAAAATGCAATTCGAAAAAGCCTGCCATTTACATAGATGTATAAGGGGGGAACGGTTCTATATACTACGGTGGATACGATGGTTGTTCGTCTGGTATGTTGATTTTGTTTATTCATTATAAATCTTGAATTATCCTTGCACTGATGAGTAAAGAGTGCAAACTACTGCACTGATTACGAAATCACAGGTGATCTGTAGCTGAATTCTGTTTTTAAATGACTCGCTTCGAGAGTTGTATTCGGTACGATATGGTTATCTATTTCAGTAGTTTTGACTTTAAGAATCCCTCCTAGTGTGTGGAATTCATGTGTAATAATGCCTTCTATAATATATATATATACGACAGAATTCTACACAGTTTCTGACCCCTACTTTCAGTCATAAGTTATTTGTGTGTCCGTGCTACAGTAGGAAACAGTTGCCCAAAGTAACACTCAGAAAGACTATTCCATCTGAATAGAACTCATCCTTAGAGCCTGTAGACTGAGGCTTTGGTGCAAGTTTTAAATCCTTCGTTTGATCCAAAGTTACCTGGAGAAGGATGTATGTTGTAAGTACTTGACTCCATTGATGTATCAATGATGTATCTCTGATGATGTATCAATGCGCTGTATCTATAGATGGAAGCAGACTGACTATGCATAGGCACCTGTGTGTGTGTACCTGTGTGTCCACCTGTGCGTTCGCGTGTGTATATGTTTGTGAGCTGAATATCGGAATCTTATTCATTGAATTGGATAACGAAAGCTAAAGGAACATATAAATTTGGTGGCATCTATTCAGAACTTTCGATTTCCTGTCTACTTGCAGATTCACGTTCCCATTCATATACACATTTAAATGTATATATGCGTGTGTGTATGCGTGTGTACGCGTATGTTTATGCATACGCCTACACACTTATTACTTACCTAGAGCTATAAATATGAACGGCTAATCTCGCTTAGCCTGGATATAAAATGGAGAACTGGCAATTATGTATTCCTAAGACCTAAGCTTCAAATACCATATTTTGTGCTGTCTATAACACGAAATAATAGATATGAGATTATCATGTTGTAATCCCTTAGCATTTAACTATTATATACATGTTCATTTATTCTATTTATATACGATTTTTAATTAAAATTTTATTTTAAAAATCATCAGTACTTTTATGTTCAGTTCACTGAGGTTGGGTCATATCAGTACTAAAATAGCATTTATGTAAGCATTGCGTTTTTATTTAATGAAGACCAACGTGATGCCTACATTAATGTATACAACATGTTATGCCTAATACTGAGACATTCTGAGCATGATTCACATAAAACTGTAACATACCTCTATGCAATTATCTAAAATATCGCTATTAGAGTTTTTATATTTCTTATGGAACGTATTTTGAAAAATATATCAACACGTATTTAGCATTCGTTTCACGAATAAAAAATGACTGATGTACCGTTAAACGTATTGAGAAAACATCTCAACCAATATCTACGTTTTAATATATATGCTTTATTTATAAGTGATGCACCGCGTGTATACTACCACACGTGGCTAATTTTGTATATTCGTCAATATCAGATATCAATAAGTGAGACTGTACCAGTCGTGAGTATCCACAGGAAACTTGTGTGCACATATATTCCATTAAATGCAATTACAATACACTGCAAAATTTTCCTCATCGTCTCTATATACAGGTTTTTACAAAACACATGCATATATCCCTCCCAAAGCAGAATATCAAAGTACTCGACGGCTGTATGGATAGGTAGAGAGTAGTAAGTTGAAATTATGCCTGCCCCACTGAGAGAAAGAGAAAATAGGTCCAAGAAATGAGGAAGTTCATCCCAAATCAGGTGATCACGACCTTGTAACACTTATCTCATGACCTACTCGAAGAGAGAGTTATTGTTTGCGGAGACACATCCTGGTGTAGGAGCTTTATCGGTGATCTTTGATGGAATTTGTCCAAAGACGTCTTGAACATTACAGGATCTGTTTCTCCTTTAATATTTTTTGGTGTAATGTTAAAGAGAACGGAGCCAATTGATGCGAAATAATTGTTCCGTATTGTTGTCGTGAAATGCGAGTATCATTTATGTTGTCGGTGGAGAGCACGGTGTCCATGTCTCGGGTTTATACCAAAGGCGATGTCAGCATCCGTCGGGCAATGCTGATGGCTTATTTTCCACATCATGCATATCATGTAGCGCTCACGGCGACGTTGGAGGGAATATATGCTCACACGCCCAATCTCTCTATATAAAGCCGAAGTTGTCTGTGTATGACAGGTTTGGTAGCCTTCAACTAACACTATCTCCTCCAAGACCCTGCGGCGCAAGTTGCCCAAAATTGAAAGTATGCTAGAAGAAGGCTTGTTCTCCATTCCGTAGCAGAAAACATTCAAATCGGACTATGTTAATACCAAAAATTATTTACATCAAAAAGGTGTTTCTTTTTCTATGAAAATCCCTATTTTTTACGATTTTTTAACTGCTGTGGCGCCATTTTTCGGTGTATTTCAACCATAAAATGTTCACTTAAAGAGAATAACAAGCTACATAATGCAAAACTTTTACTTTTAAAAAACTCCAATTCTAAAGGGTCGCAATAAACCCGAGCAACGCCGGGCGATACTGCTAGTACAAATATAAGACTGAAGTGATATATTCTGTCATATGTACTTGCTACTACGCTGTAAAGAGTAAGAAATACATAAACTCTTACTTGTAGAAGATTGAAGGAAATACATAATAATTAAACTTTTGATATTATTATAGTAGCTTACTGATCAAAACTATGTTCTAGTACTAAAAGATTACATCAATTTGTATTAGTGCCAAGATAATAAAGTACTCTCCACTTTTATATTTACTAGCAAAACTATCCAAGCTTTTAGACACCATATTTATCTTGCAGTATATTAATATCAGATGTCATAAATTTATATGATGGAGAGGTGAATTTGTATAAATAGTTTTAATGGAAATCTCATTTATGCGTAAAGGACAGCGTGGACTGGCTGTGTCCTTTCTCTCTCTCTTTCTCTCTATTTATTTATCTATCTATCTGTCTGTCTGTCTGTCTGTCTGTCTATTAGTCTGTGAGTGTGTGTGTGTATCCTGTCTGTGTATATGAGCATGCAAGCGTGTGTAACTGGAGGCTTGAGATGCAGCATTGAATGAATATGTGTGAATATAATTATATGTCACATGTTCGTATACAATTGGACGCGAGAAGACTTTTGGTGTGGAAATCGTGTAGAGGAAAAGTTCTTTCCATAGATATAATATGTATGACAAACGATCGTTAGGCTCTGAAGTATGGCATAGTATCGTAGGTTGCAAGCATTTCTCCACCGAAACGCTTCATCAGTTACAAATACAGAATCATTATTTCTAAGCCCCGTGTGAACATTTGGTTCTGAAACATAAGTACTACAAATAACAGATTTAACATTTAGGCAAAATATTTGTCGAGCTGTCATTAATTAACTGCAGGAGCAATTCGAAGAGTTGAATGAAATATATTCGTCTACAAATACATTTAAATATTTCTAAACACTTGGCGAGAAAATACAGTCGAGAGAACATTTTCTTCATCTCTCTCTATATAAACGGCAGTTTGTCTGTCTGTGTGTCTATGTGTCTGTCAGGTTGTACCTTCACCCTGACCACGACTTTCAACCGATTCTGATGACACTTGACACACACATAGCCCAACGTCATAATTCAAAACTAACGCAGCGAAAACTTTAAAAAGTTCCCCCAGTTCTGAAAAAAATCGATAAATTCGACATGGGGTCGAGAATCTAAGCTTTTTATATGCAACACATTTTCTGTTGTAGTTTTCGCAACTTGCAATCGATTTTCACCAAACTCATGGTGAAGCTTAATGTTACCCTAAGAAACTTAATTCTGACGTTAGTTTTCCATGCAATACCTTACCATCAGAAAAAAATCGATAAAATCATGCCATTTTGGGAAATCCCGTTCAAATTCAAGATGACATATTTTCGACAATATCTTTCACATATTGGCAGGAATTTTTAAAAAATTCACAGCGAGCATCATGTCTACTCCAAGGAGCTATATGACCCTTTTTATTCCAATAGGATACTTTATTACTGGAAAAAAATCGGTTAATTAAATCATATGTGGCACACATAGCAAACCGATTTGTGTATTAAGCACAAACCTCAGACTGTCTAGGGGACGCAACTCGACCTTTTTACCTCTCGGAACACGTGTGGTAATTATCCCAAAATGTATAAAAATGTACAAAAACAGCAAAAAAGCGGGCAGCAATGTGAGTGACAACAACGAAAAAGTCAAAAGTGACCAAACTGAACAAACGAATGGAAAAGGTGCACACGACAACAGCGGTTTATAATAAACTAAGAGTTTGCAAGTAACGTCCGAGGACCCTTAGGGTACGTCAAAAATTTAAGGTAATACGTTTGGGGTGGTAGTTATAAAGAAAGTTTAAACAAAAAAAGTATTCGAATAACTTGCGGCTGCAGCAGCTATTAGCTGAAGTGGCGGTGTTGGGGGTAAAGTCTCGAATGTAATTTCGTCCTGGTAGGAATTGGTTGGGTTAAATTATCGATAGCTGTTTGATAGTTATTTGGGAGTGAAGGGAAGATATTGCAACCTACACATGCGCCTTCGTTCCCTAGCGGGAAAGGACTAAATTGGGATTAGTCGTTGCCTGCAAGGGGCTCTTACATACCCGGGCAACGCCAGGCTATGCTGCTAGTAGACAATACATGTGCAAACAGAAAAAAATGCTTTGTGGTAATCATCAGTTGTATTATTTCTTCTTCATATGTATTAGAAAATAATTTACTGTTTGCTATATTTATGTATCAGGACACATGCTCACATAGGGCTTAGTAAATCTAATGTAGATAAGATTTAATTGTGTTTCGTTGTGGCATATATATTAAATGTCTTTATAGAAAAGGTTACAATGGATGAGAATTCTATATATATAAATATACGAGTGATAGACAGACACAGATTAAAATTGAGAATTGGATGAAGTTATGGGAGTGCTTAGCTGTATTATATATACTATACATCTATATAACTCTTTTCACTCTCTTTTACTCTTTTACTTGTTTCAGTCATTTCACTGTGGCCAGGCTGGAGCACCGCATTTCAGTCGAGCAGATCAACTCCAGGACTTATTCTTTGTAAGCCTAGTACTTATTCTATCGGGTCTTGTGCCGAACCGCTAAGTTACATGGACGTAAACACACAAGCATCGGTTTTCAAGCGATGTTGGGGTGGGACAAACACATACACACAAACATATTCACATATATACATATATATATATATATAAGGCGGGTTTCTTTCAGTTTCCGTCTACCAAATCCACTCACAAGGCTTTGGTCGGCCCGAGGTTATAGTAGAAGACACTTACCCAAAAGGCCACGCAGTGGGACTGAACCCAGAACTATGTGGTTGGTAATCAAGCTACTTACCACATAGCCACATGCACAGATACATATATATGTATATACAAACACTCACCTCGATTGGATATCTATAATTATATATGTATTTCTGTGTGTGTATGTATATAATTCGATAGATAGAAGTGTGTATGGGCGTGCGTGTGTGTCTCGCTGTTTCTCTCTCGCTTAATCTGTGAGTGTGTGTGTGTGTGTGTATGTGTGTGTGTGTAAGAGGGAAGATATCAGTAAGCATTTTTATATACTACATATAGAGTTACGAAAAAAATATCATAAACTAGCATTATGACCCGTCCTTCCCAGGTCATAGTGCTAGTGCATGTTTATATGTGTATATATATGTGTACATATTACATGTACATCTATATATATACATCTACACATAAAATACAAAATACAAAGTTATATCTTGATATCGCTAGTGATAACAATACTCAAAATATATAACAGACTGAAATTGTAGGCCCGTCTATTGCAATTTCGATCAATTGTATCTTGTGCTCCCTCTTGTATAGAAGTGTGGCTACAATCCAGCCTACCTCTACTTCTGGGGGGACATTTAAAAAATTTTATCCGGGACGTCCTACGTCCCAGATATAAAGGTAAGAGTAAAATATTTCCACTTTCCAAGGTTCGAGTCGAGTACTCCCTTGCATGCTCCGTTGACTCGAACCTTGCTTCTATTGTGGCGAATTTACCGCCTCTATTTAGATATCTTTCATAGTCGCACCAATACACTTTTCGATGGTGCTTTCCTCCAGATGCTCAAATCTTTTTTTTCTCTCTACATTGTAGACTTTATAGACAATATTCTTTTCTTTAATTTAATTTTTTATTTCGTTTGGTGGTGTTATCCTAGATTCACCGTCTTTGTCAGTGATCAATCCGTATTTCTTTCATTTTAATTTCAATGAGTTCGCGCCCACCGACGGCTACAGCGAAATTCATTTTTGGACTTTCTTCTATCGACGGCATTCTAACAAAAATGCTTCCCTGTAAGCGGTGGAAATATTGTCGATTTCCGAAAACAGGGACACAATTCAATTTTTAAACAATAACCATAAAATGACATAAAATAGAGAAATGGTTTTGTTTCACTTTTAACACGTAATATTGAAATAGTGGAGAAGATATGATATTGCTATGGTTTCGCTCTAGGCAAGAAGTTGAACATTTGTTTTGCCCATGACACTACATGGACCCTAAGTAAGACATGTGTAAAATTTGAATGAAATTGGTTGTGTAGTTCTCAAGTTTTAGGGAATCGTAGTGGAGAAGATATGATGTTGCTCTGGGCTCACCCTAGGCAAAAAGTTAAAATTGTTTTTGCCGATGACACTCCCCGGACCCCAAGTAAAGCATGTGTAAAATTTGAATGAAATTGGTTGTGTAGTTCTCAAGTTTTAGGGAAACACACATACAGACACACACACACATTCTCAGTTTGATATATAGAGAGATTCTTTCCTGTGATTGTGTAATATTAGACAAAGGCAATTATTTCTATATCTTTTCGGAAGACCTAAAAGATATGACTCAAACAGAGGCTTTAATTTTGCAGTGATGTTAAATTTACCTTATTCAAAGAGAACGATAGGACTCCTTACTTATGCATATGCCCTCAGCGTTTTTATGCGTAGTTGCCTAACTTAATTAAATAACGTTGTGCCTTACACGAATACTTATATATATTCTAAATATTTCTATCTCTCTATTACTTGAAATAACGATGTTAGTGATCCCTGGTGTGTGATACATGAAAGCTATCTGTTAGGTCAGTTATCAAAATAGCTATCAATTATGAGGTGTCAACGCTTAAACTGAAACATAAGAAAAACGTCCACGTATGAGTCAAGGTATATTGTTTGTGATCGTGTGCAATCGCACACATATATATATATATATATATATATATATATACGTATATATAGAGACATCCACATATACATAAATATACATAAATATACATGTATATATATATATATATATATATATATATATATATATATATATATATATTATATATATATATATGTATGTGTGTGTGTGTGTGTCTGTGTGTGTGATTATGCGAAAAGGGATTAATAGTTTAAGGCTGAAAAGAAAGGGGAAAATTATTTGCATGCACTCATGTGTGTGAGACAGCCTGTGTGTGTGCATGCGTACGCGCCTATGTGTGTGTGTGTATGCATGAGAGAAAGAAATATTTTGTCTGTGTTCGTCTCTTACCACTGTTTAACAACCAGTACTGCTATATTCAGACTAACCTTACTTCGCGGTATAGCCAACCAGAGTGGTAGAATAGCTCAGGGATCAAAAGATAGTGCATCGATCAATTCTCCCGATTGAATCTCTGTAAAGCCATGCCATAGTTTGAGGGATATGTGTATAATAATTTATGATTCTTTAATATTGTTATATCGAAACATATATATGTACGAGCAAAAGGCCCCCCGTCCAATGTGCTGTGTTGTCTAACATTTAAACTAAATTTTCTCAAAACCTCTTGCCCGACCGTCCCATAGTCCTTGATGAACACTGATTTAACCTAAATTTGAGACATCAGCAAAAGAAGATATAAAGATAGACTTTCTTTTCTATTCCAAGAAAAACGATTTTACAAATGCACGTTCCCGTGGCTTTATCGATCGCATTGTCACCTGGAATCGATTTTTGTAGTTTTTCAAGACTTACAGATGCCCTGATACCGTTGGTATCTACATATCAAATTTGAGCGGTATCGGATGGAGGATGCCCGAGACCCTAGAAGACACACACACATACAGACAGGACGGATTTTATATAAGAGATGTAGAATATGTTTTTTTGGGGGATGGAGAGGTATTTTTGGGTTATTTTGTTGCTAGAGGCGGTTCCTTTTATACTCTTATAAGTACATATTTTCATCTTTTAATTTGCATTACTTTTCCAATTGTAATACAAATAAAACAAACCCATCATCTTTTTAATTTTACTTCTCCATTTTTTTATTGACTATATATATATAATTAGAAATATTGCATTTCTAATTCTCACTGAGAGAGATTATACACCACGATAAAGTGGTGGTTTGTTGCCAACTTCATGTGTCAGTCCCAGGAAAGGGAAAAATGCTAGTATATACATACATACATACATGCATGCATATATGTATGTGCATAGATAGACAAATAGATAGGTATAGAAATAAGGAGATAGAGAAGAAGATAGATAGATAGATATATAGATAGATAGATAGATAGTTAGATAGATAGACAGGTAAATTGAACAAGGAAATTCTTCATCATTTATCATAGATATGATATACTAAATTTGATTTCGCAGTTGGCTAAAAATTTTGGCTTTCTTGTGTATATTTCTAATTTTAATTGTTAGTCCTGTTTGGAATTTTGTTGAATATATTTAGATATTTTAGAAAAATATCAGTTTCTCTTGATAAGAATGTATTGGATATTCTAAAAATGGCAAAATTTAATGATAACGTTAATAGTATTTAAAAATATACCTTGTCAGGTACAGGTAGTATAAATTTTGAGCTGTAGGGCAGAACAGAAGTAAACCGATGGGGAAGTCAATGAGAAGGTTGGTGCTGTGAAGTCTAAGGAAGGGAATGGATTGGTGGATGAAGGCAGAGTAGTGTAAGAATTATATGAAGGAAGATGGGTAGAAGAGAAGGCGAGACGTACGTTAAGAATTGCCCATTGCTCCAAATATCTTATATGTTTTATATTCCTCATAAACCTTCTTTAGATTGCTTTCTACATATTCATACGAAGGGTGATACATAAATATTCCTGGTATTGGGTAGTAGAAAATACAGCGGGGATCAGTTTATTATGGTTTTATTGGACATATTCCTACACTGCAGTGATGCTCCACGTTTTCTAATTCCTGTAAAAGACCTGGAAATGTTGGGTCTCCAACGAGGCCTTTCGCGATACCCTTAAAGCCAGGAAATTTTCAGCACCCACTCGTATGCTTATGTCTCGAGGCCCACAAACGAACACTTACTGACTGAGAACAAGCAAACACCCTCACACAAATACACGCACACACACAATCACACAACACGTATATAGATAAATTGAGATAGATAGATAGATTGATAGATAGATAGATAGATAGATAAATAGATAGATAGATTGATAGATATAGATAGATAGATAGATAGATAGATAGATAGATAGATAGATAGATAGATAGATAGATAGATAGATAAATAGACAGACAGATATGTAAATTGAACAAGAATATTCTCTCTCATTTAGCATAGATGTGACAAACTAACTTTGATTTATATTGAAGTCAAACCAAATAGAAATATTTTGAAATTATCTAATGTGTACGTTTCAGTTTTGCTTAATGTAAAACAGGAAAACGTATCCATTATATAAACCGTACTTTAACTGCAGAAGTTAACTATGCGTGCACAAATGCGTGAATATATAGCAGTTTAGAAAGAATAATATACACGGATTTACCCACCATTATACATTTAGAAACACTTTTCTTCTGCCCTGCAGCTCAGAATTTTTACCACATCTAACAGGAAAAGTGTCCATTATATAAACCGTTCTTTAACTAGGGGCGTTAACTATGTGTTTGCTAATGCGTGAATGTATGACAGTTCAGGAAGAACAACAAACACATAATTACCCACCATCATACATTTAGAAACACTTCTCTCCTGCTTTGCAGCTCAAGATCTTTACCACCTGTAACAGGAAAAGTATCCGTTATATATACCGTGCTTTGACTGGAGAAGTTAAATATGCGTGTCAGAAAGAACACATAATTACCCACAATTGTACATTTACAAACACTTGATTAATTATAACATATTAAGAATGGAGTGGAATAAAAAGAAATAGAAACATTCATTGTTAATGAGTTAAAATCAAGTGCCAGATGTCATTTGAAACTGGAATGACTTGAGATTCTCCCTATATTTTTGGATAAATACATTGACTGATATATCATATGATATCTCAGAAGAAACGTATACCTTTTTGTTTTTCCTTACTAATTTAATGAAAGAAGTGCACTTCATGATGTTCTGTGTTTTATTTACAATACATGTATATTAAGATCCCCCAGGCAAGTCACAATTGAAGTACACTAAATCACACAACGCGATCAAATAAAACTAGAGAGGAAAATGTTACACAACAAAACAACTAAACCAGAAAGAAATTCCGGCTAAAATGAAAACACATGTAGAAGCAATAATTTTAGCGCAAGCAATGTCGAGCACACGTACACTATATACAAATTACAAAGAAAATATACACCTGCCAATTATACAGCATCCGGCCGTAGGGAGTACCACGGATGTTGTATATTTGTAAAATTACATTATTCAGTACATTTGCCCTTGATATAAAAATGCAACTAAATCCTCTGAGGTAATGTAGTTCAGAAATGTAACCACTGAGGTGAAAGTTCGTTAATGATGTCGTTTGGTTCTCTGCTATGACAAACAGAGATGAGTGTTGATATTAAAATTAAACGTTTAATAAGTTAAGATTTGTACATTACACACACAAACACACACATACACACACAAACACACAAACACACACATAAGCACACACACTCACACATAGATATACAGGGTGCAGTGGATATATTGTCGTCCAAATTGCGCAAAAAGGAAAATAATACTGACATCTTATTTTAATAGATATACTTACTAAAATAGCATAAAATTATATGGAAATACTAAACAGAAAATGTTTTCAATAAAATCGGCATTGGCTTCGACCAAGGCTCCTAGTCGACTTCCGAATCTCCTGCGACTCTTCTGGACGGTCTCCATGTTTACGTTGGTGAATACTGCCATAATCTTTGCATGTGGTTCATCTTTGGTGTTACAAGGAATTTTGTTAGTCTCTCGCTCAACTACGCCCCACGCATAATAATCAAGGAGAGTCTGGGGAGTTAGGTGGCCAGATTTTAGGACATATGCGGTCGCAGAAATTGTCTGACAGCAATGATTGGGTTCTTCTGCTTGCGTGGCATGATGCTGAGGCCTGTTGCCAGACAGGAGGTCTTCCAGCAGACATCCTCTTGACCCAGTGTGGCATTAACTCCTCCAGGTAGTTGATGTAGGTGTCCGTGTTGAGTGTGAGGCCGTGAGGGAAAATGAATAGAGACAACTTTGTCATCACTAGTGATCATTGTAAACACCATGATGTTGACTGGATGTTTCATTTGTATCACCCTCGGTACATGTCCTTAGATTGCACTGTCCACAGATTGACACCAAGACACTCTGAAATAATCGTATTGGAGCTTTCGGGCGAATGCTAAGCCGTACAGTCTGTCGTTTCGAAATTTCTGACAGAGTGAATTGCGTCATGCTGTTCTTTTTCTCACAGATGGTATAGTCGACAAACTGAAAAATTAACTATGTGCATACGCGAAATTGAAAATATAGAATTGTGACAATTAACCCATAGCACCCTTTATATATATATATGGAATCTTACATATATAACATTCTGCCTAAAACATGGATCTGCAAATTCAGTATCCCTATATATATCACACCTATTTTCTTTCTTTCACCGCACTCTCTATTTTCTATCCTATCTAAACTAACTATTACTTAACCATCCGATGAAGGGCTATAATTAATAAATATCCTGGAAACAGCTGTAATACATTCTATATATAAATGTTCTAATATCTAGACTGTCTTTTTTTATCTCATTACGCAAAAAATTCTTATATATATATATATATATATATATACACATACATACATACATACATACATACATATTTATATATATATATATATATATGTATGTATATATATATTATATATATATATATATATATATATATACATATATATATATAAGATACATAGTATTTATATATGTATATATGAATAACTAATGTGTGTACATATATGTATGTATGTATTAGCATGTGGTATGAAGAATGCATTTATCACATGGCTTATAAATGCCGAAGAATGATTATTAAAAATGCTTTAATTACAACCATTTAATATATTGGAACAAAAATCCAAAAACTATGAAATAGTCTCATAAACATAGTTGTTTTCACGTGTCTATTCAAATTAAAAATGTCTGTCACTAATAATTATGCTCCTCATTAAAAAAAAAATATGTAGCATAGTTTATATTTTTCACAAGCTCTTTAAGATTATATTTAGAACAGAAAGGAATGAAAAAAACTTTCCATTCAAAAATTATATTAATAAATTTTTGATAATGTTACTTGCTTTCAAAATGTTATTTCTCGTTTCCTAACAAGCACACGCTCATTAGATGCTCTTACACTCCTTTGTGAATATGTTTGTCAGTGCGTATATATGAACGTGTGCATGTGTGTTTTGTCAGTGTGTATGTGCACGTGCGCAAACCATGGCCGAATGTTTAAGAATGGCGCTGTTTAATCACGAGATTTCGGATGTGATTCCACTACGTCGCATGTTATACAAGAACCTTTTTCTTTACAACCCACAAGGGGCTACACACAGAGGGGACAAACAAGGACAGACAAACAGATTAGTTCGATTATATCGACCCCAGTGCGTAACTGGTACTTATTTAATCGACCACGAAAGGATGAAACGCAAAGTCTACCTCGACGGAATTTGAACTCAGAACGTAGCAGCAGACAAAATACCTATTTCTTTACTACCCACAAGGGGCTAAACACAGAGAGGACAAACAAGGACAGACAGACGGATTAAGTCGATTATATCGACCTCAGTGCGTAACTGCTACTTATTTGATCGATCCCGAAAGGATGAAAGGCAAAGTCGCCCTCGGCGAAATTCGAACTCAGAACGTAACGGCAGACGAAATACCGCTAAGCATTTCGCCCGGCGTGCTAACGTTTCTGCCAGCTCGCCGCCTTTATGTCATACAAGTACCATTCACCATATTTTCAATATGATCATGTATTTCTCAGTCAAATTACGCAGGTTGAAACTCGTGGAGTACGTTTGTTGGCAGTACTTAAATAAGGGATTTCTCTTGCAGTGTGTCATACATTTTGCCCGAAGAACATCGAGGTGTCGTTGTAATACACTAGATAGGAAATCTGGCATAGTGTGCACATCCCTATTAACCACATCTGCCACTGTTTACTAAATATATATTAAATGTTGGTATGAAATATACAGCAATTTTGACAGAAACGTAATGTATTAGGCCTAACTAACTATTGCGTTGTGGTGTTTTGTCACTGAATATACAGCTCAGAAGAATTAGTTATACGTTCATGTTCCATGTTCCTCTATGTGCTACATAACTCCAAGCGTATATTTATGCAACTCAATTTATTAAATTTACCCCTATATAAATTTCTTAATATGCTTTTCCGGAGGAATCACTACCAAGATAACAAATGCCACATGAATATTTTGGATATATCATTGCTTTAAGAACAATACGTTAACAAATACGTAGACCACACACTGAATTCGTCCATGTGCCGCCTGCAACAGTAACACAAATCACTTTCGGCATTTCCATTACAAACCATCAAAATAGGGTAAGGTATATTTGAACATATAAACTCAGGCATAATACACAGGCCTAGTGGTTAGAGCAGGTATAATGCATGGCCTAGTGGTTAGAGCAGCGGACTAGCGGTCGAGGGACCGCGTTTTCGAATCTCAGGCCGGGCGATGTGTGTGTTGATGAGCGAGACATCTAAGCTGCACGCGGCTCCGGCAGAAGGTAATGGCGAACGTCTGCCGACTCTTTCGCCACAAACTTCTCTCACTCTTTCCTCCTGCATCTTGCAGCTCACCTGTGACGGACCTGCGTCCCGTCCAGGTGGGGAACCTACACGCCAAGGAAACCGAGAAACCGGCCCTTATGAGCCAGGCATGGCTCGAAAAGGAACAAACAAACACAGTCATGTACAAATGAACTAATTCCTGCAGTCTACATTTTCCACAGAATCATTGTCATTTGTCACACGACTCAACCATATTCGACATGCTGCTACATACATTTCACAGAGGACTGGCTACGACGCAGAAATCGGATGCCTGTAGTTTCATGCTGATTGCAGTCATGCAACTGGTTTCCAGCTGATGTATACGAGCGATTATATGATCGAATGACGGCAAGTGTGTCGCTAGTAATTCATCCTTAATTACTCACGCTCATCCTCACCCAAGGACACACACACATACACACACACAAGTATGTACATATCTATTATTTACGTGTATGTGTATCTATGTATGTATGTCTATTTATGTCTCTCCCTCTCTTGCTGTATACTCTTACGCTTTTACTCTTTTACTTGTTTCAGTCACTTCACTGCGGCTATGCTGGAGCGCCGTCTTTAGTCAAGCAAATTGACCCCGGATTTATTCTTTGTAAGTCTAGTACATATTCTATCGGACATATACACGCACACTCACCCTTATTTATACGCACCAAACTACCAAACATAACCGTGCATACCTATTTATATACATACTTGCCTACCTACATACATACATACATACCTGCCTACCTACCTACCTACCTGCCTACCTACCTACCTACCTACCTACCTATTTCTTTATTACCCACAAGGGGCTAAACACAGAGGGGACAAACAAGGACTGACATAGGTATTAAGTCGATTACATCGACCCCAGTGCGTAACTGGTACTTAATTTATCGACCCCGAAAGGATGAAAGGCAAAGTCGACCTCAGCGGAATTTAATTCACAAAGTTACACGCAGACGAAATACCGCTAAGCATTTCGCCCGGTGTTCTAACGTTTCTGCCAGCTCACCGCCTTACCTACCTACATACCTACATACCTACATACCTACCTACCTACCTACCAACCTACCTCCTACCTACCTACCTACCTACCTACCTACCTACTTACCTACCTATCTACCTATCTACCTACCTACCTACCTACCTACCTACCTACCTACATACATACATACATACATACATACACACACATATACATAAGAGAAAACTGTAAACCAGACTAGTAAAATCTTCATTAACGACTTCAGGGTTTCCGCTGCATCAGATGTGGAATGTTACAAGTATGTGAGGGTGGACGACAACCTGTCTAACGATAACACCTGTAACAAAGCAAGTATCACGAAAGATCATTACGGCCGAAAAAAGAAAATGTAGACTTCGGAAATCTCTGGATTCAATAAAACTGTGGTCAACAATGCGTTTTCAGCGCTATTAGTCATACCAATATTTGGGCTACTTAATTGAAAGCTTGTTAGTATACCAGCCATTGATGTGCAAACCGGGAAATACTAACCAGTACACGTAATTTCCCCACCAACAGTGACATAGACCACCTCCACCGAAAAACATAAAACAAGGGATTAGAGGATTAACATCGATCCAGACTGCCTTTGAATGCTGTATCATATCCCTTCGGCAACATCTTTTAACCGCCTAGTGTTGAAGTGCATTTATTGTTCAAGTTTGCAAACATAAGGCTGATAACATCATGAGGCTTGGAAGACAGCTCCCTGAGCATCATTTCTTGTTTGATAACCTTAAATACATTCTCAAGGAAGTCGAACGACTCTTCTGTAACGTGTTATCAGATTAAAGGATGAGTAGAAAATTTCGTCAAGGAATACCAGATCAGCCACCTATGCCTGAATACAACTCAATAGCAACACCCAACTGGAATGTGCCATAATACCACAAATCTTGACTTCAAAAAGATTTAGATTCTGCTATTTAGGTTCTGCTATTAAGTTAGATATGGCCTGGACCAAACTCTGGAGCCCATTGATGCACAGCATGTAAATCAGTCTCGCGATGTGTTCGGTCTTCTTCTAGGTTGATAATCTTCTGGAGTTTAGAGTCAGCGATTATTTTTTACTTTGCCGTGCTCTATGACGCTGGAAAGATCGAGCGTTATAGTTATACTAGTACATCTGTTTGTTGTCTACAACAGCTGTCTTCGTCTTTTGTCTTTTTTTTTGTGAATTCTCCCTTAATATATATATATATATATATTATATATATATATATATATATATATGTATATATATATTATGTATATTATTATATGTAGAAAAATACAAACTGGGACAAGAACGTAAAACATGGAGAAGACGATACAAAAAACACGGACGGGACATTCGAAGCCTTCAATCTTCAGTCAAGAACCGGATCATCTTCGCAATTTCGGCTGATTAATCTTGAGATCGCTCCGATCCGGCCAGCCCCAAGGAAAAACTAAGCTACGAGCATTAGGTTTCTTGGAAGAAGGATCGAATGTATACGAAACAGGGACAGAAAAACGGACGATGCCACACGAATATAAAATACAAAAAAAAATAATGGTAAAAACAGGACAAAAACAGCGGTTGTCTTACGACTAATAAACAGTACAACAAGTTTAGCTGGCGTATTTTGAAAAAAATGCCTTTATATACATATATATATATGTCTGCGTATATATGTATATACATATATGTATGTGTATATGTGTACGCATACATTCGTTGGTGGCAAAACAAAGACGAATGAGGAGATTCGCATTGAACAATAGTTTGCCCGGTCACATGCTTTCAAAAATACCACTTATAGTATTATGTATAAAATATATACTTATACACACACCAACGAACATAAGTTCATATCAATTTATGCAGTTCTTATGTCTAGTGTAGGCGTAGCTACCCATGCGAATTGATCAGTTATATATATATATATATATATATATATATATATATATATATATATATATATATATATATATATATATTGAGAGAGAGAGAGAGATGCATATTCACATGTATATTGGCATAAATATATACGTATGTGCATGTTCGTGTTTAGATCACACAGAACGTGACTATCTATGCACATATAATTTTGTTCTATATCTCCATGGAAACCCTGCAGGTCCAGATTATGTATCAGAATGAAGACAGACAATTCAGTAAATAATTGTGTAGTATTTTCACATCATTTTTCTGGTACAATTCCCGCCAAATATAGATTTTTACTTCGACATTGTCCAAAATAATCAATACATATTTCAATTCAGGTTATTAACAGTTAACTACCGGTTCCGCTCGGTTCTGAATACATATTTTCTCTTCGATGAACATTCATTAAATGTTTAAATAAAGCAAATCCTATTCTTTTCAAATCATATTTGAAAACGTTGAAAGCAAGTCTTCTTTTTTAACTCACTATAGCGGATATAGTTGATAAACAATTTACGTAATATTATAGAAACTGCATAACATTATATAATTTGAAAGCGAAAGATGGCCTAGTTAATGACAAGATGGTAGACAGTTAAAACATTCTCTCTTTGGCGTCCATCACAACTGGCAATAGCTTTTGTATATCTATCTCTAAGTACTCAATCTATGTGCCATCAACCAGGCTATTTAACAGACCAGTGGCTCCTCACCTTGCAGGATGAAATAAAATCATTGATTTTTTCTCTAGATTAGCTTTTCTATTATTAAACTTCATTACACATATTCGTCGTTGATAAACGTGGTTTATATATCATTTCATTTTTTTCCGCTTTCTTGAAGAGAAGATAATAACAGTTTTGCAATAATGTGTCAACATTTGTTTGTCGAAAACCCAATAACCAATGTGCTATACCTTAATTTATATTTCCCAGCCCTTTTGTATTTTCATGAATGTAATGCATGAATGCTTTCAGCAACTGAAAGTAATCGTAAATTTGAAAACAAATTTCAGAGACTCAACTCTATACGCCCTTATGCGAGGTCCGAATCCATTCAGTTAGTTGCTGTCAAAATTGAAAACAGGTACCTTAATTGCAAGCTTCTATCAGTTGTTGCAAATAAGATCTACAATGATCAGGTTGTAATTATAATTTTATATTCCAATTATTTCTTTTTAATGTATGAAGGAATTAGTCTATACTACCCCGGCATTGATGGGCGGATTTACTAATGAGAAAATATAAAATTCTTATATATCGTCAACGAAACAACAAAGGAAAAAAACCAAGTAGAGCATACATGGTGCCGACAGGCAAATACCATTCTACTTGTCCATCATATCCATAAAACATAGAGTTCGATCTCAGGATCTCTTCTTCCTGAGTAGTAAAATTATTCATACTGACGAAAGATTAATACGTTCCTTTTCTGTTACTCTCTACTCCGGAGCATCGCCTTTAGTCGAGCAAAGTGACCCCGGGACTTATTCTTTGTAAGCCTAGCACTTATTCGATCGGTCACTTTTGCCGAACAGCTAAGTTACGGGGACGTAAACACACCAGCATCGGTTGTCAAGCGATGTTGAGGGGGGGGGACACAAACATAGACACACAAACTTATACACATACATACATACATACACACACAGACACAAATACACACACACACACACACACACACACACACATATATATATATATATATATATATATATATATATATATATAATATATATATATATACATATATACATACATACGACGGGTTTCTTTCAGTCTCCGTCTACCAAATCCACTCACAAGGCTTTGGTCGGCTCGAAGCTATAGTAGAAGACACTTGCCCAAGATTCCACGATGTGGGACTGAACGCAGAACCATGTGGTTCGTAAGCAAGCTACTAACCATTTAAATATGTACGAATTTGAATACAGGAAGTGTCAGAATTATATTTCTGAAATGAAAACCACTATAGAGATAAGTCCCTAATTAATAACAAGATGGCTGACAAGAATATCATTAGCAGAACACAGAATAATGAACCATGCATTACATTGCATCGGTAGCGCACATTTTCTTAGAATGTAAATAAATATATAACGTGTGTGATGAATAGAAAGAATCTACACACACAACAGGCTATGATGACTATTAGTACACATCTTTTAATTAATCCACGTTACAAAAGATTCGCAACCATAATATCAACAGTAGCGTTGCAAGGATTGCGTTAGTAAGATAAAATTGTTTCTACATCAGTCTTTTTGATACCATTGTTATATAAGAACGGAAGCCTTATCGAAAATGTATTGAGCTGAGATACTTGTGTTTAAACAACAATTGAGTATTTCGAAATTGCGCATATTTTTACAGGATTCACACGTTCATATCAAAACTGTGTATCAATTACTCTAGGAATTAAAAATCTGATGTCTGAAAGATATATACGTTATTCACTTCATATAATGTAAAAATCAAATTTAAGCGCCTTAGTTTTAATGAACACAAATCTCTTGCAGTTATTTTCTTATATATTTTACCACGTATATTTCTCAGTCATCTTATATCTAAGATAAAGCGCCATACGTAGCCTGTATATATGAGGATTGTGAATGTACGTGACCTTATTGTTACAGGATTCAGTTCATAATATGAAGGTCGGGATTGGACGTAGGGTGCATTTTGCTCCCGAGCAAGACACTTTTTTTTTATATTTGGTATGTTTAATATTTTGCAACGAGTATCAGTCGGCTTCTGGTGCTGTCTTGTCGCCTCCATACTGTAACTTTCCCAATGTTCTGCTAATTGAAATGTTGGGTGGCTGAAATGATTAAAATGGCAACTACAAACAACGGCGAATTTATGTTACGACATATTAACTTCGTAATATAAATTCGTTTTCTACACATAGAAAGCGAGTTTATGTTACGAAGATGTACCCATCCGTGAGCGACTGTTGTTTGTATTGCACTCTTAAATAACATGGTTGACCATCCTTATTTATGGATAAAAACGGAACGGAGTAGTAGATTAGCAGATATCTAAAGGCGGTTTCTTAGTGCCATTGCTATAAATTGAAATGTTACTAAGGTCAAATCTACATTCCATGATTCTGTTACAGATACATAAGTCACTTATCAAATATCATGTTCGATTCAGTGCTATATACACTAGAATACCAATGGTTATTAAGTAGAAACTCGGTAATCGCATTTTCTGCTGTTGATACATTACGATGCACTTAATTATAATTCTCCCATGGCTTCACCAGTGGAAGTCTGACAATTTTATTGCCGAAATCCAGTTCAATACACTTGCAACAGATCTAAGATCAAATACTTTAGAGTCGTCACAGTTTCATTCTTAAATCTGATATAGTAATTTTAGAGCAGCATTTTCAATGCGTCCTTAATTGAGACGCCTGGGTTATCTTATCAAAAGTACCTCATCAAAATATCAAATATAAAAGCTCATTCAGTGGCTTAGCATATGTTCGCACATATATTAGGATTTATTTCTGAACACCTCCAATACTTTTACAGCCGCGTAATTATTTTATATTTATTTACTGTATATGAATGAAAGTAACAGTTAATGCCTGTTTGTTGGTAATTGGTTGTTGTAGGCTGTTTTAATTAAATTGATCAATTTAGTTATAAAATTTTACAAATGAATGTTAATTATTTGAAGGTAAAATTTAACGAGCAATTGTTGACATTAATTGCGAAATATTAGCATTGGACCTGTTAGAGGCTTCAAAACAAATAATTTAAATGTCTTTTACTGTATAACGCAATATCTCAAAGTATGATCCTAATAAGCATGCTTCCTTAAGCATTGGAGCTATTTTAGCGAAACTAAAGTAGGAAGCCTATACTGAACGTTAATTTCTCTGGGATTCTAAGGATTCTTTCTCTAAAAATTATTCTACATCTAACTGCTTAACATACTACCATGCACACAAACACACTCAGACATACACATAAACAAACACATATACATACGCAAGTATTTATGCGTGCATGTATGTACATGATTTCTCTCTCCTTTTTGACTTCAAATCAATTTTGACTGGCTAGCTGCTGGTTAGCACAGCTGTCAAGGCAAGCATCTTGTCCTATTCATCATACTGTAAATCTTAAGAAGGTTTTGCACATTTTTATTGTCCCACATATTGTAATCATTTGTAGTGTATGAACAAGGGATTTGTGTTCTCTCCCCACACGACAAGGTACCACGTTCGTCCATATTTGGCTCCAGATGTGCTGCTTTTTATCATGTTCCAATAATAATAAGCATGAAGCTGGAGGTTTATGAGGGCTACTGGATCTGCGAATTCACCATCAATGGGCCACGTATGTGTATGTATGTAGTATGTATATTTGCGTATGCTTACCTAAATATCGGTGTGTATGTATATGCGTAAACATATATATGCGTGTTTGAGCGCGTGTACGATAGAGCATTGTGTAAATCACCCGGGCCAATTTTCTTTTTCTTTCTATGGAATCGACAAAGGAATTACAAACCAAGCACTGGGGCAGTCGGTTATTTCAAAAGCATTCCCATAATTGGCCAAGCTAGTGAAGCCACAGTTTGCGTGTATATCTGATCTCAGTTGCATAGGAGTGAAAATCTGCTAATGAAAATTTGCAGCCAAACTTTTCTCACTAAGGAATTCTGCATGTTACCGTTATGCGTGTACAGATGACTAATAAACCCTATTCGACCACTATATATTTTCTAAGTCTGAGGACAGATAAATCTGGAAAATAGAACGCGTTGAGCATTTGGAAGCGTATTTTTCAATTGTTTTTGCTCTTGCGCTGTGTAGTAAGTAGCGTGCTTACGAACCGCATGGTTCTGGGTTCAGTCCCACTGCGTTGCACCTTGGGCAAGTGTCTTCTACTATAGTCTCGGCTGACCAAAACCTTGTGAGTGGATTTGGTAGACGGAAACTGAAAGAAACCCGTCTTATATATCTATATATATATATGTATATGTATGTGCGTGTATATACTTGTGTGTCTGTATCTGTGCCCCCAACATCGCTTGACAACCGATGCTGGTGTGTTTGCGTCCCCGTAACTTAAAAGTTCGGCAAAAGAGACCAATAGAATAAGTACTAAGCTTACAAAGAATAAGTCCTGGGATTGATTTGCTCGACTAAAAGCTGTGCTCCAGCATGGCCACAGTCAAATGATTAAAAAAGTAAAAGAGAATAAAGGAAAAAGAGGTCTCACAGAAAATGTTTAGAAAAATATTATCGTCAAAATTATGGATCACGAACCATAACGTTAGAGCTTTGAATCTTATAAAATATGATGAGGCTTTATATTGTATATTGATAACAAAGAATTGCTGCGAAGATTACCTAAAGTCCTTTCAATCCCATAAAACCGTTTCAAAAGAAGCCAACTTACATTATATGTTTATTGAATTCCATGCAAACGTTCGCGCGGTATATTTTCATATAAGGCGGCGAGCTGGCAGAAACGTTAGCACGCCGTTCGAAATGCGTAGCCGTATTTCGTCTGCCGTTACCTTCTGAGTTCAAATTCTACCGAGATCGACTTTGCCTTTCATCCTTTCAGGGTCAATAAAACAAGTACCAGTTACGCACTGGGGTTGATATAATCGACTTCATCCGTTTGTCTGTCCTTGTTTGTCCTCTCTGTGTTTAGCCCCTTGTTGGTAATAATGAAATAGATATATTTTCATGTTTCTGTGGTTTACTACTATCAAAACGTCTTAAGAGATATGAAATGAGATTTCGGATTCTGCAGGATGTATCTTCTGACTGAGAGGTTTAATTATTATCCCACAGTGTTACAGAGATATGAACAGGACCCGCAATGAATTCATTCTAATTAAATTATTTTTCATTAAGGAATTGGCAAACATTGTGCTTCTGTAATTGGAATCGTTGTTTTTCTTGAGTAGTTTACAATGCATGTGTGTCAAGGGTATCATTTGAAATAGATAAGTTCTAACACTAATTATACGCAGAAGTTTGCATATATGAATGTGTGGATATGCACATACACGCATACGCACATGCGCGCGCGCGCACACACGCATACACACACAGAAACACATATGCATATGCGATGTTTAATTGTAGGTAATTATAGCCATGTTGGTGCCCAATAAATAGGACGACAACAGACATCTTTTCTATTAAAGTTGTAAAGTATTCTCACAGTAACGAACATAATTTTCCTGACGCGATGTTTCAAAATTTAAAACAAATATCATGAGTTTCCTTAAAAGCAAGACGTCAATTAATAACAGAAAAAAAAACCCAACAGAATATAAAACATTTTGATGTTAATGCTAATAGCAAGTTTTTCCCTCAATTTTTTTACAAATATACTTTTATTTTAGTTAATTAGCTCGCGGCTATCAACAGCCTATCTGTCTTTGCTGTGTCTGATGTAAGTTTTCTTCCCATCATTTTAAATATCATACCATTCTTATACCGATTATAAACAATTTTTACACAAATTTGTTGATCAGATGCTCCACTGATTTTTCGACTTCTAATGCCAGATATAAAGTTGAAACAGAATAATTAATGATTTATTTTTTCAATGGGTTTTAAGATGCTTTCATCCTCGAGGTTCATTAAAAAAAATTATACTAGTCTAAAACTACTTGCATCAACATCATTACCTCCACAACCAGAACAGAACCAAGAAATAAAACAGAATTTGAATAAACGAATATTTCAATAAACAGTCAAATGAACTTAGAATTAGAAAGAAAATGCATTCGTTCAATAAAGACAGAGACAATGAAGAAAACTTCTTGAATTTATCACTAATAATTGTAAGATTATAAATTATAAATTGATTTCTTCAAATTATTATGACTAATTAGACATGGAGTGTATATAACAAAAACGATAATTCGAACAGTAAAGACGAAGATGTTACCGCTAAGGGAGTGGGCGATAATGGTCATGATGATAATGCTATTATTGACTATAAAAATAATACTATTAATAAGATTAACGACAAGTACAGCAAAAGCAAGAAACAAATTTAGCAACAACAATAACGGTATAGTCGCAATGTTCATGTTTGATTAAATGTGAAAGCGTAAGAACCACTTAACAGAGGAAAGTTTTAATGAGAAATAAAAAGAAAAGATTGGAAGAATATTTATTACTATTACTGTATGGGTTAGACTAATGACTATATGTATCTCTTGCAAAGAAGTTACAAAAGAAACACTGACTCAGAAGTAGAAATACTTGTTTTAAATCATGTCTTCTAAAATACATAATAATATGATACTAATAATGAAATTATTGCATACAGTGCTCAGGTGCACCACAACTTGCCAAAAACGCGTATAAAGCATATTCATTAATGTACAAATGTTTGGGAAGTGAACAGTGTATGAATTGAGATACATGCTTGCGTGTGTATGGAGGGGAGAAAATCAGGTATAGTTTTGGCGAATCTCAGGAAGCATGGAAGTTTTGAAGGATGCAGTGCTCCGACAACTAACAACTGATGCCGTCAGTTTGTTCCATGCTTCAGCAAGTCTTAGCGTGAAGAAATGTTTCCGAAAGTCATGGAGCTGTGTTGTTTTCTGACTTTGTAAACATGTCCACGGGTGTTAGACAGGTGGAGTTTGAAAAGGTGCTCAGAGTTATTGTTAGAAAGATGGTTAATAATTTTTTGGGTGTCTGCCAAGTCAGCTGCCAGACGTCGGAGTTTCATAATGTATAATATTGAAAGAGACGGTAGAGTTAGAATGTATGTGTAGGAAATGAATTTGTGAGAGACTGCGAAATATTTAGGAATAGAATAAGATGTATATGTCTGAATATTATTGAGTAAAATGTTGAACTGGAAACCATTAAAATTAGGTAAAATAGTTGAAGATTGTTAAGGTACCGAAAGACAGGGAATTAGTAAAGTAAAGGAAATTAGTGGACGGGATTCAGAGAAAAAGAGATAGAAAACAAAGAGTGATAACAGAATTGGTAGATGAACCGAAAAATAATCGAAGGTGAAATTAGAATATAACTTATAGAAAATAAAAATAACTGCGAATAACAAGGGAGACAAATGTAGAGAGAAAATTCATACTCTTTTACTTGTTTCAGTCATTTGATTGTGGCCATGCTGGTGCACCACCTTTAGTCGAGCAAATCGGCCCCAGGACTTATTCTTTGTAAGCCTAGTACTTATTCTATCGGTCACTTTGGCCGAACCACTAAGTTACGGGGACGTAAGCACACCAGCATCGGTTGTGAAGCAATGTCGAGGTGGGGGGCAACCGCAGACACACAAACATATACATACATACATTCATACATACATACATACATACATACATACATATATATACGACGGTCTTCTTTCAGTTTCCGTCTACCAAATCCACTCACAAGGCTTTGGTGGGCTCGAGGCTATAGTAGAAGACATTTGCCGAAGGAGCAACGCAGTGAGAATGAATACAGAAACACATGGTTGGTAGGTAAGCTACGTAGCACATAGCCACTTCTACGCCTATAGGAGTGAAAAAATAGGAAATAAAGGAAGACTTGGAGATATGGATGTGATAATCAAGCTACAAAATGTCAAAACAATACACATCTTTACCAAACAATTGCCCCTGTTTTTACACCTGTATTATTTCACATTCGACCAGGTAGAAATAGCAGGCAAATATTCTCGAAATAACCATAATAACTAATGCTTTAAGAAATAACAAGTTGTAAACCGTAGTCACGGCCATCCTACAGACAACGAGAATAGCTCTATCTGGAATGCCTATTATGGAGTAATGTGCACTGCGTGTACATATACATGAAGTAGATCACTGTTATTGAATATATATGAAATAACAAGTTTAAATAGACATTGACTCCATCTTTCGAAAATATTCTTAAAATGCCGCTCTTTGTTGCGGACGCAATTTGTAGCATTTTTGTCGCCATTACTCACATCTTTATTGGTTATCATTTTCTCTTAATGCAACATCAGTTGCTTATTTGAATGAAGTTTTTACCAGAACTTCAGTGTAGAAGTTCTACGGCTAAAATATTGATGAAACCTTATCTTCCCAAGAGGAGCAGTAGACTATAAACACGGCCTCCCAGAAACAAAATTTCAAAACCATACTTTGTAAACTCATCGTAAAGGTTAAATTATTTGTACAATGCAGAAAATGTATCATTAACGTTGCATAAATGGAGATGTACTTCCATAGCAAGTGACCTGATCTGAGTTCGTGTGCTGGAACGAAATCAATTGCAGCGTGGAAGGTGCTGATAAGCCATTTAAGAAACACACAAAATCCGTTAGACACATTTCATCAATTTAAATTAATTTGTTAAATATTTTCGTTACTTTGAGACCGCGAACCGTTCACTGACAAAATTCAGTGCAGCATGGATCATTGTCAGTGAACAGGTCGCGGTCTCAAAGCGACGAAAATATTTTAACAAACGAAATTTAAAAGTTAAAGTGAATCTAACGGATTTTGTGTGTTTTTAAATGGCTTATAAACACCTTCAACACTGCCATCGGTTGCATAAATGATGTCTTTATTAAGAAATTCCCTGAAACTGGGTCAACGGGAATTATGTATATTGAACACAGCATACAGTTAAAATACAACACAACTGTTTCACATAAATTGGACCTGCATTGTTTTAAATTACTGTAGAAATAGTAGGCGCAGGAATGGGTGTGTTGTAAGTAGCTTACTTACCAACCACATGGTTTTGGGTTCATTCCCACTGCGTGGCACCTTGGCCAAGTGTCTTCTAATATAGCCTCGTACCGACCAAAGCCTTGTGAGTGGATTTGGTAGACAGAAACTGAAAGTACCATGTCGTATATATGTATACACACACACACACACACACATATATATATATATATATATATATATATATATATATATATATGTGTGTGTGTGTGTGTGTTTGTCTGTGTTTGTCTCACAAACATCGCTTGCCAGCCGATGCTGGTGTATTTAGCTCCCCATAACTTAGCGATTCGGCAAACAATACCGATAAAATAAGTACTAGGCTTCAAAAAAATGAGTCCTGCGGTCGATTTGCTCGACTAAAGGCGGTGCTCCAGCATGGCCGCAGTCAAATGACTGAAACAAGTAAAAGAGTAAAAGAGAGTAAACGATTTTAGACAGAAAAATCACCATAGCATTTAAATATTAATGGAAATAATGGTGTCAAGCTGGTAGATTCGCCAGCACATCGATCAAAGAACTTACTTGAAATTCACCTGCGATCGTCCTTACCTTTCATCCATTCGAGTTAGATAAAACAAGTACCAATTGAGCACTGGACTCGATTTCATTGACTAATCTTTTATCTCGAATTTGCTGGCCTTGTCTAAAAATTTGAAAGTAATATTACCGGGGTTAATCCTATGTCTTCTAGTCAAACCAAAATGCCTGAATGCATTCCAGTTAATAGCATACATGACAAGACAGATATCAGGCTATTCAAGAGCATGATTTAAAGAACATTTTTAGATGCGGATGTTATCTTTAAAAGACGAATTCGTAGTTTTGTTAAAAAATCAGTTGGAATGTACTGCGAAAGTCCTGATGTCCTTGAGCGCTATGAGTTCATATAATACGGAAGAAAACATGGTTTTCAACTTCTCGCAATAAGATAACACCAGAAAGGTAAATAGTGGAAAAGGAGAAGAATATGGAAAGAATGTGAAAGGTGCATTGTGAGAAATAATTCAACGAAAACGTAAGTCATTACAGAAATAATTCCCATCTCGTCGTCAGTTATATAACCATTTAGTGATTCCATTATGTAATGTCCGTAAATAAAATTCATATTATAGGACTCATCGCAATGTTTTAGAGGGTGCGTTAGAGATTTCGGCCGTTTCAAGGTTTTGAGGAGTGTGAAACCAAATCTTAGCCTCTATTCTTCCCAGGTCTACGCCTACACGAAATAATACTACCTGTCAAGGTCCTAGTTGTGGGTTATTTAGTATATGCGATTGCGTACCATCTGAACACAATCACACAACCACCCTAGATAGTGGACCCTTACTCCACCGGCAGTAAGGTCCCACTAGATATTTTCCCAGCATCCTTCTTGGAAAGGAACAGTCCGATGTAAAACCTTTGGTCTAATGTTATGAGTAATATCTCACTTTTCCCTGTCACTGAGCATTAATAGCACAGAGTGGTACATATGCTGTACGGGAGTTTGTCTCTCTAATGCAATGGCGTAAACACCTTTCTCTATGGTCATCTCATTTGTCACCCTATCTACTGAGGGTCGTATGGCGATGGAAGAGTGGCAGCATGTGCAGATGCAACAAGTTTGAACTGCCCATTAAGTTACAACATTCGTCAGTGCTCTGAATAGTGGTCTGGCATATCATCATAGAGGGTAGGTGAAAGACACCATTGACAGGGTATCACAAAGATCTGATAACCATCTGTAAAGATGGAGCTATCACCACACAAACACACACACACACTCATACACAGTCACACATATAACAAATTTTAAAAGAAGTCGGTTTATTAGCAATTATAACCTAATGATAAAATTAATAGCGGGTACAAGAGTCGCGGAGGGTACTCACTAGCTCCGCTTTAGTAAAAAATAAGAGTTAGAACAACTCAAAAGCCATAGAAACAATGCCTGACGAACGGAGAAAATTTGTCAGCGTATATAGTCTGATCGCAATTTCGGATGTTAATGGAGACAATATTAATCCTCCTCGGCGATTCTTAACGTCTAGGGTTAAGCTCAACTACTCCTGTCATTCTCTCTTTCTCTCTGTCTCTCTCTGTATATATATCTAATTCAATTAGAAGTTATAAGGCCTCATGAAATACTGGTTCAATACCTAATATTTTGGGGGAAATTGATATCCATAGAATAATAGGTTTATATATATACGTAAATACATACATACATACATACATACGAGTGGCTGTGTGGTAACCAACCACATGTTTCCGGGTTCAGTCCCACTGCGTGGCACGTTGGGCAAGTGTCTTCTGCTATAGCTCCGGACCGACCAATGCCTTGTGAGTGGATTTGGTAGACGGAAACTGAAAGAAGCCTGTCGTATATATGTATACGTATGTGTGTGTGTGTGTCTGTGTGTCTGTGTTTGTCCCCCTAGCATTGCATGACAACCAATGCTGGTGTGTTTACGTCCCCATCACTTAGCGGTTCGGTAAAAGAAACCTATAGAAAAAGTACTGGGCTTACAAACAATAAGTCCTGGGGTCGATTTGCTCGACTAAAGGCGGTGCTCCAGCATGGTCGCAGTCAAATGACTGAAACAAGTAAAAGAGTAAAAGATATATATACTGCTTATGAGGTGTTTGGCGGGCAATTTAACCGGCCTTGTACATACGTGCATATATATGTATATATGGACGTTCGTATATGTAAGTATAACGTTTGTTCTGCATATATATATATATATATATAGGTATTTATGTAGCTTGATATATTCAACCGATGACGGCAAAGCTTATTTAAAGCAAAGTTAGAAATCCTGGATCTTGAATTATTCAGTAATATTTTTGCTAGTCTATTTTGTCCCTCTGTCTTATCTCATGGTGCGATATGAACATTTAACATGTTTTTTAGAATCAGGGATTTGACTGCTATTTTGGCATGGTGGTGTCTCTCAGAGACCCTTATTTTCAGTTATATATATATATAATATATATATATATATATATATATATATATCGTTCTTTTCTTATGTATACATTCGCTGCTTTCTTCCAATGAATCTAATGCTGGCAGGATTGGTGCAATCTCAAGAATAATCACCGTAAATTTCGAGGATAATCTGCTGCTTGACTGAGGAAAGAAAACTTGGAATGACCCGTCCTTGTTTTTTTTTAATCGTCTATCTCGATGTTTTGTTTGTCCCTTTTTGTATCACCTAACTGTCCGGATGTTTTGCGTTCTTGTCCCATTTTGTATTATATATATATTTAGATAGATAGATAGATAGATAGATAGATAGATAGATAGATAGATAGATAGATAGATAGATAGATAGATAGATAGATAGATAGATAGATAGATAAATACGTAATTACTTTCATCAAATTTAACGCTATTAACTATTACATGATAAGAGCAGAGAGTCATAAATAAACTGTACTTCCATACAATATACTTGGTGTTGTAAGTTCCCGTTTATTTCTGAAAAATATTTTTCGTCCGCTGAATTGTTTGCAGGAGACACATACACTGATCTCTCACAATTTTCCCATCACTTTCTCCTATAAATATACATAAATGTACACACGAATATAACTACACTGGTTTACGTACACAAAGTTACATGTACATATATATATGTGTGTCTCTGCGTGTGTGTGTATATGTGTGTAAAGGAAACAGATATTTTATCGATAAATTGCAGAAAGTATCTTGGTAATGACCAATATTATATGATAAAGTTTTGACCGTATAAATAAACCCGAAAAATAATTTTGTTATTTTGTTTTTTTAACTCATAGATCTAACCAATTAATCGGAGGAGGTGTTTATTGCTGCAAGCAATTTCCAACAAAACGAGTATTGATCTGTTTTTAGGCAATCCATCAAATGTAATTTGCTATGAAATATTAAATGATCATCGATGTGCGTCGCGTACTTGATCTTGTTTTCTCCTCTAACAAGATCGGTAGTTATTATTCCGATATATATGAGAATACATACATACGTACATACATATATATGGGTGTCTGACTGTGTAATGTTGTGTATATGTGCTCTTGTATGTACATATATATATATATATATATATATATATATATATATATAATATATATATATATATATATATATACATATATGTTTGTACGATTTACACATAGATGTGTGCGGGTGTATTTATAAGTACACATATATACGTAGAAGACTGTGCATATATATATATACAAATGTATACGTGTACTTGTATGTGTATATGTATATACATATATTCATATACACACTTACGTGTATGTATATATGTATGTATATGTAGACATTCACACATACTCTTATATATAATACATTTAATATATATATGTCTGTGTGTGTGGTTTTGCGTACATTCTATACAATATAAACATATATATATATTACGGGGTTTCAAACACTGATTACTGGCCATGCAGCAGCACTTTCTTCTGTGTGTTTTAGTCGATTACATTGTATTATATTTAATTTAATTTGCTTCCTATTTGGTATCTTTATATGGTTTCTCTGGTCCATGTCATTTCTTTGACTCACTGCACTTTCCTTTGGCAAACTTCGAATCAATTCCATAGGCACGAAATATCAGAAACAGAGAAACCTATTTTCACTACTCTTTGTGTGGGTGGGTTTATATATATATCACATATTTTTTTTTTTACTCTTTACTCTTTTGTTTCAGTCATTTGACTGGGACCATGCTGGAGCACCACCTTTAGTCGAGCAGATCGACCCCAGTACTTATTCTTTGGAAGCCTAGTACTTATTCTATCGGGCTCTTTTGCCGAACCGCTAAGTTACGGGGACGTAAACACACCACCATCAGTTGTCAAGCGGTGCTGGGTGGGGGGGACAACCACAGACACACAAACATATACACACACTTACATATATACATATATACGACGGGCTTCTTTCAGTTTCCGTCTGCCAAATCCACTCACAAGGCTATGGTCGGCCCGAGGTTATAGTAGAAGACACTTGCCCAACGTGTCACGCAGTAGGACTGAACCCGGAACCATGTGGCTGGTAAGCAAGCTACTTACCATACAGCCATTCCTACGACTATATATATATATATATATACATATATGCAGCATTAAATTATGTCTGATGCAGAACCCAAACGGCGGCAGAAATTTATAAGAGCATATACGTATACATTAATAAGAGTAACGACGTTGTAGACGTACTTTGAGTTTACTCACGTAAATGTACTGATCACATTAGATGATATTCAAGTACTATAGCTCTTATAAATATTTCACATGCACTCTACACCCACGCAAGCTCATATATGTACACATACAAAAAATCACATGGATACATTTTAAAGAATTTTAGATTAAAAAATGCAGATACACATTGATTCTGTCTACTTCTGAGTGCATTTCGTAATATTTGATATTGTAGCCAACTTTTTATTATTTTCAGACAGAGCTATAAGGAGCTGCCCTAGATTTTGAAGAGCTCTTTATACAGAAAGAGAGATTACTGGAACTGCTTTCGTTCCCATGTCATTTACATGTAAAATATGATTGGCAATCGTATCCATCTATCTCTCTCTCTCTGTTTATCTATTCTATCTATCTATATGTCTGTCGATCGATCTATCTATCTGTCTATCTATCTATCTATCTATCTATCTATCTATCTATCTATCTATCTACCTATCTACCTATCTATCTATCTATCGCGTCGGCTGAGTTGTCAGGACCACTGCAGATCTTCCACGTCTGATCTCCTGACCTTCCACAACAGTCTATATATCTTCATTTGGATACACAGTGTCTTCCCCAAGTTGACCAATATGTGCGCGTCTTCTTGTTCTGCCGATAGCGTACTGGCCCTGCATGGGTTTCCAGAGAAGGAAGTCGCTGAATATTTCATCATTGCCTCTTCCGTAGTGTTCTGCACAATGTGTTTAGTTTTCTCTGATTACCAAGGTGGTCGTAAAAGAACTGCCATGTAATCATTGTTTTTGTATATTGTCATTGCCAAGAACGTTTGAAGATTATGGGAAGCATTCTTGTGTATATACCATCAAGCTCATTTTAAATCTGTTGTTCACTGTCCACACTGAAGGGCCTTAAAGTAACAGGTTTACTTTGCAAAAATTTCTCTTCTTATAAGGAACTAGCAGTATCGCCCGGCGTTGCTCAGGTTTGTAAGGGAAATAACTATAAAGCATTTTTAGAGAGTTATAGTCAAAAAACAGCAAAAAGATGGAAAAAAATGATAGTAAATTTTTTTTTAGTTAAAAAAGGTGGAGTTGCGTCTCCTAGACAGTTTGCGGTTTGTGTTTCTGATTCTCGACCCCATGTCGAATTTATCGATTTTTTTCAGAACTGGAGGAACTTTTCAAAATTTTCGCTGCGTTAGTTTTGAATTATGACATTGGGCTATGTGTGTGTCAAGTTTCATCAGAATCGGTTGAAAGCCGTGGTCAGGGTGAGGGTACAAGAAAACAGACACACAGAAACACGCACAGACAAACTGCCGTTTATATATAGAGAGATGTAAGTTTTCTATATCATTCTGTTTATACTTAGGGTATTCCATGCTTCTGTAATTCTTTCCTGGCCATCATTTTCTGTTGAAGCAATATTACTTCCCATGTAGGCAAAGTCATCAATCATCTCCGGATGAGTGCGATTAAGAACAAATATGTCACGTGTTAAGTTATAGCTCATATATTTAGTGTTACAGGCATGGATATACATAACACTATTTGTGCAGCCTCAGTCTCAAGTGCATGCAAAATGCCGAAATTTTGAAATGAGCTTCAATCGAATGTGACACGACTAGTTTCAATATTCGGAGAATTTTGTTTCTTAACCCTTTGCAGTTGTATCAGATAAAATTGAAGACGTAGATGTGTCGCTTTTAAGTCCAAGTTTCCTCAGGATAGGCCGACATCCAAAAAGCTGAGAATAATATAGAAAAGAAAAAAAATCGTCCGGGAACAGATGCAAGAATACTGAGTATATTTATCTTATTGAAACTAGGTTACTAATATAAACACAAAAATATATATTTTTTTACTACCTACAAGGGGCTAAATACAGAGGGAACAAACAAGGACAGACAAACAGATTAAGTCGATTACATCGACCCCGAGAGGATGAAAAGCAATGTCGACCTCGGCGGAATTTGAACCCAGAACGCAACGGCTGACGAAATACCACTAAGCATTTCGCCCAGCGTCCTAACGTTTCTGCCAGCTCGCCGCCTATCAACATAAAAATATATTTCTATTGAAATATATATTTCTTTACAACCCACAAGGGGCTAAACAGAGAGAGAACAAACACGGACAAAGTGATTAAGTCGATTATATCGACCCCAGTGCGTAACTGGTACTTAATTGATCGACCCCGAAAGGATGAAAGGCAAAGTCGACCTCGGCGGAATGTGAACTCAGAACGTAACGGCAGACGAAATAGGGGTACGTATTTCGCCCGGCGTGCTAACGTTTCTGCCAGCTCGCCGCCTTTAAACACAAAAATTTAATTGGATTGAAATATAGTAACGGGCACAGCAGTTTTATTGGAAAAGATAACACACTTGAAATTCTGATAAATTGTTGAACTTTATTTACATATATAAGAATTGAATTTATAATGAAGCAATTTGCATACTGAATTAGATTTTCAAATGGTTGTAGTCTACAAATATACCAAATAACTAGAAAACTAAGTTTTGCCAGTGTGTTAGTCTTCTAATTACAAGAGAGCTATTTCATTTGCTCATATTAGTTAACTGCATTTTTCACATTTGCAGTTGAGGTATTTGCAGTAAACCATATTTGAATGGTTTCATATACAAAAATACTGTATAATAAATTGCTGATTTAATTTCTTAAGAAATTGAAACTTATGTGAAAAATGTTCTAACGGGCACGCAATATGTTGATTTTTATGACATGCGTTTTATAATAAAAGGCTTCAAAATAGTGAAAGAACATATTTGTTGTATTAAAATATCATGGTACTTTTTATCTAATTTTCAAGAAATGTTAACAGGGATTAGCTCATCAAAGTGTTGAGCAGTAAACCTGCTTTGCCCTTTTTGGAATATGGTTTTATGCTCATTAAACTACGACCACAGCTAATTGTTTTTAGAATGAGGACCGTTTAAGTTTTCTACATACTATTCTTATTTTCTTGCCCCCTAACAATCACTTGTGCTAAAATAATACGCAGATTTAAATTATGGATCAATTTTCCTTAAACCGTTTGATTCCTTCATACATAAATTCGATCAATACACTGTTGTAATTCGGACAGTAATAAATTTTATCGAACCCCTCGACATAGTTGAAACTTGGCGATGCTTTGCGAATTCGAAGTCCTAGTTAGTGAAAATGGAATCAGTGACACACGTGCTATTATCTGATGTTCAGTCAAAAGGCCTCAAAGATGTGTAGTTTCCTACATACAGATTCTTCTCTTGTTGACAGTATGGATCTCTTCGTTATAACAGTAACTAAATGTATTTTCTGTTCTTGAAAATTCCCGACTCTACTTCAAGATCCGCTCAAAGGCATCACTCAACCAGACATAACAAGGGCGTTTTCAGGCTTCTGATTCCTTTGTACGCCCTGTGGTTTTCATAATTAGTCCAAACGTTTTAATGTTTTATAGTCATCATTCTGGGCTATCCAAACATGCTTTAGCATGTTAGAAAAATAATTTTCAGCATTTTGGAGGATGTCGCATATTTTTAATCTACAACGAATCATCTGTTGGCTTTCTCTCGTACTAGCCTCTAGTCCAAAGAAATACGCGCTCCGGGAAATTCGACAATTGAATTTCATATCCCAGTTTACGAATGACATTCATTGCATCAACCGAATTATAAATTCGCTTACAGATGCACTATCACGCATGCAAATCGATGCTCTTTAGACACAAAATCCTGTGGCTATTGCAAATATAAATAATGATCAGAAGGTTGATAACAGGCTATTGCATTTACTAACGAATTAATGTTCTCTTGAATTTCAAAGCCTGTTCTTCATTCATCCAAGTGACCTATTTTACGTGACATTTCTACTGCGCACAGGGTTTCATATGCATCCAAAAAGCATCCAAAAGACAGCACTGATCCGTTTGCTCTACACACAATGGTCTATCACATTGTGAAACAAATTTATTTCATTTTGATTCAGAAGTACAGGAATTAATAGTGATGTCCGATATTGGGTAATGAATTGTGTTCCCAAAATCCATCGACACCTCAGATCACCCTTAGGTAAATTCACCACCGAAACCGCTCGATTTGTTTGTGGTACTAGGAAATATTCAAACGAGACCTTCGAAGACCAAAGTAACGCAGGATTCCGTGCCATTCACTTACAGCATTAACTTACACTTACATAGCTTAAACTTGGAGACAAACATATGACTACTGGCAGGGTCAGCCACATATCTCGGCATATTAATTCCTCTCAACCTCATGTACATACTTACCTGCATTGATAGGTACAATTGATTTTAACACTTTTGTTTCACTGAAATAAAGTGGTAGACATAGTCACAGATTTTATATGACCCTAGCCTTAAGCTGCCCCTCGGTCCTTCAAAAATTGAAACTCCTTACGATACTGCCTGGGAGATCATGGTATGAAATTCATTTTCGTTGCCCCCATTTGGTCGGCAGTGTTATGTATTTAGTTAAAAATGCAGTAACAATAGGGGGTCAGTGGGGGGGGGGCAGTTAAGCGGCCCTTAAAAAATAGACCCCCTTAGGACATTCCGTGGGATTAGGGAAGTTGCTGGTTTCACTTCATTGCCCTTGCACCAACGGTGTCGGAGGAGTTAACGAACATAAAGACGTAGCGGACGGAGTGCCATCATTCAAATTCATTTTAAGATTGGGTTGCTTGTTTTGTTACTTCATCTAAAATTGCAACGACAGAGGAAGTGATTTCGTATGCGAATCACTTGAACTTACGAAATAAACTAACAAAAATTGATTCGCAGTTTTAATAACCGGAAACTTGATGGAAATGTTGTACATCTTCATTGCCAGTTTAGAACAGCTATTAATGACTATTCTGACTCTTCTAATAGGTGTGAACGTTTATTGTTAATTCTTCTTGGAACTGGTTCCACAATTAAAAGATGAATTAATTGTACTATATCAGAGTAGTTAGAGGGTAACACAGCATTTTGTTATATAGCCAGCTAAAAGCAATGACAACTGATTTTCTCCTTTTTATTCCAAAATATAAGTTTTGCTCGTTTCAACATGCGACTATGCAAAAACAACAAAGGACATTTCGCTTGAAATTCCACTTGCGAGGAGGACACGAGCAAGTACAGACTACTGGATTCATGACGCAAATGAATCCAAAGTGCTCTGAGCAATAGAATAGCTATAGACGAACTGAATGCCCCAGCCTTTCTTTCTCAAATCATGGCTTGGCACGAATGTCCGAATAAAAATGCTTACGCTTTTTACACTTAATGCTTTATCATTTCACACATTGATTTTGTATTTGCGACAGTACCGCAATTTGGATTGCCGTTTTTTGTAAAACACATTTTTCCTGTACTCGCATTAAATTCTTTAGAAACAAACTAATAAATATTAGGCAGTTATTTTAATTAGATACTGTGACACATGTCAATGGAGAGTTCTTTTTAGCGACGTATTCTTAAACTTCTCGCAAATAACTTGCACATGTAAGTGCTACTAGTCAAAAACTCCGCATACCGGAAGGCAGTAAGTGTATGGGGTCATCAGGAGAGAATGCGCGCCGTTCTGGAGACTACCTCTCGACGGCATCAATGCGCCCAGGCCCCCCACTCACTGTTATGAGGCCCCGCTAGCTAGATCAATTACGTATTAAATAAAGCTCACTATTTCTCTAGCCCTTGCTCATCATCTCTTTTTAACCAAATCGATTGGCTAGCCTTCTCCACTGTATTCTTAGCAGTGAGTGTCAGTAAATTTCGTTTTAACAGAAATTCACTTCCTTCGATTTACATGGACAAATGTCCATTCTAACGAAATAAATAAAGCAACTTGTTTTGTGCTTATTATTAAAAAAAGTGTTCCTGAATTTTTGAAACCCGTTTATATTTACTTTCGCGGCAACTGCATGTCATTAGAAGGAGGCTTAATACTTTCGTCCTTTCTCTTCTTATAATCTCTAATGTTTCACTTTAAATGCGTTTTATCATTTATAGTCTTCAGCAACTTCGTTCTAATAGTTTGTTCCTGGGCAACAATAGTTAGAGTTTCTAGGTTTCCATCAGCCTGTCACAGCTGGCGTTCTGTACATTCAAAATCACCATTACGATGCATTAATTGGCCATGGGGGCTCTTTGTTATCCCGGTTAATGTTCCGTCTGTTATTCTTTCTATCCCTGAAATTTAGATCTGTTTCGGGGACTACTTTGCTATCTCTAAGCACAGATGTGAAGCATTATTCCATATGTTCAACGTAGCAGTGATGATGTATGCTGCACTTAACATGCCCTATCCATTTCCTGCTTTCGTAAGTAAAAACTGTTGGTATAACTTAATTCAGCGGTGCTTGGCATGGCTGTTCAATACTTACTGAAGTGACAGAAGAAAAATAAAAGAAAAACAGGAAGTTTTTTTTATAAACGAAATAGCTTCCTGCTCTACATTTGCATAAAGTAGCGAAAATGTGAGGCAGAGAAACCAATTTATTCATTGTCCACAGAGGGCTAAACATAGAGGGGACAGACAAAAATAGACAAAGGGATGAAGTCGATTATATCGACCCCAGTGCATAACTGGTAATTAATTTATCGACCCCGAAAGGATGAAAGGCAAAGTCGACCTCGGCGGAGTTTGAACTCAGAACGTAACGGCAGACGATATACCGCTAAATATTTCGCCCGGTGTGCTAACGATTCTGCCAATCACCGCCATCACAGGCAGAGTAACTCATAACCAAACTCTTCCTAATTTTTTCCTATCAAAAGTTTGTAAGACCAAACGACAAAAAATAATCATGTTATGATTGTCTTCCAACGATTTTGTTTTCCGTTCGTTTGCTGTCTTTGGTACCCAAGCACGCTGTTTGTTAGCTACTTGTATTCTTAAACATCTGTTTATCTCTTTTAATGTTATGTTGATGGGTGTTTTTCTTTTTAATTTACTTGTGTTTGGTGGCAAGCCATTGTTTATATTTGTGCTGCAACCACTGTGCCGAAAACCTTTTCGTCTTTACAAAATACTGAATAATGTGCTTCTTATATTTGCAGCTTAAATATTTCTCATTTCAAAACAAAATTTAAAATCTTAGTAGTGGAAATAAAAGTTTATTTGTAGCGCTGAAACGTAGTACCCACCTGTAGGTATGCAAGAAACTATACACATTTTAATTTTATTTCAAATTGACATTAGACAATACCAATTATAAACCAGCTGTGAATAATTAACAAATCTTTTTATTCTATTTTCATAACTATTGTTCTAAAATAATGTGAAAGAAATAATAATCATGAAAGACCGACTGAAAATTGGAAATTTAACCTAACATTATGATGGGTATTGTTATAATATATTTTTGAAGCATTCTTGCGAAAATATTTTTACTGCATTTGCGATAATTGCTTATTTAATAATAAATATTTTAATAGCTTTTTTTATTGTTTTGTTTAATGCCTTCTCGAATTTTGCTGAGGATACTCTTAACATAATTGTAAAATTTCATTAATTGTTGTTGCTGTAAACAATTAAGTATATTTGTTGAGGAATTATGAATCAGATTGATTAACATCCGCTATTATTATGTAAATACATCAGTATTCTACTGGCACGAATTTCTGCTGTATATATTCATTTGGATTCTGTTGTGTCTGGGGAGAGTAAATTTATTTTTGTGCCTTATAATTTAACACACTCACCGGTAAAATTTCCACTTATTTCTTATTTTTATTTTTCTAAAATTTTCGTTGCGTCTTGCCACCTTTGCAATAGTCCGTTATAGTCTTGACTCTGTCCGTTATTTACACTGCGTTCCCTTTTGTTTGATTGTGCGCATGTACGTGCACACAAACAAACAAAAGGGAACGCAGTGTAAATAACGGATATGGTCAAGACTATTGTAAAGGTTGCAAGACGCAATGAAAATTTTAGGAAAATAAAAAGAAGAAATAAGTGGAAATTTTATCGGTGAGTGTGTTACATTATAAGGCACAAAAAGAAAATAACTCACCCCAGACACAACAGAATATGCTTCAACACACGAACTCATATAAAGAATCTTGCAAACCAAATCCAAAAGCGAAATATTCATTTCAAATCCTCTATAAATTAGTTTTAGCAACAACAAACGCATCAGTATATTGGACACGCATAACAAGGGCAGCCACAGGAACTTTCAGATAGAAAGTGCCTGACGTTAAACTTACAATTGGCTTCACAGATAAACTCTTTAGAATTTCTCAAATAATGACGATATAAATATAGCCCCACAAAGAGGAGGACAATCAGCACCGGACATATTGTAAGTTTCTGAATGATTTAAAATATCTTAGAATTTCAGAATTATTACATCACCAAAACGTATTAACAGATATGGAGTTACGACAGCTATTATAAAGCTACATATTGATGCTTTCACAATGATGATAATATAATAAAAATGACAATAATAATAATAATAATAATAATAATAATAATAATAATGATAATAATAATGATGATGATGATGATGATGATGATGATAATTTGTGGTAGTATTAGTAGTATTTTGTTGTTATTATTATTGTTATAATAACTATTATTATTATTGACATTATTATATTTACTATTCTTCTTCTTTTTCTTCTCTTCTTCTTCTTCTTATTATTATTATTATTATCATTATTATTATTATTATCATTATTATTATTATTACTTTTAATATTCTTATTATTATTACTATTATTATTTAGTAGTCGAAAGCAGCTTTCACTGCATTGTCAAACGCAACTCTGTGTACCTTGGATACGTGCTGCCGTTTGTTGTGGCGCAGTTACTTTCACTATATTGAAATCATGTTACGTAGGATATTTGCGGTGCCTATACCATCTTTATATTTATTCTGGCGCGTGCCTATACCATCTTTTTTCTTTTGTTATTCCATATTGTTGGCATAGCTTCCAGTGTATATAGGTTCCAACTCTGTCTGGTCTGAGAATATATTCCGTCTTAGCCAGGATTGAGAAACCAGAGATAATATGATTTATTGTTCCTTCTCCCTCTCCACATATTCTGAAGTTTCATGTTGTATTTGTTTTCACTGTAAGTTTTTAGTAATTTCAGGTGGAGAGCCTTGTGCTGCAATTTAATAATCTTTCAATATCTACTCTTAGTCCTGAGCTTCTCAGTCATTGTTGAGGTTTTGCTTTGTCGATTTCTTTCGCCTTTACTTTAACCCAATATTTGCCACGAAGGGGCCATTCTTGCCATTGTTTTATCATGATCCATTGCTGTCTTAGTTTTGATTTCAGTTGTTTTACAGCGTTTGTAGTTTCTTCTATTTCCTCATAGTTGTTAGGTACTATGACTTATTTTCTGTATTTCCCAGCTTCCTTCAAAACGGAAAACAGTTTTTTTCTTAGTATGTTGTAGCTATTTGTATTAGCTGCCTTTGCTTCTGAAGTAAATATTTCTATAGTCATATGGTGGTTATTTTGCAAAAGTTTTCTAGCTGTAAAGGCCTCTAACACTTTCGATACGTTGAATATATAGCTTTCTATGTCAGATTTTGGGTGGCGCATTCTAAATCCTGTCAACATTTTTCTTAGTTTACTTTCTATTCTAATTAGTTCATTAGAGTCAGGTTAAGAATATTGTAGCTGTAAATTGTAAGTAGGTCGGCTAGAGTGTTGATACCTATTATTTTGTTTTTCACATTGAGCTCTGTTTTCGGTATTAATCTGACACGTCTGTAGCATTCTCTTTTTAACTTCTCTTTCATTTGTGTGTTGTATCGTATCTAGTACATTATTATTATTATTAGCATTAGTATTTCAGAGACCGTTGTTATTTGGCTCAATCGAGGTTTCATTGAGCGGAAAAATACTCAAACGTATTCCAACCATCACAATTCATAGCACGATTCATTTCATTCATAATGCATTTAGAATTACATTATGCAACGCTTCCTTCCATTGCAAGACAGCTGCTTTATGTTGGTTGCTACGCCAAGCAGATAAATATATTACACTTGTAACGCTCACCCATCCGCTAATAATTTTTATTGATGTTGTTCTTGTTGTTTTATGCCTGACCAACCTTTACAGAGTAGATCTATGACCAAAGATATACCAGACGGAAACACTACAAAGCGCAGATGGATTCTTCTTCCTTTCACTCAACGTGAGGTACATTGTAACAACAAATGGTTTCCATCTGTCTCGATCTTTGACAATGGATTGCTGTTGCTTCCATTTGAATTCCATCACAGAGAACACGTCTCTTTTGTCCGCTATGTGTTTGGTGGGACGTTTAAATGAGTTTTCTATCATATTAAGCGTATCTAACGATGCTCTTTTATAAGCGTTGCTGTTGGTGATCAAGTTCATATTTAAATGTTTAACTGAGCCTCTTCATGCTTATATGCATTTATCCCAAATACAGTTGGCTACAAATGATGCTGCTTCTCTGTTTGTGCTAGATTTTTAAACCCTTTCTCCACACAATTCCCAAACCACAAGTAGTGTATTTACCGATATCTTCACTGAAATATCATATATACTGCAATATTTGCTTTATCCTTAAATACTGAAAATGGAAGCTGTACTCCTTCGCCACAACTTTCTCTCACTAATTTTTCTGTTGGCCTGCTCGCTTAGCCAGTGGGGTCGCATCATTTGTGACCAGCAATGTGCAGCAACATCTGACAGCCTGGTCGATCACGGTGATCACGGTGATATATATATATATATATATATATATTTACATATATATGTATGTATGTATATATGTATGTATGTATGTTTGTATGGATGAATGGATGGATGGATGTATATATTTCGTTTCAACTTGATTTCAAATTGAAGCGGAGATTTTAGATATCAATGCTCATTAGACAAGCTCCTACTGTAATAGATCAAAACAGCGTACAGCAAATATTGCTATATCTATAAACAGTTGGATATTGTATACCGTTAACGATAATACAATTGCATCTTCTCTTTAGCTTCAAGGTCGTAGACTTGGATGAATTTAGGCCATCGATGGCTTTCATTATTCGTTTTGAAAATGTAACAAGTTGAAAGACCTCAAGCGTATAAGAACGGGGAACTGTGTCATATGGTTTTTTATAGCCCAGCCATAGTGAAACCAGTTTCCCCTATTACAGTTGCTGTTACAGTTTTGTTGATCAACAATTGTTCGGCGTATCCCCACATTCTACTATTTTGTTCATAGCTGCTTATTTTGCTCAGATGATATGCTTATTACACAATGGTTTTGGATGAATGCAATTAAACAAGATGTTTATATTTTGCGTATGAACTATTGCTATTGTATGCATGTTTTCATGGCTTTTATTTTCAGTTCTATATTTTCCAGAATTAAAGCGGGTCACCAAATGGCAAGGGCCATTTCCTTAATTCGAACAACGCTTGAGGGTCTGTGGTTGGCTGTATTGGTTAATGTATGGTTGTGTATTTGTCTGTGTGTATTTGTGCGTATATATACCAGTATATATTTTTGATTACTGTTTATGAGTGTTTACTCTTAGGGTTTTCACATGTGTATGTGATCTTGTGAACACGTTGAAGCAGGACCTCATATGAGGAATCGCAGAAATGTTTTATAAATTTCAGCTGTTCTTCTGATAGTCTGAACCCTTGAAAATGTGAACAGAACTGCAATTTTCGTTCTTGCAGAACCCTTGTAATTTCAGTTTTCGATGCGCATCACGTTCTTGCATAGTGCATCGCACCTATAACAGTAGGAATGAAGGAAAATCTGTAGGTTATTTATAATCTATGTTTCTCATTTTTTCCCATACATGTTCTCCTGTTCCTCATTTTCTGGAGAAAAAATTCACATTCGCTCAGCATCTTACCTATAAAATGGCACACGACTTTATCTGTCTGTCTAATCCAACTGTATCTATCCTGGAATGTTTGAAACGGATTTCTGTGTTTTTAGATCATCCCATCAGTATTCTGTATTTTAAAAGGTGTGAGCACTTACTGGTCTTCATGTGCTGTTTCGTATGGCAGTCATAACAATTATTCCAGGAACAATTATTGCAAACCATTCTATCGACAATGTCGTGTCTCACGGAAATGTAGTCTTCAGATATATCTTATTTCTTTACTGCCGCCCCTCCAGGGGCTAAACATAGAGGGGGCAAACAAGGACAGACAAAGGTATTAAGTCGATTACATCGACCCCAGTGCGTAAATGGTACTTATTTAATCGACTCCGAAAGGGTGAAGGGCAAAGTCTACCTCGGCGGAATTTGAACTCAGAACGTAAGGACAGATGAAATACCGCTAAGCATTTCGCCCGGCGTGCTAACGTTTCTGCCAGCTCGCCGCCGTATCTTCGGATATATCTGGACAGCTACTGGTTTTATGAGTGATATCTTCAACACTGGTTAGACACACACGTCATTTTCTATCTTAGAGTGTAAAGGTAGAGACACCATTATCTATATTGTTGATCAGATATCTTGTACCTATTTCCAGTTCTAAGAGCAAAGACATAGCTTTGTAGGTGAAATGTGTTGTATTAATAACAATTCCAGATCAGGCTACAGTTCCTGCCAATGCTTTCTCTACCTTGCAGGATATGTACCCATGATAAATTTTATGCGGATATGATGAGTATTTCTTTTATATGTTTCTATTTACTTAGGTTATTTTCCCCATATCAATCCCTGGTTAAAATGGAGAAATTACAATCTCATTGCGATATTATCTTTACTGTTGTACACAGTAAGTGTACGGGTGACAGTTTATGTGTTTATATGTAAATATGTATGAAAGGTAGCGAGCTGGCAGAAAAGTTAGCGTGCCGAGCAGTATTTCGTCTGTCGTTACGTTCTGAGTTCAAATTCCGCCGAGGTCGACTTTCCCTTTCATCCTTTCGGGGTCGATAAATAAAGTACCAGTTTCGCACTGGGGTCGATGTAATCGACTTAATCCCTTTGTCTGACCTTGTTTGTCCTCTCTATGTTTAATACCTTCTGGGTAGTAAAGAAATATATATATATATATATATATATATATGTATGTGTGCGTGCGTGTGCATATGTGTGTATCTATGTGACTGTGGATGTGTGTATATGTGTATGTGTGTGTGTATGTGCGCGTGTGTGTATGCAAGTGTGTGTGCTTGCATTTGTAAGTATCTTCCTGCGTGTAATAACGTGTGTGTAACTTTGTGTCCTTGCTCATCGCTCTGATTGCAAATCTGGCGACCAGTTATATTAGAACGTTGTTTTTTATATCGTTAATCTTCCGTGAAACACGGCCGGCCATTGGTTGTTTGTTTACGAAGGACAAGGAGATGTATATCTAACTCAGAGGCAGGTGATGCTTGGTAATATGAAGAGCACCCGTCCATAGAAAGTAAGTTTATGCTTCAATGAATTTCCTCTAACACATGCTAGTGCAGAATATCATGCAGTAGAATTTCTAATACGCACCCTCACCTTCCTGACAAATGTCATTCTCTCTCTCTCTCTCTCTCTCTCTCTCTCTATATATATATATATATATATATATATTATATATATATATATATATATATATATATATATACATATCGGTCAATTGCCTTATGAGGGATAAATATATACTGAGAATAAGTGGAATGTGGCAGAGTAGCGTTATCTGTTCTAAGATGGAGTGTTAGGACAACTAGTAGCGTTTACTGTTCGAATATTGCGTGGCCTTGCGTTTGAATGTGTGCATATGTGTTATGTTAGCGTGTAAGTTGTAAGTTGTAGCATATTTGCGTAAGTATTGAAAATCACAATGCTCACTCACGGCAAGTTGCTTCATATTGGGAATAATGTCCTGCATTTTGTACTAGCGTTTCAGCCAGATGCGGATGTGGACATTAGAAACCATATGTGAATGTAAATTAGAGTTAGTATCGAAGTGTGAGTGTGCGTGTGGGTATAAGTTTGGAACGACAGTGCCTATACAAGTTCGTCGACATTGTCCTCTTATAGAGTGAATATTCACTCTGAAGAATTCCATTAAATATTATAATTGTGAATTCACAAGAAAGAAGCCAAATAGAAATGTTACAAATTAAACGATGTAATGGAAAGTAGAGATATGTTTATTGCACAGGGATTATGTAGACTAGATTGCAACTGCTAATTGCATACCCTTCGTAATATCAGGTTCTCAGTTGCCAAGTATCATCATAGACAATTACTCTCTTTGATAAAGTTTTGAAGAGCTTGGCATATTGGTAGAAAATCCATTAATATAGCAATGAATGAGAAAAGTGCATGACGGACTTGAAACACGCATTTCATCTGTAGAGATGGATTACAATGGCGTATTTGTAAAGGTGTGTATAATAAATCGTGTCAAATAAATATTGTCAGTTTTACTTTCGGCTCCTGTTTAAGCTTGAACACATCCTTAACAGCCGACCCGATCGATAGGATATTGATTGGTAGCGATTTAGCAAAAGTCTAAAAAGGTGTCAGCACGAATGAAAGCCCATCGATATCCATTGGGCGAAATATGGCAGCCATTAAAATGTTGAATACATTTTGATCCGAATAAAGCTATATTTTATAAGATGGTTTAGGAAAGCATAGCAGTGATCATAAACCAATTTCATAAGACTGCCATAAATACTTTATGAGCTTTTTAATAACCACAGGCTCGAATAGAAACTCAGCTGTAACAACGACAACATTAGCAGGAATACGGCAGCAAATGAAATTATTTCTATGGAGTCACATTTATTGCATGGAAATGCAAATGGCGATTTATCAGTAGCGCATTGATAAATTTACGAGTAGATTCGGCAGCATCCCCATCATAGCGTTTGATATCATGAGAAGAGATGGAGCGGAAAAGGTTATAAAATACACTCAATTACACCCATGGTTCAGGTTCGTTTCTTCTAAAAGTATTTTAGTAGTTTGTATATATATCGGCTGCTCACATACTGGTTGTATACGACACTTTATATCGACTTAATTTCTCCGCTGTTAAAGCCATAACCGTCATAATGTTACTAGTGATTAATTTTATTTGTTGACGTTATTTCGTGTCTTTGTAGCACACATTATATATATAATAACTAATTATAATAATAAACTTGCCAAGGGACAACAAGTATATGTATATATTATCATAATGTATGATTCTTTTTAATCTCTACATATTATCTATTTATTGTTGCGAAACAAATATGTACAATATTTGTATTACGGCAATATGGACAACTTGTATCTCATCACTTACAGTAATATACAAGATGGGAAAACGTTATCCCAAATTCAATTTGCCATGTATTAAATATTCATGAGAAATCATGTAACCATTTAACATTTTTGCCACAGAACTCTCAGTCAGTCTGTCTGTCTCCCTCTTCTCTCTCTCTCTCTCTCTCTCTCTATCTCTCTCTTTCTCTCCCTCTCTCCTCTCCTTCCCTCGTTCACTGTAAAGATGTGTCACTGAATGTTCCTTTACTGGACATCATATCGCTTATTATAGAATCTACATACGCCCCTGCAATCCATCTATGATTTGCTATATTATGATAATATATGATTGAATCATATGATATTGTCTTAAGACAGGTACAATTTGTGGGTCTGGTAAGACGTTTGATTCACAATGATATGGATCCAGATTTAGTCGTACTGCGCTGCACCTTCGCCAAGAGACTTCTACTATAGCCTCGTTTTGATCAAACCTTTGTAAGTGGATCTGGTATACGGATGATATCTGTGCTTGTCCCCTGAAACTGCTTGACAACAGGTATTAGTGAGTTTACGTCCTCGTAACTTAGTGGTTCAGCGAACGAGAGACCATATTTTTAAATAGAATTAGTTTTAGTTCGATTTAATTTTAGATCGAATTGATTTTATTATTATTATCTATTTGAAAATATAGCCATGAAACGTGCGTAGTCTTTTTAATACTATTTACAATTCATTGTACTTTATTGGTTTTTAGAATAAGGTTTCTTTAGTATATATTTTCTATATGGAGTGAATAACATCTTTCTTTATTTCTCTATTGTTTAATAGAGGTTTTTCTCTAAATTATATGCGTGAGTGTATATATATATATATATATGTGTGAGTGTATGTGTGCGTGTGTGCGTGTGCGTGTGTGTGTGTGTGCGTGTGTGTGTATTATATTTCCGAATGATCATTGTTTTGGCGCTATATGTTTGTTCTTCACTCGTTTATTACTGTTCTTTTTCTAACTCGTATCCATTGTCCGGAAATCATTCGTCACACATGTGTGACCACCTCAGTGACAATTTATGTCATCGTGTGTTATCTTATACTGCTTATTCTATTCCCACGAAGGTTTTGCTGAAAACGGGCATGAGTTAGAACAACTGTGAATAAGTGTGAAGAACGAATATATAATGCGTGTGTTTATTTGTCAAATATGTATATATATATATATATGCATATATATATATATATCTATATATATATATATATATATATATATACATATATATATATATATATAGATATAGATATGTGTGTGTATATATATATGTATATATATATGTGTGTGTGTGTGTGTGTGTATAATGTATATATGTATGTAAATATATATACATATATATATATACATATATATATATATATCTATATATATATATATACATATATATAAAACTGAGAATGTTTGTCTGTCTGTCTGTTTGTGTGTTTCCCTAAAACGTGAGGACTATACCACCAAATTCATTCAAATTTTACACATGCCTTACTTAGATTCCGGGGAGTGTCATCGACAAAACATTTAACTTTTTGCCTGGGGTGAGCTCACAGCAATATCATATTTTCTCCACTACGATTCCCTAAAACTTGAAAACTACACAACCAATTTCATTCAAATTTTACACATGCCTTACTTAGGAACAATGTAGTTTCATGGGCAAAAAAATGTTCAACTTCTTGCCTAGAGCGAGCCCAAAGCAATATCATATATTCTCCACTATTTCAGTATTACGTGTTAAAAGTGAAACAAAAACATTTCTCTATTTTATGGCAGATACTTTCACTTTAAGAATAAAAATAATAATAACAATTGAATTATATGTAGTAAGTAATAATTAAAGTCAAACTAAAGTATAATATAATCGTAACATAACAAAAGTTTAAAAAATAGCAATTGGTATAAAATTGCATCAATGACTTGAACTTGAATAAGTGGTTTCACATGAATGGGAATAAATTAAAAATAAAATTAGCGTGCAGAAATGGAATAGTCCAGATGGATAATAAAAAAATTATATTAAAGAAAAGATTGTCTATAAAGTATACAATGTAGAGAAAAAAGGTCGCGTTTTCTTTGCGCTCTGTAAAATTCGGTTAAAAAAGAAAAAAAGAACAAAAAGTGAATTGTGGTTGCGGAATTGGTACGTCGGTTGGTGCGGTTTCGCGTCGCACTGGTTCTGTGCGCCGCACGTTTTCTGTTCGGGAGGCCGTTTTTCGGTCTGAGGCGACTATGAGCCGCCTCTACCAAACGGATGAGATGGAAGGGAGAAATTTCTCTGAAAATTCGTCGACATCGAGGAGGAGTTGGCGGTGAAAAAAATGGAAAGCACCTACGCAGGTATAACGAAGAAGTCAACAGAAAAAGAGATAGACCTGGCTAAGTTGACGGACTTCCAGGAGTTCATGAAGGAGGAGGAGAACGGAGAGGTTGAGCTGTTGCCTCTAGCAGGGCGCGGAGACTGGTTCCATCGTAGAACCATTAAATATAAAGTATTTATGAATGGAGGTAGAAAAATGGAAGTGATTAACATGGAAGCAATTGAAGAGGCTTTCAAACAGACAGGAGAAGAAATTGTGTACATGACAAAAGGATTAGAATATGGAACCATAACGGTACAATTTAAAAGTGAGAAAGCAGCCAGGAATATAGCAGCCAAGGTGGTGAGTACAGAAAAGTTTTACTTATTCCCCTCGTATTTGAATAGAAGGACCACCAGAATTAGGGTGGAAGGAATACCGCCACACCTAGAGGGCGAATTAATAACGGCTGCGGTTATCAAAGGAAATGAAGATAAGTGGACATCCTCCACGCCATTATGAAATATGAAGGCGTGAGAGGTGCCACACTAGTAATGAACATACAGACGGAGGCGGAAGTTATAGAAAAGCTTACGGACAGTATAAAAACTGGAAATATTATTATGAGAGTGTGGGTTGGAGGGTAGGGCGCCCAGGTGCTACAAGTGTGGCCTGAGGGGTCACATAAGAGCCTACTACTGCCCTCCCCCACCAAAGGAAAAAGAAAAGGAAATCGTCGCGGAAGCCCCAAAAGAGGAAGAAACCAAAGAGAACCCAAGGAAAAAGAAACGACAGAAGAAGAGGAGATGCAACAAGAGTGGGAAGAAGGAAGAAAAAAAGAAAAGAAAGAAAAAAAAAACTGTGCGAAGCCCCAACCCACCCCAACACCACCCGCACCCTCTGAATCCCACCTTCCCCTGCAAACAGTGAACCCACCCGCTCCCCTCCAACAAGAAAACAAGAAAAATATAATACAGACAGACAAGAGTTTGAAACGAACCCAGGCCGAACATTTATATTGTGACTGAACAGAAAGAGGTTGAAAGGGTAATGGAGGAGTATGAATGGTATGAAATGGATGGGACCAGATATGCAGTGCTGGAAAAGAAGAATATAGATGAGTTTTGTGGTTGAGGTGTGAAAGAGAGAATTGGGAGGTGAAAGATACAAGAATGAGCGATGAATTCGTGGAATATATGGAGGACAGTTTTCGGAGTAAGAATGGATATGGATGGTCTTCGTATTGGGAATGAACATTCAGGTGACAGTGAAACAAAAGGACAGGTAAGTGATGCTGGCGGAGAGGGCCGTTAGCATCGCTTTCATATTATCATTTTTTCATTTTCATTTGCTCATAAATTTAATCATATTGTTCTATGTCCCCCATGTTTTTGTTATGTCCGGCATTCTTCGTAGCCCCTGGTGGGTAATAAAGAAATAACATGGAAGAAAGCACCTTCGAAAAATCTCTTGGTGCGACTGTGAAGGTAATTCGCCACAATAGAAGCAAGGTTCGAGGCAACGGAGCGTGTAAGGGAGTACTCAGCTCGAACTTGCAAGTGCAATAATATATTTTACCAATATATCTGGGACATAGGACATCCCGGAAAAAACTTTAAATGCCCCTCCCCCCAGAAGTAGAGGTAGGCTGGATTGTAGCCACACTTCTATACAAGAGAGAGGACAAGATACAATTGATCGAAATTACAATAGACAGGCTAACAATTCCAGTCGGTTATATATTTTGAGTATTGTTATCACTAGTGATATCAATATATAACTTTGTATTTTGTATTTTATGTGTAGATGTATATATATATAGATGTACATGTAATATGTACACATATATATGCACATATATACATGCACTAGCACTATGACCTGGGAACGACGGGTCTTTAATG
>NC_043000.1:121756584-121766805 GCF_006345805.1 Octopus sinensis | reverse complement strand
GAAAAAATTTCGAAAATAATTTATTTCTTATTGAACATATTATATTATATATAGGGGCATTATACATACATGCCAGAATGCATTATACATACATGCCAAACGCTAAGAGGGACAATCAGTCATTTCTACCAAAAATATTACTAATCCCACCGAATGGCAATTTTTTAAAGTAAGACATTTAAAAAATATTACCTGTATCACAGTGATTTCATACTTACGTAATCATCAGCAGGCCTGAATGTATTATAATAACCAACGACCCTGCCCCGCTTAAGCCGATCAGCTAACTGATCAACATCAACGAAGCACATGGGTGAGGTTATATATATTACATCCGGGTAAATGGCAAACTTTTATGAATTGCATTTCGGGAGAGGAAAAGTTTTTTCGGAATAAAAATTTAGCAATTAAGGACAACTACTTAATAAGGAAAACTTAACAAGTTTATTTATAATACATTCAGGCCTGCTGATGATTACGTAAGTATGAAATCACTGTGATACAGGTCTATATTTTTAAATGTCTTACTTTGAAAAATTGCATTCGGTGGGATTAGTAATATTTTTGGTAGAAATGACTGATTGTCCCTCTTAGCGTTTGGCATGTATGTATAATGCATTCTGGCATGTATGTATAATGCCCTCTATATATAAATATATATATATACATGTATGTATGTATATACATATATATATATATGTGCGTGTGCGTATATACATGTATGTATGTACGTATGTATATATGTATATTCATTGATTAATATGTGTAATTTATATGTAAAAATGACATGCACATTCCAAAAATATGACCAAATTTTCGCACAGCCAGACACACACACACATTTATATACATATACGCACACACAACACACACATATATATATATATGTGTGTGTGTGTGTGTTTGTGTGTGTGTGCGCGCATTGTTTGTGCGCTTGTCTGCAGTGTGTAAATTTCAGTGTCTGATGACGTAAGATGTCAAATACGTAAATTTAGTGCCCATATTGACGTCCTGCTTCAGTTATTTTCCTGTGGTTATCCCTTCTTCTTTTAAAAAGTCCCTCTCTCTCTTTCTTCCTCTCTCTCTGTTTTTCTCTCTTTCTTTCTGTCTGTATCTCTCCTCTCTCTCTCTCTCTCTCTCTCACACACACACAGACACAGTGCTTTTAAATCTACTGCTTTTAACGCATTTCGTAAAAGCGCCAGACAGATTTACTTATATAACAGATTCTTATCACCTAGCTGGATGTTACATTGCCACCAGTGCGTTGGCAATGCTGTGTTTGAAAGTCATACAGCATTATAGAAAATACTACTGAAGTTAATCTTTAGATTTTAACCGCAAGAGAAGCATCAGATACAGATAAGAATTATGGTTTTATATAAACATATATTTAAAGTTTATAATGATACGATGTTAGCATCTGTCTATTACGTAGGTTCATCTAAAATGAGTATAACTAAAATCTGTAATCTCTTGTTCATTGTAGCAATGAAAATATGTGTTATTTATTTATATATGCGCCTTTTTCAAGCCTAGCCAGGTTCATGAGCCCAGCTTCCCGATTTCTGTGGCGTATGTGTCCTCCCCAGCTGGACGGGACGCCAGTCCATTGCAGCATTACTCAAGAAACAGGAAAAGAGTGTGAGAGAAAGTTGTGGCGAAAGAGTACAACAGGGGTAACCTACCCCTGCCGGGGTCTCGTGGAGCTTTTAGGTGTGTTCGCTCAATAAAAACACGTAACGCCCGATCTTGGAATCGAAACCGCGATCCTCCGACCGCGAGTCCGATGCCCTAACTACTGAGCTATTGGACCTCCACGACAATATATGTACTAATGCACAAAAGGTATATCAATGGGATTAGCTTGTCGAAATCATTTAGTTATACCAATCGATCCATTCGTCTTACTTAAGCTTTGGGTTTTGTAAAATTTATCACACTGAAAAGTGAAGCGGCGTACATTATAGAAATACCAGCACAGGATTGAACGCACTCTGCCTGCTCCGTTTCTTTCTGTCCACGAATAATTTGTATATAACGCCTAAGTGTAGATAAACTGGGTTTGCAGAAATCTATTCGCAGGCACGGCTATGTGCCTCCCCCCAACTCATTTTTACAGGTTCAGCCCCACTGCATGGAACCTTGAACAAGCGTCATCTACAATAGCCTTGTGGATGGATTTGATAGCAAAAACTGAAAGAAGCAGGTCGTACACACATACACATACACACACACATACTTATATATGTATATACATATAAGAAAGATGACCACTTAGTGAACATCCATTATGCTAGAAGTCGATCCCCTATGGTCTTAGCACTAAGAAAGAAATGCAAACGCCAAAACGTAAGCGAACAAGACAAAGATACAAAATATACAGATTAATCACAAATCCGGTTTCGTGGTTACTACTTACGTAATCACTTACGTAGATCTCTGCAACTAGTCAGTGTGATCGTCATAGCAAAATATAATTTGTAGAACTATACACAGAACGTACGTATGAGATTGAACATGTATATAGTTGTACCAATTACATTTGGGGTTACGTTTCAAAAGTCTTCTTGGGAACATTCCTTCCTTAGTGGTAAGACCATATGGTGTCGTCTTCTAGCATAATGGATGCTCACTTATTGGTCATCTCACTTATGTGAATGTAGTATAATTTTTCTGAATCTTCAGAATTTTCTATATGCTAGACCCTGGTTTTAAATTGATATTTATCAAATTAATATTCAATTTTTCACCCTTATTATTCTAAATTTATATATGTATATTATATATTTATATATGTATATATATATACACATATTAATACACATATATGTATGTGTGTGTGTTCAGAGAGAGGGAGAGAGCGAGATAGAGAGAGAGATAGAGAGAGAGACAGACAGACAGACAGACAGTTCTATATGTGGGTGTATCTGTCTCGCTGTATTTGCCCCCCCGCTATAGTTTGACAACTGCTGCTCCGATTTTACGTATCCGTAACATACCAATTCAGCAAAAGAGGACATCAGAGTGCCAGTCTTAAGAAAAATGTACTGGCGTCGGTTCGTTTGACTAAAATTCTCCAAGACGTTGTGCCAGCTTGGCTGCTGTCTTTTGACTGAAACAAGCATTCTATGCTGAATGGTGGAAGAGAATGGGCAGATTTTTGAAATCCAACGAACCTCTTTACAAAGATACCTTTTCAAAGAGATATGATAAACCTATTATAATGGGTACTACCACGTGTACTTTTTATTTTGTGATGTAATCTTTGGGCTAACAATGTTTGCGGCTGAAGAGAGCTTTAAACCATCTTTTATATCAATAATATACTGATGTAATAACAAATTGTTTATAATGCTTAAAACACGTATACCGCGATATCCTTTGTATTCTGTTTTTAATTCATGTTTAATATATTCTCTCACGTCTGCCAATATCTGGCATATACAGGTGCTTACACTTATCAAGTATTCACTCTAAACTTACCGTATCTATCTATCTATCCATCTATCTATCTATCTATCTATCTATCTATCTCTCCATATACATATATATATATATACATATATATATATATATATATATATATATATAATATATTATTGTATATATATATATTATATATAAATATATATATATGTGTGTGCGTGTGTGTATGTGTGTGTATCTATTTATATATATTTACTCACACACAGACACACACACATATATGTATTGTGGATATATGCACAATGATACAGATAAAGATACATGTATACTAAATGTGAGAAAACAGAGAAAATGTAAATATACAGACGACAGACGGCAGAAATGTTTCGATTGATCATCAATGTCGGACGCCTGCGTGCTCTCACGAACGCGCGTGCGCACTCTTACAGAACCACGGGCACATGTGCATACACATACAGTACATGTATGTGTGTATATCTATGAGTGTGTACGTAGATCTATGCATTAATGAGTCTAGACATACGATGTAAGGACTGTTAAGTCCAGAACATGAATTAATGCTTGCCACTTGCAAAATATTGCTATCCAAATATTTCGACCCATAACTCATTAGGAAACCTAATTATGAGTTGTTTAAGACAATATTGTTAAGAAGCAGATGTAGACACAAAGAATTGGTGTAACACTTGCTGCTCAACGCAATAAAAAGCTTGATAAATAATTACAGTAATTTATATACATCTACGTCTGTAAACCCACATTCACTTGCGAATGAATCTTGTCATCAACTTTTCATCATACATAATTTCTTTTAAATATTCACCGATGTTCTTTCCTTCTGTGCTTCCGTATTTGTCTACTTCTCAGTGTGTGTATACAAACAAGGGAACAACAAAAAGTATTTTCAGTTGTTGACTGCTATAGGTTCTTTTCATCGTTACGAATAATTTGTTTATTTTGTGAGTTTATTTAACAGTCATTACATAAATCATGTCTTCATCCATACGTTGTCTGATTGAATGTGGAGACGCAAGAAACCGACGTCGGCGAGGCTATGCGTCATCTGATTTTAACAGTTGTGTGTATGTATTGTTCTATATTTTGGAGATGAGGAATTCCGTACGATATTTATATTTGACGGATATGTGTCCTCATCTTGTTTGTTGTCACCACAACGATTTACTCTCCAGCCTTCATCAGATCTGGTAGAATTTTGAATCCAACTCTTGGTTTTACTGATGTTATTATTATTCATTCAGGAATTGAACTCGCAATCTTGAGGTTTGTAGCCTGCGCTCCTAACCATTACGCTATATTCCCATGGGCAATTATAGAGTGAATTTTAGTACTTATAAACGTAATGTTTTTGTATCCTTCCTTAATATTGGTTCCCATATTCTACTCATATCTGAAAGCATGATAACCCAAAAGGAACTAAACTATTCCAACGATTTTCTTAACAGCTGGGAACCACCTTGAGTGTTACCTCACAGATTTACTTGGAAGAACATATCCACATTTATTCTTCGCAGAAATTTTGAAGCTCTACTGTGATGCCGTTGTTTGAAACATCATGTGCTCCAATATAGATGTTTTCGATCTAGTTTAGATTCTTTGCCATCAAATTTGATTGCAAAGCATTCAAAGTTGATGGCAAAGAATCCAAACTAGATCGTAAACATCTGTAATATTGTTTGTTGAAATTCCAGATAAACACAACCACACAACATTTATATGTTTTATATTTTTTTGGTGGTGGTGGTGGTGGTGGTGGGTAAACATCTTCGAATTCTTGTTTTAAGTAAAAACATTGTCCCAAACAGCAATTTTTCACCTTCGTTGCTTTTGCCTCACTTACTTTAACAGTTCTTACCTGTCGGCAACACTTTTTGCTTTCGAGATTCTTTCTAGAAGTATACGATCTAAACATCTGAAATTGTGATTATACACAATAAAAACAGACCTAGCTTTGCGGTTTTAGGTTAAAAGTTAGGATTTAGGTTTAGGTTGTTGACTAGTATTAGGATTTATCTTCTAGGAATACGATTATGATGGGAATTTAGAGTTAGACTTTAAGGTAAGGACTAAGAGTTAATAACTAATATTTGAAATATTTTTGTGTGTGAGCACTTAGTCTTACGCTTTCTATAAACAGAATGTGAGAAAATAGAAGGATTTGAATTTGCGTGCAATGTTCTACAGAACTGGAATCTGTATTTTAAAATTGGGATATCTGACGGAAAAATATTCTTAAAAGAAGGAAAAATCTTTTAAGTGTTCTTAGTCTGAAATTTTGCTGAGTATGTTTCCAAGCGATTTAGAATAAGCTAAATAAAGTGCTTTGCGACGTCATCACTAATTCCCCGATCCTTCATCTCTGGTATTCAGCTAGCTAGCTACTTTATGAAGTTGTAATGGACGGGTGGGCAACTACGAGTAAAGAGTGAGAGAAAAGGGGTAGGTAGATTTATGTGCAGTGGATATCTGACTGACAGAAAGATGGTAAATGAGAAAAGGAAGACTGAGGAGATTGTTGTGACGTGTCACACATAAACAAATTATAATGTCACACGCAAACAAATATATGTATACACGCATATACACCTTAAAGCACAAAATATATATATACACACACACCAAAGTTTCATATACACGCGTGCGCTTATTGAAGTCTAAGTCTGATGGCTTCATAAACATACGTTAGATAGCCACACACACGCACACATACACATGCAGACGTCCATACACACGTATACGTACGCATAAAAACACAAAAGTATACAGGTACACGTTACTTCATACACACTTCATAGCTGTTGGCATGCACATATACACACGTACACATTAGTTTCTTATATACACTCGTGCTTGCTCACATAGACACACATATACTGGCCACTCGTTCACGCATACACCCCCGTACAAAACTTCGCGCGTACAGTCTTCCTCTTCTTTGTCTCTCTCTTCAACATCTCTCTTTCCCTCTCTCTCCCTCTTTCACTCTCTCTTTTTCTCTCAACATCCCCCTCTCTCTCTATACCCACTGATACACATATACACAATCACTCTCAGAAAACACACACGTAAATGCAATAACTCAGCCACACACATTATGTGTGTATATATACATATGTAATCGGAAGACAACCAGTATAATATAGTTTTCTATGACATAAAGATTTCCGCTTCCCCCTTATCTATACCCGAAAAATGTACAAGTGTTTGTCTGGTACTTAATTTATTGATCCCGAAAATTCCCTGAGACTTGAATATAAATTTTAACGCTATGCTTTGGTACCTCAAAAATATACCTGTAAAAGTTAGAAATCTTTATACTGCAAAGGCTTAAAATAATCAATACTGTGAAAAATATGTCCTGGCATAGTTTTGTTTTACGCACACTTACACCCACACCTTTTAAGGTCTGTCGGGCATTTTTGAGGGATTTTAAAGGGGTGTGGGCTCCTGAAGCCCAAGGTGTTACAGTATCTGGTCCTGTACAAACTGGAGATCTCTTCCACCGCGGCTCAGAGGTATTTGCACTTGTAAATTTCCGGGTGTCTAGAGATGCCATGAAAAGTTTACATTAGTGAAGAATTTAGTAATTTGGATAACACTAGGATGAATACCGAAGGTCTTATTTAAAAAGGTATGTTATATGTCTTGTGGTGAGTATCATTTTTAGTGAATGCTTCTTCTACATAAAAGCATGGGTAATATATATATATATATATATATATATATATATATGTTTATATGTATATATATAATATAAAAATATGCATATATACATACATATATGTGCATACCTACATATATATGTATATATACATGCACGGATGTGTACAGAACATAAAAAAATACGTTGAACACAATGAGAAACGAAAACATAAAAGCAAAAACTTAGAAACGAAAATTTGTTTCGAACAACGAACAAAAAATGGACAAACGAGACATGCAACATAAAGAATATAGCCCTTCTTCAGTTGTCCCTGTTTCAACTACTCCACGTCCCGAAGTCAAGCTGGCAGAATTGTTAGCACTCCAGACGAAATGCATAGCGGTATTTCTTCTGCCGTTACGTTCTGAGTTCAAATTCTGCCGAGGTCAACTTAGCCTTTCATCCTTTTGGGGGTCGATTAAAAAATTACCAGTTAGGCACTAGGGTCGATGTAGGGTGGAGTACTGGTATGTGGGTGCGGAGCGGTGCGGAGCGGTGCGGAAAGTTCGGAAGTGGTTCAGAGATGCAAGTACGAAGAGTAGGAACTTCAGTCAGGATCAAATGGGAATAACTGAGATTGATCCTGACTAGGCTCGAAACGTACTTTCCATATTTCCCTTGCGTGAAACTAATACATTTGCTTGCCGTTCATATACCTCTCTTCGCCATTTTTTCTACAAATTTAAACTATATATATTTCTTACTTCTTTTTCAATTTTCTTTCTCATTGTATTTTCGCTTCTGTATTAAGAAATACACACGGACATGGACTTCTTATCATTTCCTTATTTATTTTAATGGAGGATTCATGCCCAATCATCGAGGGCTATTTTTTCTCCATTGCAGCGTAAAGCTTACTTTTTCCTGTATTTATCGCTTTATTATTTATAGTTTTTATACACCAGCTAGCGTGTACGTATGCCTATGTAAGTGTGGAAGCAGTGTGATTGTGCGTATTTTGGTAAATTCATTTCTATTTTGTTCAAATGATGTAAAATAAATATTAAACCTGTTGCCCTGATTGGCTGTAATAATTACTTTGCTTTATTTCACTATATTCTTGGAACTATACGTATGTATGTGTTCCCAACAAATGACGATTTAGATGCGCATGTATTTGTATGTGTGTATTAACAATGTATCTATGTATTTATATATGCATGCGTGTATGTATTTTAACACGATCAATTATCGATTAATTTTATGATAACTAATGACACTATGAATCGCCAATCTAATTCTGGAAGTTGTTGCCGATGTAAACATATTTGTATATTTATGCCATCAAAGGCTAAACTACAAAGAATTGAACTTTAATTACTTCAGTTTCAATTAAATATAAGCACCTTTTTATCGTTTCCTGACATATATTTTATATATATTTTACAAATATTTTTTTCTTGCATCAAAATGACCAATATTTATAGGTAAATAACATCAAACGTTGTTGACACATCTACATAATTATTGATTAGGGAAATAAAGAAAAATACGTTAACTTTGCATGATTATTTGTTTAATACGCAGGCGACTTCTATATCCTATACCAAAACAGTGCAACCGAAATTTCGCATGTTTTCGAATGTTTGGTGTTGTACTAAGCAAATGTATTTTGCCAAACGAAAGAAAAAAGCACTTGTACTCGCTTTTTTCATGGCTGTGATAGTGTTTGCGTTTTATTCTTTGATATGTAGTATGCGGCGAGTTAGCACGCCGAATGAAATGCATTGCGGTATTTCGTCTGCGTTACGTTATGAGTTCAAATTCCGCCGAGGTCGACTTTGCCTTTCATCCTTTCGGGGTCGATAAATTAAGTACCAGTTACGCACTGGGGTCGATGTAATCGACTTAATACCTATGTCTGTCCTTGTTTGTCCCCTCTGTGTTTAGCCCCTTGTGGGTAATAAAGAAATAGGTATTTCGTCTGCCGCTACGTTTTGAATTCAAATTCCGCCGAGGTCGACTTTGCCTTTCATCCATTCGGGGTCGATTAAATAAGTACGAGTTACGCACTGGGGTCGATATAATCGACTTAATCCGTTTGTCTGTTTTTGTTTGTCCTCTCTGTGTTTAGCCCCTTGTAGGTAGTAAAGAAATAGGTATTTCGTCTGCCGTTACGTTCTCGGTTCAAATTCCGCCGAGGTCAACTTTGCCTTTCATTCTTTCGGGGTCAATTAAATAAGTACCAGTTAGGCACTGGGGTCGATACAATCGACTTAATCAGTTTGTCTTTCCTTGTTTGTCCTCTCTGTGTTTAGCCCCTTGTGGGTAGTAAAGAAATAGGTAAAATAAGGGATTGTGAAAATCTTCATACGAAGGTTAGGGCCGGTATGTCTCCTGCGTAGGGTGTAATGTTTTAAAAAATATCTGTAAATTTAGGAAGAAACCTGGTTTATGTTGATTGTTTAAAATTCAAATAAAGTTTATTATATGCTGCGCTTTCCTCTTATAGTGTATGATTATTCGGTTTATATCAGATGTCTTCTTTGCATTATCATTTTCCTAATGATATTGCATTTAAGTGTGTTGATGTAATGTTTCTGATATATGTTATGTTAGCGAAGGACTTGATGGAATATATTATGCTAATGTGAAACGTGTTCCTGTCTAACATTAGGAAAATTTTACTTTTGACAGTTATGCCTGTTTATTTGTTGTATAATTTATCTGAATGTTTCTTATAAGTATTTGTAAATAGTAAGATCGCCAGCAATATTCAACCTGTCTAAAAGTTTCAGCGATAAATCTGGGAACAAGAAAGTCGTGTTTCCTAGCTAAAATTTCACTTATGGCTATCTCTTCCATAAAATAGGTTTTGAAAGCAATTGTGTTGTACCGTACGCGGTATTGTCTCGTGATTGCATACCTTACTAGATTTTAATGATGGTAAGTAAAGTCTTCACTAATTTCCTATATCAATGTGATGTTAAATTCGATGACATTTGGCTAATTTGTATCTCCTGATTTTAGGGTGTATATATTTTACGAAATAACGCTCTGACTATGGCCAGATGTATAAAGTTTGCGTTTCAAAGTATATTTAAAAGCTT
>NC_043000.1:121746584-121751584 GCF_006345805.1 Octopus sinensis | reverse complement strand
AAAAGTATCTCTAGCTTTCATATTATTTGTTTACATATAACACACACACACACACACACACACACACACATATATATATATATATATATATATATATAACAATTTAGGAGTGACCCTAACGGGTCATTCGTCCACCAGAAAGAGCAGCCATAACTCACACCGCCAAGTAGTAGTAATTCAGAAATTAGGTGAAAATTTAAAAACATTTACCCTAATTCATCTTTTAGACGTTGCAACGTTTCTGTGTCATTAATGATTAAATTAGCTTAATTAAATTAAATAAGCTAATCTACCATAGGTTACACTTCATCAGTAAAAAACCTGGGAGAGACAATATACACGAGGCGTCTGTATCGATGCCTACGGAATATCTGTCTTAAAATTTTTCAAGACTGACGTATTCGCGCCAAACTTATCAGCAGTAAATATAAACTGCCGATTCAATCTCAGAATTATTCAGAAAATTATCAATTAGTCAATTTAGGGTAGCAAAAAAATTCAATAGAAATTTATCGCTACCAGCGGCCTGGTGGAAAAGAGAAAATAGTCATCGACTAATATATAAATATAACAATTTAGGAGTGACCCTAACGGGTCATTCGTCCACCAGAAAGAGCAGCCATAACTCACACCGCCAAGTAGTAGTAATTCAGAAATTAGGTGAAAATTTAAAAACAGTTACCCTAATTCATCTTTTAGACGTTGCAACGTTTCTGTGTCATTAATGATTAAATTAGCTTAATTAAATTAAATTAAGCTATCTACCATAGGTTACACTTCATCAGTAAAAAACCTGGAGAGACAAATATACACGAGGCGTCTGTATCGATGCCTACGGATATCTGTCTTAAAATTTTCAAGACTGACGTATTCGCGCCAAACTTATCAGCAGAAATATAAACTGCCGATTCAATCTCAGAATTATTCAGAAAATTATCATTAGTCAATTTAGGGTAGCAAAAAAATTCAATAGAAATTTATCGCTACCAGCGGCCTGGTGGAAAAGAGAAAATAGTCATCGACTAAATATATAAATATAACAATTTAGGAGTGACCCTAACGGGTCATTCGTCCACCAGAAAGAGCAGCCATAACTCACATACACCGCCAAGTAGTAGTAATTCAGAAATTGGTGAAAATTTAAAAACATTTACCCTAATTCATCCCTCTTGGCTTGTGAGTTATGGCTGCTCTTTCGGTGACGAATGACCCGTTAGGTCACTCTAAATTGTTATATTTATATATTTAGTCGATGACTATTTTTCTCTTCCACCGGCCGCTGTAGCGATAAATTTCTATTGAATTTTTTTTGCTACCCTAAATTGACTAATTGATAATTTTCTGAATAATTCTGAGATTGAATCGGCAGTTTATATTTACTGCTGATAAGTTTGGCGCGAATACGTCGTCTTGAAAATTTTAAGACAGATATTCCGTAGGCATCGATACAGACGCCTCGTGTATATTTGTCTCTCCCAGGTTTTTTACTGATGAAGTGTAACCTATGGTAGATTAGCTTAATTTAATTTAATTAAGCTAATTTAATCATTAATGACACAGAAACGTTGCAACGTCTAAAAGATGAATTAGGGTAACTGTTTTTAATTTTCACCTAATTTCTGAATTACTACTACTTGGCGGTGTGAGTTATGGCTGCTCTTTCTGGTGGACGAATGACCCGTTAGGTCACTCCTAAATTGTTATATTTATATATTTAGTCGATGACTATTTTCTCTTTTCCACCAGGCCGCTGGTAGCGATAAATTTCTATTGAATTTTTTTTGCTTACCCTAAATTGACTAGTATATATATATATATATATATATGGGGTGTGTGTGTGTGTGTGCGTGTGTGTGGGGGTGGATATATATATATATATATATATATATCTATATATATATAAACTGCTAAATTTCTAAATCTCTCGTAGAGACTGTACGGTGGTGGCGATAGAATGGTTGTATACTGTCAATCTACACGAACTTGACAGTAGGGGGTACACCACCGCTGTATAGCCCTACGAAGCATTGACGCCTCCTGATGGCTTTGACACATTTTTTCCTGTGTCCTTATATACATTTACAAGGGGAGTTTGTCTCCCCTTCGTAAATGTATATAAGGACACAGGAAAAAATGTGTCAAAGCCATCAGAGGCGTCAATGCTTCGTAGGGCTATACAGCGGTGGTGTACCCCCTACTGTCACTTCGTGTTAGATTGACAGTATACAACCATTCTATATATATATATATATATATATATATATATATATATATAATTGATATAAGTTAGATAGGTTGATTGGTAAATGAATAAATAGGCAGACAGACAAACAATAGATAGATAGATAGATAGATAGATAGATAGATAGATAGATAGATAGATAGATAGATAGATAGATAGATATGGAATGTGAGAGTGAGAGTGATAAATACATATATATGTATATATGTGTACTTTCTCTGTCTGCTTATTTCTGCGTTCCTTTTTGTTAAGAGCGTAGGCTCGAAACGTAAAAGACTCTCTCACTTCCCGAGCGTTAAACTAATGCATCTGTTTGCTGTTTATACACCCGTCTCCGCCTTTTCCATTTTTGTTTGTTTTTGTAAATTCCAACTATATATGTGTATATCTATATATCTATATATATATATTATATATATATATCTATATATATATAATATATATATATCTATATATATATATATATTATATATATATATATATATATATGTGTGTGTTAATATTAATAATAATAATAATAATGAGATGATGATGATGATACTTGATGTAGCCATACCAAATGACCTGAATTTTGTGAGTAAGGAGGTTCAAAATATCACCAGGTACTCCGAATTGAAAGTGGAATTGGCAAGACTGTATGGAATGCGAGACGGTAATGTAAAATGACACTAGTGGGCGCAATCCCTTGGAAACGTTAAAACTTCTTAAGGCAACTGGAATCCTATGCAAGATTCATGCCTTGCAAAATGCAGTCTTATTGGGTACAGCGCACATCTTAAGGAAAGTATTATCTGTTTGAGGTCCTTGTGACTTGACAGATGACTTCTGACCCCAGTGCATTTGTATCTATACTGTGTTACGAAGTTATAATAATGGAAGGATGTGTACGTATTGTCATTGATATATGGATATGTCACAATGGGCAAATACGCACAAATGGAAAGAGAAAGCACCTTCAGTTGACCGAGACATACAGAACGGACGGAATATGAATGCTGCATATTTGAGAAACTAATGTTTAACATCCGTTCAAGAAAAAATAGAATTTAGCGTTGCACTGTCCTCTTGCAACACATAAATTGATCCATGCCCTTAATAAAGCTAGATACGTTAAGTATTCCATTTATCTAATACACAGATATAGGCTGTGAAGAGATGATCGATTTTGTTAACTGAAGCAGAAGAATTTACGGTACAACTAGGAATCATGCAATGTTCAATTACTTATCGAATTCCAGGAAACGACACTTGTCAGATATAGAAAACCATTGCATGTACAGGTAATTGACATCTGACCTTTCATTGCTATATTGGGATTGTTCTTAAGATATTTGTTTCCATCTCTTATTATGAAGTATGATATCATGAATCAAGTAGCATTTAAGTGTTATAAACAATCATACTCAAAGTAGAAATGTATATCAAAGTTTTTATACTGCTTATTCAAAGAATCCAGATATTCAAATTATACAGTTACTCGACTGGAACTATAAGGCATTTGATTAAATGCTTTATAGTATTCTGTTTAGTTTCTTACAGATGTATCGATAAGTCTTTTTTAACGATGAAGTGATCACCGAAGAGACAAGCACTTTGATTTTATGCGAAAATTAGGTGATGCTAAACGTATTACATCTTTGTTAATTAACACAAAACTACGCAATGGTACCTAACGTTGTTTATGTCCTAATAGTTACAATAATATACGTTTGGATTTAAATTTATGTCGTGTTCATGTATGTTCGCATAGTCTGAACCCAATTGTGAACATACTTGGCTCTATACAAATTATGTTAACGTCTTCCCATCTTTCCTTTTTTTGCAGCTGGCGGTGATAATTCTGAATCAACATTCACTCTCAGAAGAAAACGTTTAATAACTAACCCATCGGCCAATCGAAAGCTCTTCTCTTATTACTTTAGACGAATCTCGTCTCAAACATTTCCAACAGTGATCATCCCGAAAAAATAAACAGTGAACTAGATCTTAGCCACGACATCCTATCCTGCGCTGTAACAGCTCTCAATCCATCGAAAATATTTATATATTCAGTACGGGAGTGGCTGTGTGATAAAAAGTTGCTTCCCAACCACGTCGTTCCGGGTTCAGTCGCACAGCGTGTCTCCTTTTGCAAGTGTATTCTACTATAGCCTCGGGCTGACCAGAGCCTTATGAGTGGATTTGGTAGACGGAAACTAATAGAAGCCCGTCGTATAAATTTAACTTCAATCATAAATTTAAATCCATTCCATAAATTTAAATAACTTCTAAAACAAAAGAAATTTTGTCAAAAACGTTCAGAGTAAATCCTGCTCTACTTAAGAAATTCTAACAGTATTCGAAGTATCAAACTGTTCAGTTTAAAAAAGCTACTAAAGAAATCTATGATTGAGATGGAATAGATCGTATATATAAACTAATTTATATGTTTGTTGTTTACCCGTTTCCATCGTTTAGTTTTTGAAAATTCTATGTATGTATGTATGTATGTATGTATGTATGTATGTATCTCTCTATCTATCTATGTATCTATCTATATCTATCTATCTATCTATCTATCTATCTATCTATCTATCTATCTATCTATACATCTATCTATCTATCTATATATATATATATATATTACGGAGAGAGAGAGAGAGAGAAAGAGAGAGAGAGGCAGATAGCTAAGTAGCTTGCTAGCCAGCCAGATAGATATTTGCTAATTGAGAATACATTCGATCATATTGCATGATTCGAAACGGGTAGACGCCGGATA
>NC_043000.1:121689084-121744084 GCF_006345805.1 Octopus sinensis | reverse complement strand
GTACTAAAACACAATGGTTACCAGCAACCGAGTTAATATACACACAAACAAACATAATTGCAGACAATACATACTCAGAAATATATATTTTTATTTTTTACTTGTTTAACTCATTGGAATACACCTATGATGGGTCACCGCCTTGAAATGCTGTACATACCGAATCGAACCCCGTACTTATTGATGAAAGCCTGGTAATTATTCTATCGGCTCCTTTTGCCGAACTTTACACGAACTTGAACAAAAGAACACATGGTTTTAAAACGGTAGTGTGTGACAAAGAAAAGCACACACACATACGTAAATACATAGACACAAACATACATACGTATACGCATATATACATTATATATATATTATTTATATTTGTAGATATATATATTATATATATATATATATTATATATATATAATAATATATATATATATAATAATAAAAGGAATTCTGTAGAATCTTCGTTCAGCTCCATTTCTTTCCTTCACTAAATATATTAAACTTCAATTATCCGCGCTAAGGCACGGTTGCGACCCCACAAGGTCGTAACTTCAACGGTGTTTTTTCTGTTATGATTTTTGCTAACCAGGTATCGGTTAAATTTTGAATAATCCTTAACAAGATAATTCATTTATCCATTTCAATAAATATATATATATATATATATATATAATATATATATATATATATTATATATATATATATATATATATATATATACATATATGTGTGTATGTGTGTGTATGGATAAGCAAGTTAGACAGATCAATGCATAAACTATATTAAATATATAAAATACAAAAACGGTATATATGTTTACATTCAAATCATATACAGAATGAAGGGTGTTGAAGATATATATTACATATCCAACTGCGTTTCCATCTTTAAACGTCTCTCCTTTAACATCTCAAATGTAAGATTTCTTCCCTGAAGACAGAGGCTCGTCTCATCATGCGATGGGATCAATCTAAAAACATTACAATGGACCACCGAGCCTTCAGAAACAGCTGTGAGGCCTGTAATACATTTCTTCAACTCCTTTAACTCTCTCTGTCATTTGTATTCCCTGTACATCAGACCGTTTTTATTCTATGTATTTTACATGCTTTATATATTGATATGTCTAGTTTATTTATACATACATTTGCATCTATACCCACTCAAGATTAAATCTATTGGGTTCTACTAAGTGTATTCTATAAGGAGAATATGGTTTTATATAATTTAAAATGGCCCATAGTAACCCATACCAAACTATATAACGGATGTAACAACATATGCAATTTACGCATCGCCGAAGTCTTTGCTATTATGTAATTCACTAATTTTCTGAATGATTGAAAACATCTACTTTTTAATCGTAAACACTGATTATGTTACAAATTCTCAAAATTCAAACAATAGCGCCCCACTATCATTTCCTAAATATTCATCCGCCCCCACTTGCAGTTCGTCTATGCATTCATAACTGACATTTTAACCACCTTTATTTTTATGTATTCTATATTTTTTCGAAATATCATGACATCACCGTACCTTCTGCATATGTGCATACCTACAAGATACTATAGGAACACAGAATAAGTCCCGGGATCGATTTGCTCGACTAAAGGCGATGCTCCAGCATGGCTGCAGTCAAATGTCTGAAACAAGTAAACGAGTAAAAGAGTATATGATGGTTTTCTTTTTATTTCTTTTTAGACGATGAAAGACCTATGCTAGGTGTCACGAAGTAGGACTGAACGCAGGACTATGTGTGTAGGAAGAAAACGTCCCACCAGATAATGGCAATAAATGTTGATGAAAAGACGTTGTTGGAAAGAAACGTATTTAATTATCTCCCTTTCTTTTCAAATGTGTGACGCTTGTATAATATTCTATTCTAGATTGTTTTGTTGTATAGATAGTATGAATTTGAACATTTCAAATCTGATTGCATACCTTCAGTGTTTCATGGCGACTTGTTTGTGTATGCATAAGGAATATTGAATCTTGCCTAAAAACAAAATGTAACCTTATTTTTCGTCTTTTGCAATTTACAAGAGGTTCTTTCAAAGTATCGAAAGCTGTATGATGTTGAATAAACTCCAGATATAAAGAATTTTTTCTTGTAGCTGTACGCAGTATGTCGCAACGTTTCAATGAACGTCTAGACAACATGTCAGCAGAAAATAAGAACAAAAACAAAATAAAAAATATCGATGCTAAACCTGATGCTAATAATAATAATAATAATGATGATGATGATGATGATAATAATAACAATAATAATAATAATAGTAATAATAATAACAATGATGATGATGATGATGATGATAACAACAACAACAATAATAATAATAATAATAATAATAATAATAATGATGATAATAATAATAATAATAATAATAATAATAATAATGATAATAAAAATAATAATAATAGCATCAACAATGATAGCTGACAGAAAGTAAAATTTGAAAGCAATTGACAATCAAACAATAATAAACATAGAATTTCGAAATATGGCTGTAAAAATATTGTTTCAATATATTATGTTATTATGTGGAAAATAGAAAAATAAAAGATATGTTTGAAAGAAATACTTTTAGCAAATTGTAACTGGAAAAAAAAACTGTTGTTTGTTTGAAGAACGTTTCCCGGTGTATTTAAATATCTCTTGTAACAATGTAACAATAATGCTTACTGCGTGAAAATATATTCTATAAAAGTAAAAAAAAATAATGTTATGTCAGAAAAGAGTGTTAATCGAATATCCGTTTGGAATCTACAATGATATCAGATTGATCAGTTTGACACTGAGCAAATAGGAAATTTATGAACATTGATGATTTCCTTTCTCCCTTGAAAGCAAAAATATACACAATGCATAAATAATACATACATACATATGTAACACAGTCATAGAAATATAACTATAGGTGTATATGTATGTATATGTAAATATCTATGTATATGATTATATATAATGTGTGTGTGTGTATAAACATGTACACATACAAGATCTATATCGATACTAATTATTGGTGGTTTTGTAGCCTTATGATGAGAAGCCCAAACTTGTGTTCACTATCCAATATGAATTATGCATACATACATACATGCATATATATATATATATATATATATATATATATATATATATATATATATATATATAGATAGATAGATAGATAGATAGGCAGACAGATAGATAGACGGACAGCCAGCCAGCCAGCCAGCCAGACAGATACTGATATATATATATATATATATATATATAATATATATATATATATATATAATATAGATAGATAGATAGATAGATAGATAGATAGATAGATATACAGTACCAGTCATAATACAAGTTGCAGGAAGAACAAGTGTATTGAAATATTTATTTTAGAAGATTAACAAAATGTTGAGACTAGGTATTTTACACATATTTAAATATATCTAATATCTATCGTTCGTGAAAAGTCTAAGTTATGAGGAAATAAGCAATCTTCCAAATTGCATGGGCCAAAAGTGGTCACTTAGAAAAATGAACTACTAATCGAATTGTTTGTTGTTTGGAAGACTGTTAATGGACTAACAGATATTCTTATGATCTTACATAATTTGAACATTCACCCGTTATCATGGTGGCTTCTGAGAGACGGCCGGTGCCCTGTAAGGAAAAACAAAGGATTGTGTGCCTTCACCAAGAGGGCAAGTCAAATTCCATAATAGCAACTACTGTAGGAAAGTCTAGAAGTGTCACATTTTAATTCATCAGTATCGACAGATGCTAAACCCAAAACCAGTAGACCTCAAAAAACTTCACAAAGACAGGATCGTGTTATGGCTAGAATGTCATTGAAGTATAGGTTTAAGAGTGTTGCTGAGATGTTCCACGAGTTTACCTCCACTTCCGATGTCAACGTATCGAGCAAAGCAGTTTCTCGGAGATTACGAGGTTCTGGGTTGCTTGCTCGAACATCGGTAAAGAAACCTCTGTTCTCCAAGAAGAATTGCTTGGACAGAAGAACAGTGGTCGCAGGTTCATTTTAGCGATGAATCGAAGTTTAATGTGATTGGTTCCGGTGGCGGGATATACGTTCGACGAAGAAGTGGCAAAAGGTTATCTCGTACATGTGTGAAGGGGACAGTGAAATATGGAGGAAGTAGTGTAATGTTATAGGGAGTGCTCTCTGTTGCTTGTCCTACAAGGAAGTGTCAATGATGAAATATAGAAGCAAATTCTTAGACAGCTTACCCTTCCACATTTCCGATTCTCAGCAGTTCAGACTCCAATAATCGAGCTGGACATCGCCCCCTGTCACACTGCGAAGAGGGTAGAAGACTTTTTGAGTGATGAAAGGGTACATCTCATGGACTGTCCACCTCAAAGTCGCGATCTCAAACCCTATAGAAAACGTTTGGAAGATTATTGGAGAGGGGCACGAAGGAAGAATCCAAACAACCAAGATGAACTCTTGGAATTATTGAAAAACGAATGGAATAATATTACTCCATCATTTTGCAAGAAATTAATTCAATCCTGTGGTAACATATTTTAGGAGGTCATTGATAGTAAAGCGATGTTCACAAATATCAATAGTAAGGATTTCTTTTTCTTGTTTCATTTTTCATTGGTTTTCTAAGTGCCCCTTAACTTTTGGCCGATGCAGTTTGGAAAACTATTTGTTTATTTCTTAATGACTTAGGAAATATATATCTAATTCACTTGAAATTCTTACGAAAGATAGATATTACGTAGATCTAAATATGTGTAAAATATCTAGTGTCAACAATTTGTTAATTTCGCACCATGAATATTTCAAAACCTGATGGGAGCTGATGTTCTGCATGGATGAAGATATCAAGAGAGATAAAGAGTGCCTGAGTGAAAGTTGTACAAAAACAACTCTGAAGGACACAGACCTTTATAGTCGCAGGGAAGAATGCCTGTGTATGCAGAAAAATTATCCTAGATATGAGAACAACGCACCACTTCCCATGAGCTTTATAGAGTGTCAGTAATTGCCTAAGGTTGGGGTATTTTAGGACATTTATTTTCAGTACTAATCTGCGATATTTTAAGGATGTAATTTCCCAATTAGAGATACTTTGTTTACAATGTATAGCTTACCACGCAGTGAAAATATGGGCAAAAATGGGAACAATTAAACTGTACAATTAACTTATTGGATATACTATTAAGGTTTTAAAAGTTCACTACTAAGCTGGTTCTTTAGTTATGTACCTTTCTTCCCAGTGCCTTCTTTTATATGCATTTATGTACAAATTTGTGCACTGAGTAACTGGTCTGAACACGTTTTTCGTCTATCGCCTTCGTTTACAATTCCTTGGTTGGCTGGGAGCAAAAACTACATATTTGCGAAGCAAACTATTTAAACGTAGCTCCATACCTGTGTCTATTGTAAATGTTTATGCCTAAAGTTTATTGCCAGAAAACAATTTAATATTAAACATAGTTAGCTAAATTAGCTCATTAACGTGATAATGATTTTACAACAAATTAATTTATTTTTGAAAATAGGCATTAATACGATTGTCTTTTTTACACACTCTTTCTAAATGTGTTGCATATAATATCATTTATTTTCATTATGGGTAAATAAAATCGAGGGTCTAATTTTACTTCTGGTAGACCAGTGTGGGCAAGCATGAAGAATATTTTAAAACATAAAGAACTTCGTCTTTATGAAACAATTATAGAAACGATAAAACTACTAAGACCTATACTTAACAACAGTATAATACTTAAGCATTTCCTTGAAAGCAGTAAGTCAAAAACTCTTGTAGCTTTAAGTATTTTGTTTTTGAAGACATAAAGGTAGATTATCAAATAAGGCTTTTCGCACATCTTCTCAAGACTCTCCCTATATCCGCTACTGAGAAGTTATATTTTCCTAAATGTTGAAACAAATTATCCAGAGCCAAGAATCGTAAAGGAAAATTTATGACGCTTACCAAAGAAAGTATTGTTGAAGTCTTAAATTTTTCCGGCATTTCACCTGGAAAAGTTAGTGTGTACAACTCTGGTTTTAAACCGATCGGCGTCTCTGCTAATGCGGTTAGTGAAAAAGCTTCTGACTAAATGCAGTAATTTCCTTGTCCACGGAACTACTAATGAGGAACCTCTATCTAAATCATGGTTTCTTCCGGCAATGACTATACTAATGAAAACCTTCTCTTGCAATATGCTCCTGACAAGTTTACAAATTTTCCTGGCGATGAGAAAACGTACAAAAACTGTGTACCTTAATCTGTAAATTCGCTTGCTACCAATTTGAATGAGAACAAAGCAGAATCCAATTTTAAATATAAACTCCCGACAAATCGCCAACGGATATTTTGATCCAATTCGGTTTGCTTAAGTAAATGCAATCAACGAAAATTACTGAATCTTTATATTTGCCGAACACATACCCTTTCATACATCATTCTGGTTCTTGAAAATTGCATGAAGTGCAGCTATTTGCAAGCATATGAAATTGAATTCCAGGGGTTAAGGTTTTCACTAGACGTAGATGGAGCTTATTTGTACATATATTGCGTGGCATTCTATGATCATTTATTGACCGCTACATCTACGGATTTTGTAAATGTTGCATTCGAATATTGGATAATACCTAAGGGGATAAATATAGTATGATTAACAGCCATAAAATGCATCAAACACGGAATCAATGCATTTCTCAGTACAAATTCTTCATCATGCTGATGCAAAACACTGGCTATACAAGATAAATTGGATATTTCATAAACACCAGCTTACCAAAAACAGCAAGAAAATAATACTCTCAATACCAATTGGATTGGCTAAACTGTATTTAGCGTTGTGGGGATCATTTAATGGCGAAAAACAAGACTTTTAGCAAATTGCCGTATGAAATTGAATGGGAATCTGATTTTGATCCCTTTTTAGGAAACCACTGGAAGAAATATAATTGAAGGTGCCACATATCTGACAGCATAACTACAAAATAAATTTCTCAATTGTTATGCAAAAGAAATTAAGGTAAGCTGTGGAGTTGGCCTGAAGGAAAGTGGTTCATTTGCCAGTGATTGTGCATCAATATTATCTCAACTGTGTTTGTGTCATTTAAGTAAGCAACGCGTAAAATGTCAATGAACTATTTCTAGGGAGGGACGTTGTCTAAACAAGTAAAGAATCAGTAAAATAAGAAACGCAATTGTTGTTAATGGAGAAAAGTGGTTACATATTACTTGTTATATTACAATAACATGATGGATGCTCAACTATTAGGCATGAAATGAAACAAGTGTCAGAACAGAAGCAGGTTTTATACAGAGAGTAAAATATTCGTATTACCGCTCATATAACATGCAAACTCTGATGGTTAAAATCTGAAAACTTTGTTGTAACAGGGAATGCTAAATAACTGTTATTTAAAATATTATCTTTTTTTTCTTTATTTTCAGATAGTACTAAACCTGAAAATGTCAATGAAATTCGTCACCGAAAAAGAAATTGAACATTAAGAGCAATCAATGATCCTTGCACATTCCGAAACGAAGTGGCGCCTCGAAACAGAGTCTATTTCTTTGACTCATTTTTACAAATAACTACACTACTATACCCATGTAAATATAAGAACCACAAACGTAACAGCAGTTAAAGTAAAAAACAACAAACACACCACAGGACAAATTTTATTTAACTTACAAACATTATGTCGCAACTGCAAGTGACAGTGATTCACATAAGTCATGAGCAAGGGTGTAGTCCTGTTTGTAGGATGTCATTCCTGCGTGAAGTGGTTGAAAACACATTATCTGCCGACATTTCGGAGTCAGCCTATTTGTGACGCATTCATTCCATTTGTGATTTTTTAAAACTATAAACGGTTCTGTAAATTAACAACTACCCACTGTCTGTCACCTGACGCTTCAATGTTCTTATACATAACAACAAAATCCTTTTTTTTCCCGAGATAGCTTCTCCTGACTGCTGTGTCTCGATGATAAAACTACTGTTGCCATCAACAATGTAGACATGTGCTCGAGTGGTCTGCATAGCATCAGTACATTTGACGGAGGCACCATTCGAAAGCTAGCTGAATCGACGAACAAGTACAAATACATTAGTCAAACAACACCACTGAGAAATTACACTCTAGGGATTTTACTGTTACTATCAATGCACCAGAGCATATCATTTGCAATTTGAGGATCAACGAAACCATTCTCATTAATAAAATGAAATTATCGATCAACAACGAATTAGAGTTACATAAGGCCGACTGGTGAATGTATAAAATACTACATTTTGCATGTTACAAACCTCACCCTTTTCTCAAGTATCTGATCGAACGTTTGCAATTCGACAGCCTCCACCTTATTCTCCAGAGGAAGGGGTATTAAACCTGATATATAGAAATATGAGGCAAAGTGTAAATAGTTGTTTTGTCTGCTGCACATTCCTTTTCACACCTCTTGCTCAATTTTATAGCATTAAATTTTCAACAATTTAAATCTTAACTATATATTCTCTCTCTCTCTCTCTCTCCCTCTCTCTCTCTCTCGCTCTCTCTCTCACACACACACACACACACACACATACAAAAACACACATGCGCATATACACATGTATCTATATTGGGTTGTCCGAAAAGTTTGCGCCCATTTTTAAAGGAATGAGAAAGGTCAATAAATACTTGCCATTACATTTTTAATCAACCAAATATGAACCATTTTGTTGCACAATGCGTCTCCATCTTTCGTTTACTTGAAAATACCCTCTTCCCAGAATTGAGGTGGTTTCATGGCAAAGAATTCATCAAGGTATCGTTTTACGTCATCCAAGGAATTGAAATTTTTACCATTAAGAATATTCTGCAGAGATCTGAATAAGTGGAAATCCGAAGGAGCAATATCTGGTGAATATGGAGAGTAGGGTAACACATCCCAGCCGAGCTGCAGCAATTTTTGTCTGGTTCCCAAAGCATCAAGTACCGAAAATGAACTTTCTTATCTTCCATTTTAAAGGGTTACAGAATTAACACAGGTTATAGGAACATAGCTTAAACTGTGCTCTAAATGGAGGTGTAGTCAAATCCTATTTTATAGACTTAACCATGTTCTAAAATAGGTCGAAAGGTAAGCTATTATAAATCGGCACGAACTTTCCGGACAACCCAATACATATACATGCACACACTGACCCCCGTCTCACACATATATCCTTTAACACGTGATGTCAAATTGACATACCTAATGATAAACTTTTTTAGTTTACCGATGAGGGACGTGGTGAAGACTCATCGAATTATCGAGTTACAGCGGAAGGTAGATGGTGTTAGATATATCTTATTTTTGTTTCAACATAATCATTCCCAGTCACATGAACATATATAAACATATATAAACATACAGTAGCAAATATACATGACAGAGACCGTGGGGTGTTTTTATACCTTTTGTAAGTATTCTTGTCAACGACATGGTTTCGTTGAGTTGTAATGAAAAATTTGATATTTAATATCAGTTTAGATTCAAATATGGTTATTACACCAGTATGAATTACAGTGCTGCTATAGTTATTTGATTTCATATTGCTCATATATTCATGCAAAGACATATCAAACACTATCGGTTTTCAATATGCTTTAACTTAGCGAGCTATCTTTATTCATAAATATATCATTGAACTTAAAACCCATGCTTGATAAATGCATTATATAGCAAATTTAACATATTAACTAATAATGAGTAAAATAGGAACTAAAAAAAAAGGACGAAAAATATTAGCAATTACCTAAATAGTAAACTTAAAGTATTATCTTTATGTTGAAAGATAATGTACGATTCTTTAGATATACTCAACATTTCAGACTTTTCTAAACGAGATCACCTCTATATCTGTGACCAAACTGGACATATCTGTTCTAAGAAATCTCATTAAGTCAACAATTACAATAGGTAATTGCCTTTTTAATCACCGTTAGCATCGACAAAAGTCAGTCGCTTCGTATATGAGATCGCATTAAATGCTCCAATTAGAATAAACAATTCTATACGTAAATAGAGTTTATGGTTTATTAAAAACGTTTTCACGTATAAAATTGCTTAAAGCGAACTCCGACATTACGACGGAATGGGTATTAATCTTCAAACCAATTTCATTCAAGAAGCAGCTACCCCTCCTCCTCCCCCGGCGATTAAAGGTTACTTTCATCGATATTTCTTAGTGTTTCTGAATTAATCAGTTTTCAACGTTAGTCAAATTTAATTTTTATGCTACGTTTCCTATGAATTATGAATGAAATAACCTACATAAAACACATACATAGAACGAAACAAACAAAGCCTCATACACATATACTGACAGTCAAAAATATCAAAGGAACATTTTCCTACTGATCTTCCTCAGCTAAGTTATTCCTCGACGATAGTGTATATAATAAAACTCTTATGAAAGTCAAATAGCTATCGTACTTCTTTTAACAGTTTATTTATTCTTCAGTCTTTTAAATAAATTCATACTTGTGGTGGCAGTAGGAAGAAACTACGTATCATTGATAAAGGAGCTGGTAACGATAAAGGCGAGGATGTTAAAATCATGACAAGATGTGGATGATCAAGGTGGAGAAGAAGACAATGAAGATGACGGTGGGGAGTGTTCATAGCGCTGGTTATAAAGAAAGTATCTATAACTTTTAACACTATCACAATGTTTTGTTATTCATCGTGAAGAGAAAAATTTTCTAATTAGCGTCTTTCATTTCATTGTCAATAAACATGTGACTAATCTAGGATTATGTGCAATGTTCTAGCAGCAAAACTTAATTATTCTTAGTCACTTCAACGTATATAAATTTAATGCAAGTTTTAAATCAACTTTCACAGGAAACGTAGCTAGGCTTCTTTTACATAATACAGCACATACGAAGGGGTACCCAAACGAAATCAGAATTTTGAAGTGTTATTTTATTCACTTTGTTTTACATGTTTACTTTTTTTATCGCTTTTAAAGAAATTCTCCAGGCGCATTTTCCACTGTTCGAAGCTGTGCTGGAACTCTTGCGAAGTGGTGCTTTTAACACCTCCTTTGTTTTTTTATTTCTTCACCTCTTCCACATCTGCAAATTACGCACCACCACCATTCGTCACCAGTGATGACCTTCCAAAAAAGGTCCGGATCAACTTCCAACCTTTCTTTTAATTCACAAAACGAATTCAGTCGTGACTGATTTTGATCTTCTGTGAGCAAGCGAGGCACACGTTTTGCCGCAACACTATTCATTCGCAATTGCTCGCTTAAAATTGTTTGGCAGGAGCACCAGAACACATCAGTTACATCAACAATTTCATCAAATGTTCCGGAATAGTCCTGCAAGATCAGTTCATTTATTTTCATGATGTTTTCATTCGTTCTGGTGGTCGACGCTCGTTCTCAACGTAGTCGGTCTCCAGACGACAAGTGACCATTCCTAAAGCGTGGAAGCCACATATAAACATGTGTTTTCCTTATGACAACATTCTTTTAAGTTGTTTCAAGTATGACAACCATTTTGGCCGCTATTGTCCCTAGCAGAAAACAGAATTTCAGGAAAGCACGCTATTTCTTCGTTTAATCCATCGCAAAACTCGACGAACAGGAGAAAAACACTGCAAAAACAAAGATGCATCACATTACAGTACGACCCAATAGACGATGCTGGTCGACAGACTGACACCTGAGGGTTGCATCAAGTGTCTTCTGTCTGTGGAAGTCTGAACTACAACGGGTTTGCTCCACAGAGAATGTTTCCGGTTACTTTTAGGTACCTAGTTGTATACGTCTATCAGAGTTGTAGTTAAATTATTAGAAGCTCTAAATATTTCGTTGAAATTTCATTTACTCTTACTCTTTACTTGTTTCAGTCATTTGATTGTGGTCATGCTGGAGCACCGCCTTTAGTCTAGTAAATCGACTACAGGACCTATTCTTTGTAAGCCTAGTACTTATTCTATCGGTCTCTTTTGCCGAACTGCTAAGTTACGTTGACGTAAACACACCAGCATCGGATTTCAAGCGATTTTGGTGGGACAATCACAGACACACAAACATATACACACACATACATATATATATACATATATACGATGGGCTTCTTTCAGTTTCTGTCTACTCAATCCACTCATAAAGTTTTGGTCTACCCGAGGCTATAGTAGAAGATACTTTCCCAAGGTACCACGCCGTGGGACTGAACTCAAAACAATATGGTTCGTAAACAAGCTACTTAGCACACAGCCACTCCAACGCCTATATTGCTTATGATTATGATGGAAGCATCTTTCGTATGACACGACATCCTTCGCTGAGGATCGCATTATTATGACATAGAGGGCATTGAAGTCCACTACTAGTTCTGTTTCCCACTTGTCCCGAAGAATTAAATAAACTGCCGCTGAAGTGACATCTCGTATTTTTTATACTTATTTCAGTCACTGGATTACATTCATGCTGGTCTACCACCTTGAAATATCTTTTAATTAGAAAAAGTTTTTTCAGCAGTTACTGCAATTATTCTATCGTTTTCCCTTTGTCGAGCTGCTAAATTTCGTAGGGGTAAAGAAACCAACAACGGTTGTCAAGTAAAAACAGTAAGAGCAAACACGCACACGCATATACGTACACACACACACACACACATACACACACAAACGCACACATACACACACGTACATATAGGAATGCTTTCTTTCAATTTCCAGCTACCAAATCTACTCACAAAGCGTTAGTAGGAGATACTTGCCCAAGGTGTCAAGAGTGGTACTGAACTGAAAGCTATGTGGTCGGGAAGCAAGCTTCTAACTACACAGCAACACCTGCACCTATAGATTTCTCTTGAATTGAGGACAATAAACACATCCAGGTCCATTAAAACCGAACGTTTGCATTACACAGTAGTCACAGTAATACACGGGACCACGGTGCACTTTTCCTACCTTTGAGTCTAAAATAATCTTTCATGGGGAAGAAATATTTGTAGGCCATCACTGCTATCGCGTTGAATGTAATGCTTTAACTAGTCGACTTTTCAAATTTAATCTTTTTTCTTTAGCTAAAATATCGTTATTTTAGCTAAATGCTCTTTATTCTGTTTTGATTATACTGCCATTCAGAGGAGTGTATCGGTAGTTTTTAATGTCAACATCTGTTTGTGACCTTTATCTTACAGTCACATGTTCAGAGCAAGCACATTTCATCAAGCCATTATCGCCCTTTGTATCCAGCGCTCACATATAGTTTCAAATGAACAGAAATCTCCACGGAAACCGAGTTCGGTAGTTTGTCGAACACAATTGCTCATAATTAAAACTGTTAAATTAGTCCTCCTCGATGCCAGGTTCAAATTCAAGAGTAATTGCATTCTATGATAAAAATTTATATCCCCATCGACACAACATTCGCCTCAGAAGAGCGAGATGAAAAGTTATGGAATACAATTGGGGACACAATTGGCTGTTAGAATATAAAGAGAAGCAAAAACAGTACCAAAATTGATCGCACAATTTTTGATACAAAATAAGTTGAACAAAGACATTATGAATGCCCTCTTATCTCCAGACAAGCTTGTCTTTTTCCTTAATTATTTCAATTTTGGGGAAATTCTTGGTCCTTGAAATTATTTTCCGTTATGTAGAGATGATCTTAACTGCATTTTGCTTAAATATGACACTCCCTCTCGAGTCGGATATGAATTTAATAAATCAAGAATTTAAATTAAATTATGTTAATTGACATATTTGTATTTGTCTACGATATGCAAATACATGTCATTGAACAAGTTGAATCATTTCTCTTAGGTTAATAATTGTTCAAAAGGAACAGTATATCTTTATAGGTTCCGTTTAAAGGAAGTTTAATAGGTCCCTTGAAAGGGAACCATATACGTTTTAAAAGGTGCCCTATAAGTCACAATCAATATTCTCCGTAAAACCAATTTAAAACCAAGAGCACAACTTACCTAGTACAACTTTTTATAGCTCGCATAACACGTTCTGTACAATAGCTAGACAGCTGTCAAAGCCCGAACACGACAGATGCACCATCCACTAAAGCGTCATAAACCACACAGTATACATCTATATATATATAAAGCTGAAGTTGTCTGTGTATGGCAGGTTAGGTAGCCTTCAACTAACACTATCTCCTCCGAGACCCTACGCCGCAAGTTGACCAAAAATGAGATTATGATAGAAGAAGGCTTGCTCTTCCTTCCGTACAAGAAAAAACTTCAAATCGGACCAGGTTAACACCAAAAATAATTTACATCAAAAAGGTGCTTTTTTTTCTATGAAAATCCCTATTTTTTTACGATTTTTTGACTGCTATGTCGTCATTTTTCGGTGTATTGCAACCAGAAAAATGTTCACTTAAAGAGAATAACAAGCTACATAATGCAAAATTTTTACAATTCAAAAGTTCCAATTCTAAAGGGTCGAAATAAACCCTGGCAACGCCGGGCGATACAGCTAGTCATCTATAAATATACGAACGACAAAAGTGACAGCAATCAAGAGGAAGAAAAAACGTCACTACATGACAAATTAGATGTAACAGTCAAACACCGATTCACATCTGCAAATGGCAATGTTGTTCATACGACAAGAACATGGGTGTACATCTGTTTGCTGGATGTAATTTCGCGTGAAATCATTGAAAACGACAATAATTACAATTATGATTACAGATTATCGCAGGTGTTTTATGGCTGTTTTTGTTATACATCAGCGGCTGATTAGATTTGGATTTTAACGTACCCGTTCTAGAGATGCTTTTCTGTAGCGTAATTTTTAACATGATGCACTTTTATATTTACACTCTCGATTTATATTTCAGAATTTATCACGATGCCAAGGGATTGTGTGGAATATAAACTACGTGAAATATTTTAGATAGGAAGGGTCATGAGTAGATTGTTTGTGTTGCATTGTTATATATATATAATATATATATATATATATATATATATATATATATATATATATATGGATTTTGTATAACCTCGCAAGCCCTGGCATGACATTTATATATTTCGATGTCGTTTTGTCATACTCAAAATATCAATGGCTATAAATTCTACCTTCATATCTTGTTCTTTCTACTCGAACAGCTTTGTTACATTCTTTCGTGTCATAATTTGGAGTTGCCTGTCGAATGCATATCTTTTTCTTTTAGCTTTCTTTGTAAAATCTGAGCAGTCCTATTTGACTTGCATGTCAGTTTGGACAAACACGAGTCAAAGTATTACTTCTATGCCCTTGCTAAAAATCGGATTTTCTGCGCGCTTTTACCAATTATTTTTAGTTCATATATGGAAGCTTCTGCCGACTATTGAGAGGATATAACTACTTATTCGGTCATGCCTAAAGACATATTCTGGGTTGCTGGAAATTAAGTATTGACTTGTTTTTATGGTGATTGCATAATCTGAAGTAGGTTTTAGCCTTTATATTTTTCTTTTTCTGATATTTTTTCTCTTAGCTTTTTATACAGTAATATCCATATGATCCCTTCCTATCATGGAATAAAACTGAATATGGAAACAATTTCGTTGCTATTTATACCTTAGCATATTTATAAGAAACCTTTCATATTACTTCTCTGCTCAGTTTTATCATATATTCTTTTTTTGTTGGATTCTTCATTCCTAAAACCGTTCCCTCTGTGTTATTATCGTATGTATTTATAATCCGTCTACTTTCCTTACGGTTATTCTGGATACGCAATACCTTGTACATCTCTCATCAAGTACATCTCTCATATTCGGTTATGTCTGTTCGTCTGTGGAAGACAGTAGTAATAAAGAGCTAAGTGGCAGACAAAGAAAAGAAATAGAGAAATCGGTTTTGCGGAAATAGGTTACAATCAGCAGACAGAGAAAGGAAATAAGGTATACTATACAGACAGAAGTATGTAGAATATATATGGGGTATACGAGAAGAAGTCCAGAGAGCAGAAAATGCCATTATATATGGCCTTCATTGATCTGACAAAGGCATTTGACTCGGTAAGTAGAAAAGGCCTCTTCCTCCTGCTCCAAAAAATCGGATGTCCACCAAAGCTGCTGAGGATCATACTCTACGGAGAGCTTGCTAGGGGTACTAGGTCTGTGGGAAGACCGTTCTTACGTTACAATGATGTTTGCAAAAGGGACATGGAGGCCTGCAACATCAATATTAGCAATTGGGAAGCAGTTGCCAGCAACTGTGGAGATTGGCGACGTACCGTTAAAGAGGGGGAATACAAAGGAGTGGAAGAGGGAGAGAGGAGAAATGGAAAGACAAGAAAAGACGTCAACAAGAAACTATGACATTACAACCAGCCGGGAACAGTCTTCGCTACTTTTGCTGTACCTGCCAGAGGGAGTGTCTGTCCAGGATAGGACTGCACAGCCACAGCAGGAAATGTATCAGGACATGAAATGTAAAAGCCGGACTAGACTATTTATGCACAACTCCATTGTCTCCCGAGACAAAAAGGATGCCAACCATACGAGGGGGTGCTGAAAAGTTCCTGACCATAAAAGTATAGAGAACGGCCTGGTTCAGGGCCCAACCTTTCGAATTCTTTTTAAAATTTTAGCAAAATACAAGGGCCGCTGCAATAATTGTGTGAATTTGAAAGGGGGATATATTGAATTAAATCATAAATAAGTGATCAAAAGCCAAGACATTTTTATCACTCCTTCGTATTTTATTTCTTTATTGCCCACAAAGGGCTAAATACAGAGGGGACAAACAAGGACAGACAAACGGTTTAAGTCGATTATATTGATCCCAGTGCGTAACTGGTACTTATTTAGTCGACCTCAAAAGGACGAAAGGCAAAGTCGACCTCGGCGGAACTTGAACTCAGAACGTAGCGGCAGGCGAAATACCGCTAAGCACATTGCCCGGCGTGCTAACGTTTCTGCCAGCTTGCCGCCCCGTATTAGGAAATTTAGTACTTCTTTTCATAAAGTTAGAGGAAAGCAGGCAAGGAGGTAAGCTAGTGTAGGTGGTGGGGGTCGTGGTGTTACTATTACATAGGTGATGATACAAATGTTTTTCCTAATATCAGCAACTAATTAAAGTTTAAAGGCCTTAATAATTTACTGTTTGTCGCCTGTACAACAAAGCGCGCAAAGGTTATACTTTGCATTTTTAACGTGAGATGAAAATACGATATATGCATTAATAGGTGAGGGAACAGAACGATATAGTTGATAGTTAAGACAATATCAGACAGTTAGATCTGTAGATCAGGGACGTAAGCACACCAACATCGGTTATCAAGTGAGGTTGGGGGCAAACACAGATACACAAACCTACACACACACACACACACACACACACATACACACGCACACACACACATGTATATATATATATATACATACATGTATACGATGAGCTACTTTCAGTTTCCGTCTACCAAATCCACTCACAAGTCTTTGGTCAGCCCGAGGTTATAGTAGAAGACACTTGCCCAAGGTGCCACGTAGTGGGACTGAACCCGGACCCATGTGGTTCATAAGCAATCTACATACACACAGCCACTCCTACGCCACTCTGTCGGACAGATTTTATCAGATGTGCAATGAATTCGGCTCTCAATGAAGTCTTTCGTTAATATTAATCTAATGGTTTTCTTTGCAGAGAAATAATTTGAGGTTTCCGTTACCCTTTATGTGAAATATAAGAAGTAAAGTGGTAGGTGGTGTTGGAATGATGGAGGGCTAAAATCTCCTCCTTGGAGAAGATGTCTCATCAGCTTTCTCATTTAACATTTAAATTGGTAGGTGAAACTAAAGAGATAAAAGGTTCAGTGTTGTGAACCTTTGGAAATGTCGACAGAAAGTACAAACTGATGCTGTGCGATAAGACCACTCTTCCTGGGTTCCATGAAACAGGGAATGAAATTCCTCCTGGTGTATAAAGATAAAGTGAAAAGGTGTGACGTAATCCGTCGACATTCTGTGGTTGCATTTAATTTGGTTTAAATGTTCTGATGGTTATCCATAATAATCCTTTCTACTAAAGACACAAAGCCTCACATCTGCGGAGATGGGACCACTTGATTATGTCGACCCCTTTGTTTTTACTAATACTTAATTTATAGACTCCGAACGATTGAAAAGCAAAGTCAACCTCGGCGGAACTGGAACTCAAACTCATAGACGAGCAAAAGAATTTTAAGCATTTCCAGTGTGCTAACGATACTTATTTCTTTGCTGGCCATAAGCGGCTACACACAGAGGGGACTAACAAGGACAGACAAACGGACTAAGTCGATTATATGGACCCCAGTGAGTAATCGACCCCGAAAGGATGAAAGGCAAAGTCGACCTCGACAGAATGTGAACTCAGAACGTAGCAACAGACGTAATATCTATTTCTTTATTACCCACAAAGGGCTAAACACAGAGAGGACAAATAAGGATAGGCAAACGGATTAAGTCGATTACATCGACCCCAGTACGTAACTTGTACTTAATTTATCGACTCCGAAAGAATGAAAGGCAAAGTCGACCTTGGCGGGATTTGAACTCAGAACGTAGCGACAGACGAAACACCTCCAAGCATTTTGCACGGCGTGCTAACGATTCTTCCAGCTCACTGTCTTTGGTTATTCTAACAATATTTGTAGCGTTATACATAATTGTGCTTTTTTACTTGAAGTAATTATTATTGGCAGAATAGTTTGCAATTAGGACAAATGCTTACTAGTATTTCTTCCCACTGTATATTCAGATTTCAAATTCAGCCGAGGTTGTCACTGTATTTCGTCTTTCCTGGGACAATAAATTTAAGTAACAGTTGAGCACTAGACTAAATCTAATGGACTAACTCTTCCTCACCAAATTACTGGTTTTGTGCGAAAATTTAAAACAATATTTTGCAGAATCCTGAGTGAGCAGGAAGCTTAACATTTTCTTTCCGGAAGCAAAAGTTTGAAAACATTATTTTCACTTAGGCTTTGAACTCGCAAAATTTTTTACTCCCCTCTTCTTATGATATAAGTTTCTTTTGTTATTTAACTGTACTCTCTTCAAACTATAATTCGATTGTTACTAGCGCTAGCAAGATAGGTTATTATGTTAATTTACAACAAAGTTACGTGTTCTAATAAGCATTATTCTGTAACTATGACAAAGGCTCAGGGAAATAGGTTCTGTTTTATGAGTGGAAATAACGCAACACTAATGTATAAATTAACCACTACACAATTATGTTTCAGTGAGATAGGCCGGCATTTGGAGGGGCACCAATGGCAGGATGATCTGTTTATCGATTACACGACAGGTAACCTGCTAATCCTTATTTTATTCCGTATTTACTTCAGGATGTGTATTTGCAGAAATTTTCTTAGATAAACGTTCAGTATCTAAGAATGAACTTCTCATTTCTGTTCGTTGTTTTTTTTTTTGTTTTTATATTTTAAAATATGCACTCTTCCATGTATTACATGAACGAAACATCTACTCAGACGTCCTTGATCCTATAATATTTACTCAAAAACCTTACCCTTCATTTTTGTTTCCTTTATATTTAATCTAAAATATATCTATTGCATTCAGCTTTAAAACTTGCTTGAATAAGTTAGAATCGATTACGTTTTAAATTCCTTTTGTTCGATCGTTTATCGTTCATTATCGATGTGTGCAACAATTCATATTGCTTTCACAGAAATATTGTTGAACAAATTTGAGCAAATAACATTTAGAAGTTATTTCTTGTGCACTATATTTACAAGTACATTTCAGATATAAGATTACTACAGCGTCTGAAATTCATGTTCTCTCTGTGTATATTTCTAGATCTATTCACACAAACAGACACACTACACACACATATAGGTACCTGCATAACAATATATATATTCAACACCATTCAAACATACACACTCACACACACACGCGCTTATATATATATATATATATATATATATATATATATATATATAATATATATATATATATATATATATATATATATATATATATTTAGACGCACATAAGCATATTATTACAAGTATATACATTATGTATCTAATAAGCACAAAGACAACTGTATCTGTAAGGCAATTAAACAGTAGTAGAATTATTAATTTCACTTATCATGCAATTATAATATTATACACACACGTGTGTGTATGTGGCCAATGTGTGTTTCATAAGTGCATTGACAGTATATGTCTGTATAACAATTAAACAAGCGTACAATTATCGGTTTCGCATATGCAATTATGAAAGTAAATGTTTGAATTTTAAGTCTATTTTGGACTATAATTATCTTTTTAGATTAGTTCGATAACAATAAAATGTTTTCCACAAAATTGTCTGTGTATGTATCACGTTTAAAATATAGGACGCCTGCCTTTATGATCATAGGCAATCATTATAAATAACATCGATAATGGTAAACACATTTTGTTTTCCATTGATGAGCTTTGGGCTAGGTTTGCTTTAATATATTGTTCTCATTCATTAAAAGTAATATATAATACATATAGTAGTAAATGTGTATGTATAGGTACATGTGATAGCGTAATATACCTCAGAAGCTTCCACGTGAACTATATAACTGTTATATAGGGAGGAATAATTCTAGCATTTGTTTCTTTCTTACAAATTTGCACATTTCGTATACGCAATGTATTACTCATTTGGTAACAATTCTTCAAGATTTAGGTTCGAAAGTTACATATAATATATGATGCAAAAATATAGCAAAATACAATATATATACGTACACGCACAAACGTACATACATACATGAGTCGCCATTGTTAGCCACTACACACATTTTTTCTCCTTGTTTCTCTCCTTGATTTTTCTCTGTCCCTTTCTGTAGAAGAGCGTAGGCTCGAAACGAAAAATACTTTTTCTTTTCCTGAGCGTACATACATCCATGCACACATAGTAATATAGATACATAGATGCATATATATATATATATATATAATATATATATATATATGTATGTATGTATATGGATATATGTATTTGAAAATCATACAAAGACAAAGGACGAAGACAGGTGTAAGAACAACAAACAGGTGTATTAGTTTGATGCTCCGGAAATTGAAAAAAGTATTTTATATTTCGAGCCTACATTCTACAACAGAAATGAATGTGAGAAAATACACCTTGCAGGTGTATATTTTATACTTGAGGTGACCACTGAGCAAACGATGTGTGTCTGATCGAATAGGCAAGTCTCTGGGTCTTTTATGTTACATATTGCAGTAGGCGCCTAAGTTGTGACCAAACTGTAATAATGTATTTCATGTTGAGACAGCAGCCCTAAAAAGCATTCAGTCAACGTCCATTAAAAATGTTGTTATACCTATGGCTGTCCGGGAAATGCTTATCAATCGAGGTAAGGTATTTTCTACTTACATTTTCATAAACATTGAAAGAGAAAAATGGGGGTTGAAAGACTGGCGTCAAACCAAACAACATTTCCATTTCTAATTTTAAGTGTCCTATTTTTTAAGTGTCGGTGTGTAAGCTATTTTGTTTCCGAAACCAATGTTACCCAAGGCGTTATTATTGTAGGGAGCTGCCTTATTGAAAATGTCCTTTCAGAAGCGAAGACTTGATATCCTATCAATCATATTTGATATAAGATTTTCAAGGTTTATAGAGATGTGATAAGACTTTATGTAGATACATCAGTTTTTCATTATATTCGGAAGCGCACAAGTTTAGGTTTAGTAAAGCCTCTACCCAACAAAAAGAATTGAATCTAGAGAAGATTCTTGCTACTGCCACATTGAGCTCTAATTTTCTAGAGTTAGATACCTTTTTCTCTCTTTTCTTTTCTTGTTTCAGTCATTGGATTGCGGCCATGCTGGTGCATCGACTTGAAAAATCGTTAGTCGAATGTATCTCCCACCACTACATATTTTTGTTGAAGTCTACTGTTTATTCTATAAGTCTCTTTTGCCGAACCCCTAATTTAGGAGAACATGCTGATACCGATATATATACATATGATCAGTTAATTTTAGTTTCTGTCATCCAAATCCATACACAAGGCTTTGTGATTCACTAAATGATCCATACATTTTTTATGGAAAATACATATACTCTGACGATAGATTAAGCCCGGAAATAGTCGAACGATCAGTTTCAACTAATAGCGTAAGAAAATAGTCGAAACTGAAACGTTCAGTACAGCGCATTCTTGACTCGGTGGTTTTAGGGGAATACAACCTTTGTGAGTATATTTGTATAAAATTATGGGCTTTTACTATAGCATTAGTTAATCTTAAACCCTTATTTCCAGCAGTGTAGGTCTCTTGATGCCCTTAGACGCATTTAGTGACAATTATAATTTCCCTGGCTGTTTATAGTAATTTATGCACACACACACACACACGTACACAGACATGTAATCATTAAACTTTGTTTAAATCTGAACTCATACGTTCAAATTATTTATTATTTAGAAACAGAGATCTCAAGATTTTCTGCGATTTTTTGTTGACCATGTTCACTTTCAGAATGATCCAAAATACGGCCTCTTTAAAATTCGGACAGTTCTAAGGTTTCTTTTGTGGGTGGCATGATTAAATAGTCACATATTGAACCTAAAACATTAAAAAATGTCAGTTAATGAAAAATATAAATCTTTAAAAGTACGAACAAACATAAACCGATGTCTGATGCGGTGTCTATTTACCTTTGTCTTGTCTATTTATATATACTTGTGTATTTGTGTGTGTGTGTGTGTGTGTGTATGTGTGTGTGTATGTTTGTGTCTGTGTATGTACGTATATATCTTACGTAGAACCACACATGCACATACATATGAAATCATGTTTTTGTATGTAGAAGAAATATGTAGACAAGTAGAGTGAGAGTGAGAGAGAAAGATGGAGAGAGGGTGTGTGTGAGAGATAGAGATAAATAGTGAGGGGGGAAAGAGAGAGAAAGAGAAAGAGAGAATGAAATGTTAATTGATATAACAGATGCAAGGATGTCAAAAACCTAAATTGTTCTCTCTGATTATTAATGGATTTTTGCACGGTTACCGAAGTAAAAGAACTAATTCAGTGAAGTGTGTCTATTCATAGATCCATGCCATAATTAAGAAATCGTAGGATCGGAGACCACTTAAGACTGTGATGCAACCGAGTGGAAGAGAAGTTAATTCAAGATGAGTACTTTCGAGATTCTGAAAGGATAATTGATAAGTGAACAAAGGGAGATAATTGATATGGAGAACAAGAAAATAAAACTGATACGGATCAATAGGAATGAAGACAGGAAACATAGTTTCCAAGAATCCCTAAATATCGTTTTGTATAATGCTTCTTGATATTATCTTCATATATATGTAAAATGTCAAACAACCTCATAGGTGTAGTAGTGGCTCTGAGGTAAGTAGCTTGCTTACGAACCACATGGTTCCGGGTTCAGTCCCACTGCGTGGCAACTTGGGCAAATGTTTTCTACTATAGCCTCGGGCCGACCAAAGCCTTGTGAGTGGATTTAGTAGACAGAAACTGAAAGAAGCCCGTCGTATATATGTATATATATATATATATATATATGTGTGTGTGTGTGTGTCTGTGCTTGGCCCCCAATATTGCTTGACAACCGATGCTGGTGTGTTTACGTCCCCGTAACTTAGCGGTTCGGCAAAAGAGGCCGAATATAATAAGTACTATGCTTATAATGAGACCTGGAGTCGATTTGCTTGACCAAAGTTAGTGCTCCAGCATGGCTACAGTCAACTGAATGAAGCAAGTTAAAGAGTAAAAGAGAATAAAAGAGTATAAGCTCATTTTTGACCTGTTAGTGCCGGCTTGCCATTTTCTGATAAACACATCCCAAGACACTATTACTTCAAGAATCCTTGTCGTTTGTGGATTCAAATGTAATTGTTTATAGCCGAATCGATGTTGATTATTTGTTCCGTCATCAGTCTCCCTAAAACAAAGTGCTAAATATCGACGGAGCATGCACCAGACGTTATTCCGCAGCAAATTTTGCGTATAAACAAAGCATATACACAATGTACTTGCGACCGATTACGTTTACCTTTGTAGGTCTACTTGCTGTTAGTAATTCCTTGTCCTACACATGTGCTACGCCACAGCACATCAGCAAATCATCTTCACACTATTTGCATATGTCATAGGCCAGCGGTTCACTTCATTATGAGATGATCTGAATACATAGTATAGATAAACCACAATTGTGGCAAATCTACTAGTCTCGGCGATTCGGAAGTGAGTTGTCTCGTCATGTTTGTGGCATTCAGGTTTTCTTTAAGATCCAATGTCATCTCGGAAGCTTTACCCAAACGCTTTCTCAGAAAATTTGGTTTATAAATAAATCACACACACTGTATGTGCGACCGATTATGCTTACATTACTATAGAAGCTTTTAATTGGTAAAATATACATATATGTACAAGAAACACTCATATTTTATATATTTTACAATATCGCGACATATCTCACATCTACTTCCTTTCCTCCACCTCACTCTCAATTTTGTATCTTATCTAAATTAACTATTACCTAAGCATCATTTCACACCGTCTCCGATGAAGGAATATAATAGATATCCTGGAAACAGCTGTAAAACCTATCTATTAATGTTCTAAAATCTACACAGCCTTGGTTCTTTTTATCTCATTACGAAAAAACATATATACATATATATATATATATATATATATAAATATATTGGCCTGCTCGCTTAACCATCGGGGTGGCGTCATTTGAAGGCTAAAACAATGCCACGCGCATTGTGACCAGCGATGTGTAGCAACATCTGATAGCCTGGTCGGTCACGGTGATATATATATATATATGTATATATGTATACACACAAGATCTTTTATCATGGAGGAGAAAATACACTTAAATCACTTCCCAAATACTAGAATCTCACAGTCTGCGTAAATGGCGCAACTATCTGATTTATACATGTTTAACCCTTCCTTCTACAGCGAGAAATTTTTTTAAAGACAAAACACAGCGAATGGCTTGCGTGGGTTCGAAAGTGCCACAAGCATATTTAATCTGGTAATAGCATTGCATTTATACACATCACAACTTAGCGCTCTCCCTCCGGAATTTCTGTGTATAGTAGATGACATTTCTGTGTATATTACTTCACGTGAATGCAAATTAAATTGCCGCATTCATTTTACCCGTTCATACATAATTTGCACTTGTGGCAACTAATGAGGCAAACGGGCTTAAATTGTTATGACTGCTTCTACTTACTTGAATAAATCCGAGAAATTATGAATAATACTGGTTGATCAGTAGTTCAACGGATTAGCATAGTACATCCGTTCTATTGCCATTTGATATAATTATGCAAAACTTAAGATAATGAAAAACTGCATAATTTTTCAGAAATAACAAAGAGCTGTGTAATGTATGCTTGGAGTTTGAAGTCATTGGAACGGTATAATGGTGTAAGTTGCCACAGCGACTTGTAGTTCATTGATTTGTACACGCTTCTTAGAGCTATTAATATATGTAATTATTAATATAGTATTGCACATCGGTGTAGCTGATTTATAAGAATGTATTTCGCATCGCACTTATTACAATGAAATTTTCATATCTGCGTGCAGTTGCGAGTTGTTTCATATGATTTCAAATATGGATGTATGGGTGTATGTACGGACGTATGGATGTATATGTAACAATATATAAATGTATATGTGTATATATCTATCTATCTGTCTATTTATCTATCTCTCTATCTCTCTCTCTCCATATATATATATATATATATATATATGTGTGTGTGTGTGTGTGTGTGTATATATATATATTTATATATACATATATATATATATATACACATATATATGCATATCTCTATATACATATATATACATATATATATATATATACATACATATGTATATGTATATATATATATATATATATATATATATATATATATTATATATATATATACATACATATGTATATGTATATATATATATATATATACTTACATATACTCATATGTGAACACATGTACATATGAAGTGTGTGTTTTGTGAGTGTCGTTACGCCGATGAACACATATGTACCTGTTGCACTTCAATATTGTTAATTAAATAATTAATTAACTAAGTAATTGATTAAATAGTTTGTCAAAACATTTCGCTATAAACTGCCCCATGCAATTATTCAACTGGCAATATTGTTACCTGGTTTACGTTTGCTATTTTGGTTGCGTTGCTGTTATTCTCATTATATACATGGTCATTAAGAGACTCGTATATATATATATATATATATATATATATATATATATATATATATATATATATATATATATATATATATACATATATATATATATACATATATATATATACATATATATATATATACATATATATATATACACATATATATGCATATATACATATCTACATCTATCTCTCTCTCTCCATATATATATATATATATATATATATATATATATGGGAACCAATTCCGTATGGTTCTTATTCATTAGCAATATGTCAATTAATTAATTAACACTGGATAAATGAACTATAACCACTGCATGTTATAGGTAATATATCTTAGCAGCGTATATAAATATATGTAAATATATGCCAGCGTGTATTTATACACTTGTGCATATATATATTTATATATATATATATGTGTGCGTGTGTGTGTGTCTGTGTGTGTGTGTTTAAATAAGTATATGATATGAAGTATGTGTTTGATATGAAGGAGGTATCTGTCACTTCTGTTCAAAACCTGCTTTTCTCTATATCTCCTCACACCTTTCTCTCTCAATTCTTTCTGTCGATCAAATCCACCCTGGAACTATAAATTTTACTCCCCGTATAAAGTTTTACGGATTTTGCAGTTCCACTGATGGATTAGATCTGGAGTCCTCAGATGAACTTTCTTTTTCTGGTTTTGAGAAGCCTAATTTCTCAAGATTCGTATTTAGGCAGTGCTTTACATATGTCAGAGCCCCAATAATTAGTGGTGTAAACCTGAAATTATAATCTAAATAGAGTAACTGCAGATTTCGCAGTTCAGTGTAGGTGTTCTCTTTTTCACTGATCTTCAGCTTTATGTTAACATCCGCTGGGCAGCCAAATTCCACAACTGTACACAGTTTCACTTCCCTATCACAAATCATTATTACAGGTCTGTTGTGCTTACATTTTATTGAGGCTTTCACTGGGATGTTCTACCAGTATTCTTTTCTAATACAAGTGGATATGGCTTCTACCATATTGTGGGTTTTTATTTCTTTGTCCGCGGGTTTTCCTTCCGGCGTATGAATACTGACGCTACAAACACATTCTGGGCCACTGTTTTATTGAATGCAGAGAGATACTAGGCCAATTTTATTTTGCTGTAATATTCTTGAATATGTATGTATGCATGTATGCGTACATATAAATATAATCCATGCCGATAGAAAAAATTATAGAATGCCCTAGTTTTAACATCATGACTATCCTATAGATTATACTGTGATGATATTTTCGGACAACTGCTTATCATGTAGATAATATCTTAGGTGTTAATTCCACAAAGTTTGCTTCGTTTGTCACCTTTAAATGCTTTTCTTGCATCTCTATCCATTTTGTAGCTCAGGTACTTGGTTGATATTTCCTCTTCCTGGATTGCAAACGCAGTAATCCGGCTATTGTTCCATCATAGACTGCTTTGATGATCAACGTTACTATCATCTCGGGGCATTCTACTAAAATATCAATGCATAGTTTTCTACTCATATATGCTCATCGTTACATCTGATGTCACATTTCGGTAGAGACGTGCGACTTCTTTAGACATGTATATAAGATTATCAGAGAAGGAATACTGCTCAAGGAACTGCCTTCCACTTCTTAGGATGTTATCAGCCTCACGCATGCGAACTTTTCAATGGTTGTACTTCGACAATTGGTGGTTAAAATACGTTGCCGAATGGATATGATACGACATTCAAAGGTATTTTGGATCGATGTTAAGCCTATACCGCCTTGTTTTCGTTTTAGGTAGATGCGATCTATATCACTGTTTATGAGGAAATGAAATTTTGTTTGCTTTTTAGTATTTTACAGGTTTTCACATCAATGGTTCGGATCCCATCAAGAGTCCAATCAAGCAGCCCAAATGTTCGTATGATTACTTACACTGCAAACACTTTCTGAGCCACTTTTTTTTTTGAATACAGATATGAGGTCCAAATTTTCTTTATTTGCATGTAATATTTTAAAATATGTGTGTATGTGTATATATACATATAATATATACCAATGGAAAAATATGTTTCCGGTTTTCTTCAAGTGTTTCATGTCTCCGTTATATTCTACCAGTGTCACAGTTGTTATCTAATCTATAAAAAAAAGAAGGCAAAGGTTGATTTTTATGTAAAAAGAAATCTAAATTGGGCTGGAAGGGGATTAAAATTTACAGGGGGGCGGGTACATTGAGGTGAGAAATTGATTGGGATACGTTTTGGGGCGCTACAGTGGTTGCTTTGGTGTGAAAACGGGGATTTTATTTTCTTTCTCAACTTACTCAAGATCTCTTGTTTTTTTATAAATGGGAGACAGATAGATAGAGAAAGACAGAATAGGAGAAAGCGAGGGAGAGTCCGAGAGAAAGAAAGATTAAGAGATTGGGAAAGTTAGAGAAAAAGGAGAGAGTAACAAAGAGGGAGAATGTGGCGATAAGAATCAGAAAGGAAGCAACAGAAAGTAACAACCACATCCTCACCTGCGCGTAGAGCGGGTCACCTTAAACTACTTATATATAAAATTCGAAAGAATAGATTGTAAATGCAAACAGCTTATATCCCTTTTTTATAATTACATGGATTATGGCAACGAGAAAATTCGCATAACGATTTAGAAACTTCAAGATGCGATAAAGAGTACGTATATGTGACTTATTTTTTTGTAATACTTCTTCAGAACACATTATTCTCAGGTTTTCTCGAAGGCAATTAATCCGTTGAAATTATTTGTGAATCTGAATTTTAAATTTTATTCGAAACTCAAAAATTCGATAATCAAAAAATATGTGAACGGCTTTTTTTAAATATTAGCAACGCTTGCTTGGCTTTCGTTTGTTTCATTTATAATCAAGAGATACGTAGTTCGGAAATTTCTACTCTTCTCATCGTTTACCACATATTCTCATTGATATGATGGCAATAATGTGTGTCTCTTCATCAATATAACGGGAATAATCTGTGTCTCTTATTATTTCTAAGTTATTTAAAAAACATACTGCTACGAATATGACTTTCGACTGTTTTATGAAGGATATATTTTGTTGAGATTCATGTGACTCCTGAGATGTTCGTCGAAATTAAAAGCGATGTTAAAGGTAGATTATTTTTGTACGTCGAACATCAGAAAATTATTTTTATTACTTTTGCGTTTATTCCGCAATTTCAGCTTGCGAAATATTACAAACATAATGTCACCGTGAGTTTATAAATATGTTGGTGTATATACATACAGACTTACATATATATAAACATACATATATTGATACGTACAGTACATATACACGCGTATATCTCTCTCTCCCTCTCTCACTCTGTATATATATATATATATATATATATATATTATATATATATATATATATATACATGTACAGTACATGTAAGTGTATGTGTTTATAAATGCATATATGTATATCCATATATGCATGTATATATGTATGTCTCGGAATGTGACTATGAGTATCGTGTGTGTATATGTGTCTGTCTTGTATATATGGACCGAGTGCACTATAATCTCAAAGATTCATCTAAAACATACAAACTAATATCCGCTTGATTTGAGCGTAAAATACACACACAAACACACGAATACAAATAGAAAATACGCACACACATATACAATCACAAAATCCCACACTCCGTGGTTATTGTGTACTTCGTGGTCATCATATAGTCTCATTAATATAGGGCTAAAACACTTACAATTTGCATGCGTATAGTTTGTCTATGAAAATAACGAATTTATACAGCCTCAGTAGATAGTGAATTTCATCTTTATATCATACGTTACATTTGTTATTACACTAAGAATAACTACAAATTCTGTGAATTGTTACTTTTCAGAGCTCTGCGCTCTTGTTATTTCCATTCTAAATGAGAAAATATTTCATACGGTGCCATCTTCTAAAAGGCTCCATGTAACTCTTTAATGAATAGTTTTTTTTTAATTTGTCAAACATACTAATGGCGGTGCCCTAGCATGACCACAGCTCGTGAGCTGAAACTAGATAAAAAAATTATCTATTGCCCCGGTAGCGTATGTAATCTATATCGAGAGCTATAACAATGGGTGTCAGGCATTTATCAAAATACTCTTGTCACTAATTTCTGCAACATTTAAGGATGGTTGTAAAAGTATGAAAATATTTATGAAAATATTTTTGAAAATATTTACTCAGATACATCACGCACTTCAAACTACGCCATTAACTCAGTGATCATTTGTCTATAACGTACTCACTCTTATTATGTAGCATTCCTAATACTGGGGTCGTCGCGTATTGTCATCATTTATTTTTCCTGGGGCCTTCCACCTATAAATAGATAAGAGCACTTGATAATGTTTTATTTACAATTATCTAACTGAAAAAATGCAGCAATTTTAATGTTCCAAGTAAACAATTATATTATCCAGTCTCTTTCGTTATATTTTCATTGTCTTCATAACGATTCTACTGAACACATTTCCCATTATATTTCAAATTTGTTTTGACTACCTTTTCACAGTTCCTACTATTGTTGGCATTTGATTATATCGTCTGGTCTTTTAGACATTTCACTTTTTATCATTGTTCACAACGTGTTACTATTTCTTACGATAAGCTCATCATCACATGATGTCTGTCTTTCAAGTCAATGCTTTTTTCTCCTTATTTTTTGAAATACAATTAAACTTCAAAGATGTTGCCCATCTGGAGCAAGAGTACGAAAGTTTCTTTTATATATTTTTCTAGCTTTCAATCCAAATATTCATGGGTAATTCTATTCACATCCTATCAAATTGATTTCATTTTTATTATCTTATTTTTTAATCAGCGAAGAGCAGAATTTACCGATTGTAATCTTTCCTTTTTTTAGTGGTTCTGCTGACATGAAGGGGGGTCCAAATATACCAGATAATAATATTGAGTGCTTTATTGAATATCTGAGAGATTCTGCTGTTGCCTGTAGTTTGATATATTCGCGGTGTTGGACATTTGTTCCCCCAAATTTTTATTGTATGGCTTCACTATCTCGTTTGGCTTCCCAAGTCCATATTTTCGGGTAACGTTCATTCAGTATCTCCTCATCTGTTGGAAGTAAAGTGACATTCATAAATAGCGCTCATACGATGTATATAAATTCTCTATCTTTCATATCCCTCATCTTTTAATGTTATTCTAGATGAATATATGGTAACGTATATTTCCAGTGAATTGCCTGAGTATAAATAAGTTTTAGTAACAGAGAGAACGGGAATTTATCACATGTCATTTTAGCGACTAGTTTTTGTGGTTGATGTTGGTGGTTAAGCGTAGTTATTAGTCGTTAATCATTCCAGTTTATAATAATTATCACCGGGATATTATTCACAGCCGCTTTTTAAAGAGTTTTTGGAGGGAAAACGGTTTCTTTTTTCTTTGCATTCATTTTTATTAAATACACTAGATTTTACGCTCTTCTGATACAGGTGTTAATGAAACCTTTCTATAGCATCTTAGTAATTTGTTGTCTTGTGTTATTTTGGGAAATCATTGTGACATAGGGTAAAAGGAGAGCATCACTAGAAGTAGTAAAGTAGCGAGCTACATGCTTCATATATACGTTCTGTGTTTTGTGTTCAAATCACACAATGTTCAAAGATACACATGAACTCCGATAATAAAAATCACCTTCTTACATTCAGATTGTTTGTTTCCCTTGTAGATATGCCAAGAATTCTTTTAGGTCGTTCAGTTGTTAACAATCATTTTATGTAAATTAATGGCAACAAATATTTTTAGCAAATGAACATCTATACATGTCGGTAACGTCTGGATATAGCAGGATTGATATTTCAATGTTTTTTTTGTTTCCTTCTACAGAACAATATAATTAAAATTTATAAATCACTTGCATTTGTTCAAGTATCACTAATAATCATACGGTGCATTTGACAATCGTGATTTTATTCATTTTCCATCATAAAAGTAGTTATGTCTTTTAAAACTTAATCGGGGATATATATTTGTTTTAAAAATGATATAAGTTTTTTAAACAGTTATCGAAAATTCATAATTGTCTGTATTCAAAAATTCCAAAAAAGAGATAATATTTCAGTTACTTTAATAAGCAGAGAAATCTTAAATGTCGGTTCTTATGTATTTTATATTATTTTCCTGAAACAAAAACAACATATAAATAGTAATCTCATTTGTCCAGTGACATATTTTTACTGTAAATATGTTGTCAGATAATTTACAGCGTGTTTCCTTATATTGTAACATATCTAAAACAGGTGTCAAAGATTCTCAATCTGTTATTTGTTTTAAGTGTCTTTCACTCTAGATTTAGAAGTACAAATTACGTCATTACTTATGGAAGAATAATTTAGAATATACCACGTAGTGTATAAGTAAATTCGCAACACACCGAATCATTGATCCTGTTCCACTTCTCCCTTAAAGCCCATTCACTTACGTAGGATGAAATGTTATGTACTTCAAAGTTTTTGACCTCTTTGATAAATTTGCAAAACGGAGATTGGAAATCAATAATTTTATCGATACACATTGAATTTATGAATTAATAATGTATTAAATTCGGTACACCTTCATTTGTTGTATTACTTTGCATATATTTAACTATTGCATTCCTGTAATTTGTGATAATATCGGAAACCATTAAATCAACTTCCCTTGTTTATTTGCGTTTTATTTTTCTCTTTTTCATTTTCTGATGTCATTTACTTCGTAAATAATTTGCATATTGTTTTTTTTTCCTGTAACGCTACTAATCATGCATGCGCATATTTAAGCAAACGTAGTTTTCTTCATTAACCTTCTTAAATAAATATTTCTTTTAAATTTTAATTGATGATATTCTTAATACATTTATTTCAAATGCCGCGAGATAAGATTCACTAGAAAAACATGGAATTATTTCATTTTCAATTTTACATTTTAAACTTCCGGAAGCAAATCTTTTAATTTTACTATTTCTTTAACATAGAGAACGTCTAATATATTAGCCGAAAAAAAAAATTAAACAGAGATGAATTTAACAGAATTCCATTCTTGTGGGCTGAAATTTCTTTCATTATTACTGGGTTTCATTTATAGATTGTTACTATTAATTTTCTTTTCCTACAATTTTCGGTATTTTCATTTCTGTAGTTGTTTTGATATATAGTAAAGTAGTTAAAAGTTTATATTATTTTGTAGACTGTTTGCTATGTCGTTATTAGCCAATGGCATTATGCATTAGGAATAATAGGAAAGAGAATATCAACGGATAGAGTTAGCAAATTAGTAAACGAGAGAACTCTCCTCAAGGAAAGAATTGTAATAGTTTTGTTCTTTAACAATAACTCACGAATTTATTGATGTATATTAGAAGAAACTTTCTTCAATATTCATAACCATATATATATATAAATATGTGTGTGTGTGTGTGTGTGTGTACGCATATATATATATATGCATATGTGCATATATATAGTTCATCGAAACATGAAAACAAATAGAAAACACAACGCGAGGACGTGGAACAAGTATACTGTTATTGGAGTTCAGGAAATATATATATATATATATGAATATGTGTATGCATTCATATATGTGCGTGTGTGTGTGCATACGCATATACACATATAGATATCTCTATATAATATCATTTCATATATATCAATATATTACTATCATAAAATATTTAGTGAGGAAAGTGAGATAAATTTCTTTACGGTTTCTGATAGAGCAATGCGGAATCCAACATTTTTCGACAAGATAAAGCATCTTACACGTAGAGTTCAGTATTCTAACGTCTTTCAATATTCCTCGATATCACAAGCTGTGTAAACCAAGTAATTTCCATTTATTACCCAACCCATTGGATTGAAATGGCTGTGAATATGGGATTGATAATTCGTTCAACTCAATGTACGATAGTCAATAGTATAACGTTATTACGATATATCTATCTGAACACTTAGAGTAGCTGTGTAAACAACAATTATATTTATCATTTCTCACCAGACCATGGCTTGAAAGCCACGGTTTCCAATCTCTGCTGGTACCATGCCAGATTTAAGGACAAAGTCCGTCGATGCATCCAGCCCTTGTTCTTTCAAGCTGTCGGAAAACTAGTTGGGGAAAATTTGGGCACCTCAATTTCTTCCCGCAATATTTCATCTCAATGTGCATTCTTTGTTAAGGATCGCGTGCCTCACGAATTGTTTCTGGTTGACACTGGATCCAGCTGTTCTGTTTGGCTTTGCGTCTTACTTCAGAGAAGCCGAGGCAATCAGCCATTAACCTGCACGCGGTGAATCTGTCCCCTTACAGACGGTATGAGTGTTTGTTCTACATATTCCGTCTCTTTATTTTTCAGATTAAAAATCAACCAAGGTGGACTTGTTTTACATTCTTTCGGAATCGATAAAATATTTTACTTGTGAAGCAGTTCTTTAGACGGTAACGACTCACCCTCTGTCGTCCAAAACTGCTGGTCTTGTGCCCATGTAAAAAAGACCAATTAATGGTCATCACCTAGAAATACCCATGTTTCAATGTCAATGTTTTTCATTGGCCATAAGGTTTTTTGTCTATGACAAGATAGCAAAATTTGTTATTTGTTTCTTTCGGTATTATATATGTTGTATATTATAAGGCGTACGGCTTATTAAATTATACAATAAAATATTTAACGCTTACGAGATTTAATTAAAATCTATCGCAATTATTAATAGAAGGAAATGGTAAGAGAAAACTGAAGTTTTATGCTTTATGCAAAACTATCTAAAAATATATATACGTAAGACAGTCCTTCAATAACTTTCAAAGTTTCACTCTCCATATAAGTTAAGAGCCAGCTCTGTGACGCGCTGTTGCTGTCTGTATATATACTTCTTTCACTGTGCCGCGAGGATGATCATGAAATTTTAAATAAAAGTTTGTCACTCGTTCCAGACACGATTTATATATCCACTCTTTCATATTTTAAAGCCTAAGCAAAAATATGTTTTCCAACGTTTCATGTAACATCCCTGCAATCTAATAAACATTTTAAAATATGAAATTCTCTAATTCTGTATTTAAAAATTAGACAAATAGAGAAACCGCTTCGTGCCTGCTGGACCAAGAGAGAACAGCCAAATTCTTTAAAACCACAATCAATCGTCTTTAAAAACGAATGCACCAACTGATTCGGTGCAAACTTTCTTACATGAGGGATTAATAAAAAAGATGTTCTGATTGGAATCACTTCCAATAAAATTTCTGCTTCATCTTAGGTGATCTCAATATGGAAGGATGGATATTGCAACAACAGTAATCATGCATTCTGCCGCCACTCTCTCCTAATTTTCCTAAAGGAGTCCGTGATTAGTCTCTTACATCTTCATTCTTCCTATCAATTAATTGGTGACATAGGTTCTAATATCAGACTGTAATATAATTAAACATTTGTTAATCAATTATTGTTGTTAACGTACATGATAATGATATCAAGTAGTATTTACATGAAAAGAATGCGTAAGGTTCGAGTGGCATATTTAGTGACAAAAGCCATACTTTGAAAGTACTCCCACTACTCAAATGCCGTTTAGAATCTTGAATATATAAATTGAATAAGATTCTTTTCAATTTTCTTTCATTTCTTATTTTTCTATTATTTCCAAACGCTGAATAAAATATATTATTTCTAATTATCACTTTAGGAGTATTTCGCTTAAAATAGAAGTAACATAAATATTTTTATATAGATACTTAATTTCAGATATTAGCGACAATTAAATGAAAAGAAAATATTAATTCAGGACAGTAATTAAAACAAACAATTATGTAAGCAGTCTAATGAAAACTAATACGTTTAGAAATTGAATACTGAATAAATTTTATGAAATAATAGTAACCCAAGGAGATAATTGTCGAATAATAGAGGCAGACAGGGAGAAAGTAGAGAAATTAAAATATTGTTGAAATTGAGAAAAAAAAACATTGCTTCTTGAGATATTAAATAAAAATATTATCGCGCATGCGCAGATGGTAGCAGAAAACTTTAAATGTTTTTTCAGACGTTGCAGTGTGGTAAGAGGCTTGTTTCAAAACTAGGTAATCCTGAGTTCAGACCCACTGAGTGGCATCTTGGGCAAGTGTCTTCTACCATAGCCTCGGGCAGTAATAGAAGCTTTCTGACGGAAACTGAAAGAAGCCATATGTAAAGATATATGTAAAATTGTAAAATAACGATAATCCTTGGATGGAATTTATAAATATTTAATGCATCGCAACGCGCGTTTCCACAAATCACATGTCTCTTAAGATTAAGGCCCGTATTCTTGGGATAATTAGTGTACTCCGTAGTATGTGTGGGTATCTGTTTGATCATCATCATTGATTCATTTCTTCTGCAGATATGAAATTAGTTCATGTAAAACTATTGGATATATATATATATATATATATATATATATATGTGTGTGTATATATATACTATATATAATTATAAATATATATTATATATATATATATATTATATAATATATATGTATAATTATATATATATATATATATATATGTATAATTATATATAACATATATATATATATATAATTACACACATATATAATATATATATATATATATAGTATATAGTTATATATATATATATATATTTACATATATATATAATTATATATATATATATACTTATATATAATTATATATATATATATATATATATATATATATATTATATATATATATATATATATATATGTGTGTGTATATATATACTATATATAATTATAAATATATATATATATTTCTTTATTGCCCACAAGGGGCTAAGCACAGAGGGGCCAAACATGAACATACAAAGGGATTAAGTCGATTACCTCGAACCCAGTGTGAAACTGGTACTTTATTTATCGACCCCGAAAGGATGAACGGCAAAGTCGACCTAGGCGGAATTTGAACTCAGAGTGTAGCGGCATCGAATTACTGCTAAGCATTTCGTCCAACGTCCTAACTATTCTGCCAGCTCGCCTCCTTATAGTGTAATGTTAATAGCAACAAAATAATATCTCCGATGCCTGGCCAATAATCCAACGTCAACAACACATAATCCGTGTGTGCATAACAGAATCATTACTATAAACGCCGACAATTCAAATGCTTGTCTGTGAAGTATCATCGGCACCAGTACAATCCCAAATGTCTGGTAAGTAATCCCACTTATACCAAATTTGATCTTTGATAAGGGTCTCTAACAGTTCTGAGATTAAGTATTACATGTCCGAAGAGAAACAGTTGAATATTTGAACTTTGTATGTTTCCCCTGGAGATTATCAAGTCAAGCATTTATAGCTACTTCACGGATATTAGTAGTTCTATGCTTTTTTTTAAAGTTTATATGTACTGTAATATAACAGTTTATTCTTATTGAATGAATTGATGTATTTTGAGAATGAGTTTATTTATAAAGGCATCATGGTTGAACGAGCAAGACGTTCGATCCCAATTCACTACGCATAGGCTTCAATCTCGATCTCTGCCATTTTAAGCAAACGTGTTTGACAATACAACTTGGTGCTATCCTAGTAACATGTTGGGCGTACGGTTGTTGGAGAAAAGTTTTTAAGGAGAGTATCAAAGAGTATTTGTTTACAACACTTTCAACTTAATCTATGACATATCAATCTATATCCCGAAAATGGAATCGTAGTGAATGTAGCCAGTCAGTTATACTATTGGGTTGTCCGGAAAGTTCGTGCCGATTTATAGTAGCTTAGCTTCAGACTTATTTTAGTACATGATTGAGTCTATAAAATAGGATTTGACTACACCTCCATTTAGAGCACAGTTTAAGCTATCATTTCGGGGAAGAAGGTTTATGTTCCTATAACCTGTGTTAATTTTGTAACCCTTTAAAATGGAAAATAAGAAAGTTCATTTTCGGCACTTGATGCTCTGGGAACCAGACAAAAATTGCTGCAGCTCGGCTGGGATGTGTTACCCTACTTTCCATATTCACCAGATATTGCTCCTTCGGATTTCCACTTATTCAGATCTCTACAGAATATTCTTAATGGTAAAAATTTCAATTCCTTGGATGACGTAAAAAGATACCTTGATGAATTCTTTGCCATGAAACCACCTCAATTCTGGGAAGAGGGTATTTTCAAGTTAAAGGAAAGATGGATAGGCATTGTGCAACAAAATGGTTCATATTTGGCTGATTAAAAATGTAATGGCAAGTATTTCTTTCCTTTAAAAATCAGCACGAACTTTGTGGACAACCCAATACTTTTCGTTGAATGTCTGTAAGTTCTTTCGACTAATCTGGGCTTTATCTAGTGCCTTTTTTCTTTTACTTCCATCTAATCTTCTTTTTAATGCATATCTTAAATAAGATTAAAAACATGCAACGACATATTATGAAAAGGAAGTTATGAAGAATAAAAACTATTTCAGTAAAAACTTCAGGAAATAAATTGATTTATATTAGCTTCGACTCAGCCATAACCTACGCATTGATGACATAAATCCGTAGTAAGAAATAAAATTTACGAAATAATAAATATAGCGGATTAATTAAACTGATTTTGTCTTAAGTTACGTTAATTTATGTTCATCATTAAGGTTAATCTTTACTATAATGAAATTCTTGGAATGACAAGCTTGTACATTCATCCCCGTTCTGACAACAACATGCACGCAACTCATACAAGCAATGTTAAATTCAAGAACTGCATTGTAAAATGACAGCATTCATATATTTCAGTTATACACGAACGTATTGAATTTTCTTTACTTACACACACACACAAACACACACATACACACACACACACACACACACACACACACACACACATATATATATATATATTATATATATATTCATTTAGAGATAGTAAGCCCCTTCATCCCACCATATAGAAGATTTTTAATTTAATTTCATACTTCCTCGCCGATATATAAGTAGTAAGAATGAAATTAAATTAAAATTCTTATATATGGTGGGATGAAGGGGCCTACTATCTCTAAATGAAAATATATATTTCCTCATTGAGAATAAATTAACCCCTGTGATACCGGAATTTTCATTCCCTAACAAATAAAATTAATATATATATATATTATATATATATAATATATATATATATATATATATATATAGGCGTACGTGTTTATACATAAGAGCTTTCAAAACGTTTAATATTTGAAATATATAAGAAGGTTGTCCATAGCAAACGCAAAATGTTGTTAAGGATAAATATTTAACCAGATGGAAGCACATTTATCTTCTGTGGTTTATCAAGAATATTGCATGAATTAATATTGTATGTATTCCTTCTCCTAGGCTAGTTTCAATTAATTAATATCAACTGACTGGATACAATTCATTCTCTTCACACACATACACACGCACACACTCACACACAAAGCGACACATACGTATACGCACACACACACACACACACACACACACACACACACACATAATATATCAGATGTATGTATCTATTTCTCTATATATTAATACATATATAGATACATAAACATATATGTTTATGCATATCTATATATTTATCTCTCTCTAGATATATGTGCATATATACACATGTGCCCGCCCCACCATATATACATATATATATATGCATATATATGTACATCAGTGGCGTGCGGTGACATGCGGCATGCAATGAATTTCATTGCCCCACCCCCACCCCCACCGGCACTTTTTCAGTAAAACATTTTCGTATTCCTACGATTTACATATAAGAGATTCTGAATATGCAATCACCCCCGTATGACCAAGAATAAACAGGGAATAAAAAAATGGCTGTGTAGAGATGAGCCTGAAATAAGTGTATTGTTTGTATTATTCTTTGCTCTTCGAAACGTCAGTACTTTCCCATCCTCAATCTCCCTTAGAAAAGTCTAAAAATCATAAGTGAAATGTAATAAAGATGAAATTGGATTCTGTCAATATTTTTGCATATTCAGAATCTCTGTTAAATGTAGGAATCCGAAAGAAATATTTCACAAAAAATCGTTTTTCAAAGATTCTGCATTAGCCCCTATGCCTATTGGTTGAGCCGAATGAAATAATTTAATTAAAAGAACACATTTAGTTACATTATATGGCCATAGTTTTAGATCGTTACGCTCTCGAAGACAAGTCAGGTGCTTTATCATGCTACTTGTCAATTCCGGGCAAATTATTGACTGTTCTGAGACTTACTGAACTCCGTACATTAAAAATACACATTAAAAATACACGCATATACATGAATACACACACAATGAAAGACAGCGAAAATTCAACATTTTAAAAAGCCTCCCAAAACTTTTGTGGCAGAAGTCAAAATCTCTGAGATTGAAACAAGACACTTATTGAAAGAGAAACAAGACACTTATTTACGGCCGTAAATAGATTACACCCAGCAGCACAGAAAGGGAAATCTATGTAGGTTAGGTTTGACGGAGAAATCGGAACATTTCCCCTGCGAAACAATACTGATGTAAGAAGGTCGAACCTTTCGTTATTACAAACACTAAGCAAAACCTGTAATATATGCTCTTTAATATATTAATTTTTTTAATGTTTTAAAATGTTATTTACCTCATTTATAAGTTAATTCAATTCTTCGATCTTTCTGGGCAAATATATCTATCACATTTTCATAGAAATCTTCTCTTTTTATCAATTCTTGTAATAAAATTTTTCAATTGACATTAGTGCTAACCCAGACAGTTTTCTTTCTCCTGTCGCATTTCTTTGGTATGTTTTAATTCTACTTAATGCAGAAAAAGACCGCTCTACAGAAGCAGTGGTAGACGGAATTGTCAAAATCAACATGCACAGATTGAAGAGTTCTGGCATAGCTTCAACAAGATTAGTGCTGTTAACGTAACTCATTAAATGACTTACACTTGGTTTTTTAAAATCTTTCCTTGAATACATCACATGATCTCACTTTGTAATCGTATTACATCAAAAAATCTGCCATAAGTTGTTCTTAAAGAATCTAAAGAGTCCACAGGAAATTGTTTGCAATACTCATCAACTTTGTTGAAATTCAAAAGTTCCATGAATTTAAACTCTTCTAAGGATGAATATCGCGCTTTTATTTGGTCAACTATTGTACTGATAATTTTGTTATAAAGCATTCTATAATGTCGTTGGGGATCAATAGATATATTCTTGGATCTCTGAATTCCGATTCCTGCATCGACTCCATATTTTTCCCCTAACCTATCATAAAAGATTGAAAAATTATCAAGTTTCTTTTCGAGTACAGTTCTAGTTTTATCTATTTTCTCTTTACAATACACTATGTCATGACTTTTACTCTGGAGTATGTTAAATAAGACGCCAGTAAAAGAAAAAAATGTCACTGAATACTTCTAACAAAAATAAGAAACCAGGAGCTTTTAAAGTGTGTAAGAATCTAATTGCTGAATTTATGGTGGTATCATCCCATGCTTCAGGATTTTCAATGATGTTTTCAAAAAGGCTGATTATGAAATCATAATTTTCCTTTGTGGTAATAATAAGACGTGAGGAGTAATTCCATCTAGTTGCTGCTGCTTTCGGAAATCTTTTTTTAACAATGTTATCTAATGCATTAGCCCTTTTCGGTGACTTCGTAAAAAATGTACCGAGTCCGTTTATTGTAGAAAAAAAATATCTTGCATTCTTTCATAGCAGAGCATGATTGTGAAAGAACTAAATTTAGGGTATGGGCACAACAATGAATAAAGATCGCACATTCATATTTCTTTCTTACTTTTGCCTGTAATCCATTTAGTTGTCCTGCCATTGTAGCGGCACCATCATATGTCTGTGCAATCAATTTGTTTCCACATTCCCACGTCTCAATGCATTTAAAAGCTTGTTCAGATAAAGCATTTGCAGAACGATCTGCACTACCATCACTAGAACCGATAAATCGTTCTTTCGTCACACAGTCTTCTGTAACATAACGTAAAACTGTTGACAGTTGTGAAGATGCTGAGACATCAGATGTCTCATCAACAAGAATAGAAACAAATTAGCTTGGTCAATTTCCTTCTGCATCTCATTGAACATAACTTTATGAATTGCTTCGATCAAGTCATTTTGAATTCTGTTCGACAGACCAGTGAAGATAGAAGCTATATCTAGATGACTTACCATTTTTTGTCATATTTACTGATCAAATAAACGAGTTCTTTATAATTTCCACGATCATTAGAGCCTTCGGATTCAAAATGACCCCGAAACGATAATTCCTGGAGGCCTAAAAAATAACAACATCGATCAATCGTTGCAGGATGGATCTGTTTCGTCGAACTTTCTCATTATGATGTTGTATGCTTTGATTTTTACGTGCATCTAATTGTAAGTCTATGCGAACATTCCCCAATATTTTAAGGTCTATCAAACGTTTTATATGCCTTTGAGAACGCTCGTGCTTTAGCATAGCCATATGTAAGTTATTTAAATCATCATAGCCTTTATCATTCCAAACATTTTTTTCTAAGCCAAAAAGTAAACAGTTAACCATTTCTTCTTTTCATACGAATTAACCTGAAATTCTCTCAGGAATTTCTTGTTGTAGCTTCGCAAATTAGGTAAATTCGGTGTTGGTCTCCCACCATTTATAATTAATTATTTTCCATCGAAGTCTCTTTTCGAAAAACTATTTCTCAAAATATCGTTTATAACACACATTTCACGCATTTTGAAAAAGGCTGCCCTTATATAAGGACCCACGTGGAAGCGCCGGCATAAATTGTAAGTCCGTTTCAACAAAACGGAAAAATACCCTTTGTTAAATTAATTTAAGATTAATTAGCTATTTCTGAAACAAGAAATATAATATAGATTATATTTTTGTTTTCAAAACACTCCAAAAATATAATAGTGCAAACGGATGTTTTGGATAAAATAATTCAAACTTACATGCCAAGCTATTCCAACATTTCAGCTGGCTAACTCAAGAATTATGGGCTTGCTCTTGTTCCGGTCAAAATAGACAGAGAGACATGACATGCGGTCTTCTCAGAGCATGACACGCCACACTGAATTTGTCGAATCACTGAGAGAGAAGGGGGTGACCATTCCTCCCAGCATATCTTTTTAACAAGTCACTAAGAGAGAGAGGAAGGAAGGACAAACTAATACAGACAGAGAGGGAGTGTGTGTCATGCGATCTTCGCAAAGCATTTATCAAAGCAGAAGTACGAGTCACTGAGAGAGGGGAAGGGGAGACAAAATATTTCTAAAACAACTGGACGTATTTTCTTTGAAACAGAGAAGGCATGCAGCGCATAGCTTGCATAGCTAAGAGTGCACGCCCCTGATGTATATATATATATATATATATATATATATATAATTTCGGACTAGTGATAGGCATCCATCTAGCTGCAAGCAACTTAAAGATTCTTACACAATGGACTGTGAGTGTGTATGTGTGTGTGTGTGTGTGTGTGTTTATGTGTGTGTGCGGAATAAAGCATTCTGAGTTTAACTCTGGGCTACATATGTCACAATGTCTTTTGCTTAAGTTATTCCTTGTATTATCGCTGTAGACAATTCGCATGGAGAACCGAATTTTTCACCATGATTATCGAATGTCAAAGGCACTCATGAAATGTGCCACACACTCTCCAAGATATTCTCACTATAATCATTTACATATATCTGGCGACCAGAATTTAAGACAAAATTATTTTAGTAAATAAATATTTTTTTCTACTCGGTCAATTCTCCATGAAATGTGGCATTTTTTATAAAAATAATTCCATTAATATCTTATTAGTAAACGAAATATATAAGATTTGATCAAAAACAGATTTATAAATTGGAAATTTATGTACGAGATAGAGTGCAGCACACCCGACTAGAATGCAATTTTGGTTATTAATACTACGGTCGCTTAAGATTAATACTTGCAACAAAGAACCAAGCAAGTAAATGATAAATGTAGGTATCGATACTTTTTCAATTCTAGTATGCGTTATAGATTTTTATTTATTTTTCTCTACAGAACGTTAAGTTAATTAGCTAAACCAGACATAGAACGAGAAAACAGCGACAGTATATCTGATATGTGAAGATTATATATAATACGAATATATAGATATATTGACCTTATTCACCTATCAGATAAAAATAATACAGGACTATAAATTGTTGAATACAAAGAGCTATAAAACATGAAATAAAAAAGGAATAACTGCTTTGTTGTCAAGGATACCAAGAAATGTGCTACAGAGACTGAGAAAATAACCTATTGAATAGAGAATGGATGAGCATCAACAGATGATAAATAAAATATAAACCAACATTACACTGGAAAGTATCAAAATGAGGTGATCAGAATAGAGAAATAACCAGATTATGAAATTCAAAATAGAAACTGAACGTATCTTAACAGGTACCCTGCGTATAACGTATTCACAGCTTCCTTGAATTGTTATAATTAGATCTCTACATATATTGTGAAAGTCTTCTTTCGTTACAATAGGCAATATTGAAACGAAATAAAAAGAAAAAGTGCAGATTCAAAAATACATACAGTTGCTCTGGCATTAGAAACAAGAAATTATGATTACTTATTCTTTTATTTGTTTCAGGCATTTGACTACGGCCATGCTGGATCACCGCCTTTATTCGAGCAAATCGACACCAGACCTTATTCTTTGTAAGCCTAGTACTTATTCTATCGGTGACTTTTGCCGAACCACTAAGTGACGGGGACACAAACACACCAGCATCGGTTGTCAAGCGACACACAAACACAGACACACAAACATATACACACGCACACACAAACACACACACACACACACACATATATATATATATATGTATACATGCATACGACAGCTTTCTTTCAGTTTCCCTCTACCAAATCCATTCACAAGGCTTTGGTCGGCCAGAGGCTACAGTAGAAGACACTTGCCCAAGGTGCCATGCAGTGGGACTGAACCCGAAACCATGTTGTTAGTGAGCAAGCTACGTACCACACAGCCATACTAAGGAGACACAGCGCTCTAAATAAAGGAGGTTCACTCTTGAGTCATTTTCGTACCGTAACGTAAACCAAACTCAATGTTTAACTGAGAATGAGGCTAAACATGAGAAGTTTAGCAATGGGGTCAATCTTCCTGGTAATTATTTACATGGTATTTGGAATACATCTGATGATATTTTTGTCTCCATTCTTAAGGAGCAGCTTGATGTATTGGCAAACCGTCGACAGTTTTGACTCAAGCTCTAGTTATCTGAGATGGAGGAATGGAAGCCATCTAAATATTGGATATGAGTTATCTGTGTAATGAGGATTAATGACGGGTGTGAAAATGCCGACATTTCAACTGTGAACACTGTAAAGCGGGTAAAACGTGACATAGATAGCTACAATTGAACGTAGAAGGCTGGAACGGACTCAGTAGGCTTTTGATTGCATCGGTAAACTGCATCTAATCCCTGCTGAAGAAGGTGATGTTCTACAGTTGTTTACTCAGGGAACCCGGACTTAAGTGCGAGAGACAAGTGATAGGGTTGTCACTATGACGATAAGTGAAAATGAGGACCTTCGCTACTGCCCGTACAATAAGTGTAAAGGGTAAATAATAAAAGCAAATGTTAAGGGGAAGCGCTTGACGAGGACAAAGAAGGTCCTGAACAAGCCGAGAAAGGCCTGTACTTCTGAGACGAAAAGAATGTCAACCAGGACCGGTTGCATAACACCTACAACATAAGGTAGCTTACCTACAATCCATTATTACATGTATCACGAACACTTAATAGTCCCCAAACAGTGAAGGCCCTTTTGTGTGTCCCCTGTAGGGTTGATGTCTGGTCCTCCAGGGGACTTTGATTGATGTTCTGATTAATGTACAGCACATCATTTATCTTAATTCATTTTAAAAGGGATTTAGTATGTTATCCTTTCGTGGACAAAGGAATGAAGAGTACTGGATTTCCCGCACACAAACATACACAAACAGCCTTCGCATATATGTGCGTGTCTGCATATGTGCATGTGTGCTGGTGTGTGTTTATGTGTGTGTGTGTGTGTGTGTGTGTGTGTGTGCCTGTGTGCGTGTTGTGTATGTGTGTGTGTATGTGTATGTGTGTGTGTATCCATGTGCTGGCTGACAGTCTTCGACTTTTATCCGAACTAGTTTTTAACTCGCTATGTACAGCTAGCATTTCTAGGCTTATTTGCTACGGAATCCATATTTCAACACATACAAAGATACACACACACACACACACACACTGGAACGCACGCACTCACACACATAAATAGACAGACAGTGATACATCACATATAAATGCTTAGATAAGTATGGATTATTGCATGCATGTATGTATGCCAATATCTGTTCGAAATTTCCCATCGAAATGCTTAAACCATATACCATAAACACCTTACAGGTATCTTAAGCTGTCATACTGGCATTCGGCTTTAGTTTCCATTCTTATGTTCTAAATAGTTGTGCATTAAACCACGTAGTATTTTAGTAAAGGTTTTCTACCATTTACACTGTTCCCAATTACAACATATCTTTTGGAGCGTGAAAATATCTACAAGTATCATAGACATTCATATTATACATAGATATAATAGGATGTATTATATAAATATATATATATACGTACGCATACATATATACATATATATATCGCGTGTGTATCGTTGGCGATTTTCTGTCTGCGTCTTCCTTTCCTTGGACCTTTCTATTTTCTATGTTTCTGACGAAGAGCTCCGACCGAAACGTTAAATCCTCCTTCTTTCTTTCCTTTCGCTAGCGTCCAATAACACTACACTTGTCCCACGTCCTCGCGTTGTTGTGTCTTCTCTTTGTTTATGTTTGGATTAACTATATATATATATATGTATATATATATATATATATATATATATATATATATATAGAGAGAGAGAGAGAGAGAGAGAGAGAGATTGATAGATAGATATATAGATATATATGTGTGTGTATGTGTGTATGTGTGTATATATATGTGCGTAAAAACGTGTCGTTGTCAGTGTATGCGTGCGTGCGCAAACAAACACAGTACATTAACGGAGGAGACAAACAAATGAGAAAGAGAAAGCAATAAAGACGATGAGAGATTATAGCGGCTACCGCGTCGAGATGAGGCGTGAGGTGCATTGTAAAATCGGAATGAGTGAATAGACTAAGCGTTTCTAGAATGTTTACAGGCTTAAATAATAGAATATAAAATAAAAGAAAGGAGAGCAGTAAGCGTCATTAATCTACCTGCTGAAGGCAATGGCAAGCAGCCACCATTACAGATTTGTCAGATCTATTAATAACCCCATAATTTTCATATATTGATCGTTTAAACAGAAGCGAGAATTAATTGATTGTTTCAATAAAATGATACGCAAAGCATAGTATTTTTGCAACTGTAAAAACGTGTGTGCTATTTACGTATATACGTATATATAGTGAGAGATACATAGACCGATAGATAGATACACATTTATATGCATATGTACATACATTTATACATGCTTAAATATACATATATATATACACATATATGTTTACATATATATATAAATGCATATATATATATATGTATATATATATTTATATACATGTATGTATATATATGAGATATATGCATATATGTGTATATATATACGTATGTATATATATATATATGTATATATGTGTATATGTGAGTGTGTGTATCTATCTGTCGATAGAAGTAAATATATATGTATATACATATATACATACATGTATATATATATATATATATATATATATATATATATATATATATATATATATATATATATATAAATAAAACAATAAGGTAGAAATTAATATTAGTTAATTTATATCAATTTAATCCAGTGGCCTAACATACTTAATAAATCCGAAGATATCTACCCTTATTTAACTTTTAATAACCATGTTCTGTAACGCTGCGTAAATTTATTAAGAGCGAAGTTCTGTCCGGCTTCAGCGCGCCAAAATGAAGACATTTGAAATATACTCTCAAATACTAGTGACAGAACTTTATATACATTCTCTTTCGGGGAGACGTCGTATGTTTAGTTCTGTGAATTATGGTTTTCATGCAACGGCTGCACTTATCAGCTATGGAGATGAGTTCAGATTTGCTGTATGTTCTGACAGTGATCGAGTCTGGAGATTCTCTGATCAAGAATTTGTCATGAAAAGAGAGCAGCCAAAATAAAATGGAGCTATACTGTGATGGTCTGGGGAGCAATTATGAGCAATGGTTCATCAGACCTGGTGGAGTGTGAGTGAAACATAAACTCAGATAAATATGTGTCCATATTGCAAAAAGTGTAATTGCAGTGGTGAAATGATTAAAGCTTCCTTGTTTATGGGAGATGGCGCTCTTTGTCACACGGCTAAATGTATGTTGGATAGAAATGTCATTCAAAATCTTCCGTCGCCAAGCCAGTCACCGAATATGAAGGCTATTGAACACCTTTGGGGCATAATTGAGAGGAAAGTTCGTAAAAAGAAGAAAAAAGCCTCCTCAAATCCTGATGGTGTGAGATTATTGCCTGAAACTTGGCCAAAAATTGTTCAAGAGAATAGTCTTCACCTGATCAGTAGCATGCATTATAGGACCATAGAATTGAAAAATGTAAAGGGAACGTGTACTGAACATTATATATTCATATTGTAATTATTAATAAATAATTTGAATGTATAATTTCAGGTTTAATTAAAATTTTATTGATTATAAGTCTGTCTATTTCCTTCTGTCATGTCTGTGTGGGAAGAAGCTTGCTTCCCAACCACATGGTTCTGGGTTCAGTCCCACTGCGTGGTAACCTGGACAAGTGTCTTCTACTATAGGCTCGGGCCGACCAAGGCTTTGTCAGTGGATTCGGTAGACGGAAACTGAAGGAAACCCGCCCTATATATACGTATATGTTTGCGTGTCTGTGTTTTCCCCCACCATCACTTGGTAACCGTTGGCGTGTTGGTATGTTTACATCCCCCGTAGCTTAGCGGTTCTGCAAAAGAGACAAATAAAAGTACTAGGCTTACAATAAATAAGCCGTGGGGTTAATAGTTCGATTAAAGGCGGTGTGGTCGTATGGCCGTAGTGAAATGACTGAAACAAATAAATGTATATATATATATATTATATATATATATATATATATATATATATATATTATATATATATATAATATATATATATATATATATTATATATATATATATATATTTATATATATATATATATATATAAGCTTATCATATGTTATTGTAATGTTTCTGTGTAAATACATTCAAACGAAATATAATGCAGACGACAAAGAGGAATCAAATATTATCTATTGGATTCAAAGTATGTTTTATATCCAAAGTTCTCTGTTTTCAAAGAACGACTAACATTATGTATGAACTTTTACCTACATAACGTTCTGTTGAAACCATAAAGGTAGCGTCTAAAAAACATCTTGACAATTTACTCATTTAACAGGTGTATAATATAAAATATGGATAAAATGCGGAGAGAAAAGATTCTAGAATTTATTTAGAATTCATAAACAGTAATGTATAATGAAAACTATATGGTAGATGCAGTTGTCATAGAAATTGTTATTAAACCATCATTTGAAATTATAATTGGTTTATAACAAGAACAATAATGGCTTTGGAATAAAATAGGTTAAGGTATTTGACAAATAGAGTTGGTGTTCCTTTGGCACCAAATTGGTTTAGTTAAATTCGGCGTGAGTGATTGATCTTCATTGTTGGTGGTTTTCGAGTTACAAATTTAAATAATTCTAAATAATTTCCCTACGAATAATTCACACTCTTCGGAAAGAAGCCTAAGTTACAGTCTGCTGATGGTTAGTAACTGATACTTTGAATACACTGTCAATATTAACCCTGTAAATATACATACATATGTATGTATGTATGTATGTATGTATGTATGTATGTATGTATGTATGTATGTATGTATGTATGTGTTTGTGCATACGTGCCTACCTATTCATATATGTATCTAACAATATTCCTATCTCTCTATCTACTTATCTATCAATCTTCCTATCTATCTATTCCACTTAGAACTGTATGTCGGCACACCGACTTAATTCTAAATGTATCCCGATTCACGCTACAAGTGAATGTGGCATAATACTCACCGTTTGAAGAAAAATAATGCCAATTAGACAGTTCTTTTAGCCCTGAGAAATGAGAATAGTACACCTAGTTCCATATTAGTTGAAAGGATAACGAGGGATCACCCACTTCTATTTATCAATCCGACAAAACTACGAATTATATGAAACGTAAGTCAACTTAAAAGAATTTTCGATTTTTTCACAATCGTGCAGGACTTGTTTTCATAACGATTGTATTAATAAATTATAATTTATAACTAAGTATGTATAATGGATCTTATATAACACATATAACAACAATTAAAAGTAAATTTTGGTTTATCGTTTTGCAGACGCTGTCAACATTTATTATCAGGAGATTGCTAAACACAGTATCACATTTAGACACAAACGGAGCGACAATACATTTGGACAGTCATTCAATGGGCAACTCAAAGTATACAATTATATTTATATTTTCTCAAGTTTCTTGCATCTAACTTATATATATGCACACACACACGGCACACATATTGGGATGGCCGAAGCGCTACGTTACGGGTCATAAACACACCAGCAGCGGTTGACAAGCGATGTTATAGAGACAAACAGACACACAAACATGTATATATTTTTATATATATATATATATATATATATATATATATATATATATACGACAGGCTTATTTCAGTATCCGTCTACCAAATCCACTCACAAGGCTTTGGTCGGCCCGAGGCTATAGCAGAAAACACTTGTCTAAGGTTCCACGCAGTGGGACCGACCCCGGAAGCATGTGGTTGGTAAGCAAGCTATTTACCACATAACCACTCCTGTGCCTATGACCTGGATATTTTGACTCGCGATCATTTGCTGGAATGCAACATATTGCATTCCAGCAAAACTGAAGACAACAGATGCGATTCTACACATACTTACTCACATACTCACACTTACCTGTACCTTACTGTTTCCCACTCTGTCTCTCTATGTCACTATCGATGTTCTTGTATATATGCGTGCGTGTTTGTGCACATGCTTTGTCTACGGTGCTTAATATGCTTAACCTCACTAACATGAAAGTGGAACAAACGGATTTTATCTGACAGGTATATATGTCGCTTCATCACAACGTTGATTCCTAATTATGTGAAGCGATAAATGTAAAGTAGACTTTTTTTTAGGAGTATATGATTTACGTTTGCAGAAGGAATTACTCTGTAAAATAATTTGCGCAGAATATTTCTATGTAAAAATAATCACAATATATTTCTTACTTTTTTCTTCTTACCTTATATTTTGTCTAAAAATCCCGCTGAATCTGCTTTGTAAGCATCGGGAACATGTCAATACTTATATCTAATACGAATCCAAAGTCACGTCGGCGCCGACTTAATATTTCTGATATTAGATGTAGAACACATTAGTTTATTAATTTAACAATAAAAAATCAGGCATACACGTATATGTGTATATATATATATATATATATATATATATATATAATATATATATATATATATATATATATATATATATATATATATGTATGTATATGGGTGGGTTTATGTAGGCATACAAAATGCTGATATATAAGAATATATTTTGATGCAGAATCGTTTGGTTTACCGCTTGTTTTCAACAGACGCTTTACTTTGAACATAAAAAGAGCAACAAGAAATTTGAAAGACGAAGATTAAAAAAATAGGTATATATATATATATTATATATATATATATATATATTATATATATATATATATATATTATATATATATACCTGTATGTATGTATACAAATACACACAAACATAAAAGCATCTCCATGCCTCGTCTGTGAATTATTCTTTTCTACTCTAGGTACATGGCCCGAAGTTTTGGGGGAGGCAGCCAGTCGATTATATCGAACTCAGAACGTAACGGCAGACGCAATACCGCTCAGCATTTCACCCGGCGTGCTAACGTTTCTGCCAGGTCGCCGCCTTCGTGTGAAAATTATCCGCTCATTCTCTGGCCGTGCATCTGTTTGATTTCTGAATCATATTATTTCATATAACGCTATGCACTCATTTTATACCATGAATTAACTTGCACAACGTCGCTTCCTCCTCCTCCTCCTCCCCTTTTTTCGTCTTCTTTTCCTTCTTCCTCAGCTTCTCCTCCTCCTCCTTCTTCTTTTTCTTGTATTTTCTCTTATTCTTCTCTCCCTCTCCCGCCGCCTTATCTCTCTGCTGCATTCTGTGTCTCTGCCCTCCACCGATCCTTTTCGCCCCGCTCCAGCACTGACATGTGACCTGTGCCCATTCTCAGCCCAACTTCCCTTTTTTTCCCGCTTATACGCTGACTTGCTACACCACGCTTCTCTCATCGCCTGACTTTCTTCTTTACTTCCAACACCGAGTTCGTTTCCATCACCGATCGCTTTTTACACCTTTCGTTCTGCCTTTGCATTTCTTCACTTTCCGTATCAATTCCTATAGGATAGTTTCCATTGTGTTACTTATACACATGTCTTTTGTTGCCACAGAGCCGTGCGGCTGTTATTTTGTTTGTGCCCTGTATATTTATTTTGCTCTTTACGTAATATCTTTAGGATTTCAGCTAATTATAGTTCAGATGTTTAGCTACGCTTGCAACCATTTTATTTCTCTTTTTCTCATTTTACCATAAAGCTTCTTCTTTCGCAACCCGCATTTTTACTATTCTCCTCCATTATTTTATCTCTACGTATCAAACTGTCCGGTCGTCTGCCATCAGTAACTGATTTATTGTCTGCTTAGAATCTAACCAGGGATTCTCAACCATTTCTTATCTATGAATCCCTTTGATTACTATTTTCTTTGGTGGATCCACCCGTAGCCATTCGATATTTAAAAACTAGTTTTATAGAAACTTATTCCAAAATTCCTATTTTGTTATTCACACATTAACGGGTATAACTTTGAACTATGAGAAACGTCTGAGAAAGCAACTCAACTGCTTCTTGCAAAAAATACATGCCAAGCAAATTTTTTATAGGGTCCTTCAAATACCATAGTGGATCCCCAATTTACTTTTTTGTTGCATGGTCCCCTAAAAGCCTTATATAGAGCCTTGTTAGGTAGAATACGTTGATCACATGTGGCGTTAGCTTCCAACACACTGACTTCAACATTCTTCCTTTTTCCTCTCCTTTTTTCCTTCTATGTCTGTGTTCATTCCCTCGTCTCAGAAGTCCTCCTCCCTATCACTACTATTCGTTCCTCAACTCTTTCCTCTCTTCGTTCAAACTTTTAAATATCTGGAACTAACATATCAACTGCTTTTACCAATCTTCATATAAGAATGACCAGGCTTCTGATAATACCTCTGTGTTACTCTTTAATGTTTGAATACGCACGCCTTTCTGGTATATTCCAACTGTAAATTATGGCTATTATGATTATCACGTGGCTCCGAGGTTTCTCACACGGCTGTTGAGTTAAGTAATTATAAACCTTGCTCATATTTCTCTATAATGCTTATATTCCATGTAAATATAAATGTGTATATATATGCGTGTGTGCGTGTGTGCGTTTGTGTGTGTGTCGGCGTGTATGTGTATATGTACGCGTGTCTACGCGTGCGAAGGCGCGTAACTTAGTGGCTCATGATCGTAAGGACTTGGCTTCCATTCTCCGCCTTGGGCTGTGCACTTGAGTAAGTTATTATATTTCGCGTTGCTTCAGTCCAATAATCTTGCAAAAATGAGTAGCACATGTATTCCATATGGCCGGCTTTGTCACATTCTTTGTCACGCCGAATCTCTCTGCGTGTACGTATGCCGGTGGAGCGCTCGGTGACTTTGGCGTTAATCTAACGTGCAGAATGTTCCATTGATAGCATCAACTGGAACACGCGCCATTCTAACGAAAGCATTATCAGTTATATACATGGATACACACATACAAACTCACTTACGTACACACACACATATGCATTTATGTATATATATATATATGAATATATATGTAGCTGTATATGTTTGTATATAGTGTATATATATATATTTATATATATATTTATATATATGTATATATGAATTTATATTTATATATATATATGTATATATACATGCATATATGAATATATATATATATATACATATATAAAGAATGAGAGAGAGAGACTGATAGAAAGTAGATGAGAGACACGTTGGTAGTTGGTATACGATTAGATTTGTTACTTCAAAAGCTGATTGAGTTTATAAGTGGTTAATTGATTGATTGATAGTATTAAATATTTAAGCGGGTAGAGACTACTTCTCAAACGGAACAAAGGACATCAGAGAAACAAGGTGGCAATATATTTTTCGTTATCAAATTATGCATTTGTAAATCAGAAATGCATTTGAAGTAATCGTGAACTCTCCGAATATACATTTTGAGTGTCAGATATTGGGAGCGTCATTGAGTTCAAACTCCAACGAGATTGGCTCCCAATTACAATTATGTATATGTAAGGATATTGAAGGTGATGTTTATTATCACGTTCCTTTTCTCTAAGATTGTCATGAATAACAATCCTGTGTTATGAAATGGGACTGGAAGAAAAGTAGATAATGAAAACGTGTGCCACACCATTATCGATTGTCAAGCGACGTTGGG
>NC_043000.1:121636584-121684084 GCF_006345805.1 Octopus sinensis | reverse complement strand
TGAGTAAGAGGTAAGTGCTTGTGCGACCCCTTCTTCACAGCCCATCCACTACGGAAATCATTAATACCCAGCTTGGTCAATGGGGCGGGGTTAGTTCTGCTATTAGATATACTAGGTGCTACGACAATGTATGAAAACATGATATAAATTACCACCCTTTAAGTAGGTCGTGGCCACGATTAACACACACACGCACACACACACACACACACATACACACATATATATTGGCTGCGTGGTAAGAAGCTTGCCTCTCAACCACATAGTTCCGGGTTCGAAGGCACGGCGTGGCATCTTGAGCAAGTGTTTTCTACTATAGCCTCGGGCCGATCGGAGAATTCTGAGTGGATTTGGCAGAAGGAAAGTGTAAGAAGCCCGTTATATATATATATATATATATATGTGTGTGTGTGTGTGTGTGTGTGCGTGTGTGTGTGTGTGTGTATAAATATATGTATATATGTATGTATTTTTTGTCTGTGTTTGTTCCCCAACCATCACTTGACAAACGATGTTGGCGTTTTTGCGTGACCGTAACATTAGCGGTTGAGCAATAGTGATCGATAGAATACGTACTAGACTTACAAAGAATAAGTCCTGGGATCGATTTGTTCGACTAAAGGCTGTGCTCCATCATGATCGGAGTAAAATCACTGAAGCAAAACAAATATGCATACACGCGCGCACGCATACACACATACTCACACACACATACGTATATATTAATATAATCTGAAGAATCCACTAGGGTGGATGCACGCGCTGATATATATCTTTATATATAAAAGTCAAGTTGTGTGTCTGTCTCCTACGATTTAGATTCCTAACTACTCCCACATTTTGCGGTGCAGTTTAACCAAAACCGGGTATCTTATAGTCGTGATTCATATCGAGCCCTTCTGGGTATTAGCGCGCGTCTACGATGAGTCTACGATTTAAAAAAAAAATTACCATTATTTTTTCCATTTTAATGCATTTTTTCGCTATTAAAAAACGGGAAGTAACTCTCTAAAAATGTCTACGATGAATCAACGATTAAAAAAATATTGCCATCATTTTTTTACCATTTTTAATGCATTTTTTGTTATTTTTTGGCTATAACTCTGTAAAAATGCTTATATAGTTATTTCCCTTACAAACCTAAGCAACGCCGGGCGATACTGCTAGTAATTTATAAAATTTATAAAGACCTGTAAATATAAAGCCATCCAGATTTCTAAGTACTTTATTTCTTCTAAGATTAATATAATTATATGTGCGTATTCAGCAGTATAAGTGTGAAGCAGTGTTTAGTCACAAGGGAAGCTGATGTTCCTTAAATCATGTTTGTGACATTCTTCAAGTTGTAAAAGAAAATTCACTGCAGCTACCGAAAAGAAAAAAGATATGTTTAAGTATAAAAACACCATATTTATCCTGTGTTACACTCTGCCTCATTTCCCCATAGAGGGCTTCTAGCGCTTTCGTCATTGGCAATCGGACAGGGGACAATCGCGAAAACTGCAGTGGATTTGCCTGTAAATTTTCAAATATGTCACAAACATTTTAAATAAACAAAAATTCATACACATAGGCACAAGAGTGGCTGTGTGGTAAGTAGCTTCCTTACCAACCACATGGTTCTGGTTTCATTTTCCCCTCGTGGCACCTTGGGAAAGTGTCTTCTACTATAGCTTCGAGCCGAGCAAAGCCTTGTGAATAGGTTTGGTAGACGGAAACTGAAAGAAGCCCATCGTATATATGTATATATATATGTATGTGTGTCTGTGTTTGTTCCCCCAACATCGCTTGACAACCAACGGTGGTGTGTTTACGTCCCCGTAATTTAGTGGTTTGGCAAAAGACACCGATAGAATAAGTAATAGCCTTCCAAAGAATTCTTGGGGTCGATTTGCCCGACTAAAGGATGTGCTCAAGCATGGCCGCAGTCAAATGACTGAAACAAGTAAAAGAAGAAAAGAAATGTATATGTATATGCGTATGTGTGGGTGTCTCTGTGTGATAGATCGATCGATCGATAGATAGATAGATAGATAGATAGAGAGAGTGAGAGAGAGAGGGGAGGATTTCGTTTATCAGTTTGTTTTGCAAGATTTCTGATGCGAAATCGTGTGTTGAATCATTGTATATCAGGAGGGTTATTGTATTTGTTTATTTATTTATTACCAAATAATGCGTGTGTTTATTCAGCAAAACCGTAAATAAACAAACACACACATAAATAAATAAAATGACCATCCCGTAATGCAACAATATATGAATTCTAAACCTGAATCTGAAAATGTCTCTCATCACTCGATTTTTTACGACACTGCGATCTTCAGTTAAAGTTGTTACGATTCGGTATTTCTGATTTATATAAATCCGTTTACGTGTTTGGGTGGTCAAGTGCTCGTATGTTTTTCTGTAGATATTCCCCACCATCGCTTTTGCGATAATTTGTACATGGTGGGGGAGTTATTAATTTATCAAGTATGTTGTTGGATTTGAGGTATTTTTGTGTAATTGTTTTTGTTTGATTCGTTTCCAATTTTGTGTCTTTACCTAAATAATTTTAGTTTCTTTGAATGTCTAAATAGTGTTTTTGATGTTCATAATGTGTTTATTTGAAAAAAAGTTTATTCGAAAAATTAAGCGTGCTCTTTTAATCGATACTCAATGGAGTTTTATTTCCAGAAAAATCGATATGTGTTTGTTTGTGTGCGTGCGTGTATGTGTGTGTGTGTGGTTCAAGTTTTTTATGCTTATATACATACCCATATGTATATACATATGCATGTATACATGTGAAATAGACCAACAAACACATAGATGTTTGCAAGCAGCTATGCGCACAACACGTAAATCACGCACGTACACATACAAACACGTATACGTATATATACATACATACATACATTCATATATAGATATATAGATAGATAGATATACAGACGACAACTAGACATACAGACAGACAGATAGAGAGATAGAGAGATAGATAGATAGATAGATAGATAGATAGATAGATAGATAGATAGATAGATAGATAGATAGATATATAGATAGATAGATAGATAGATAGATAGATAGATAGATAGATATGTATGCCTATATATAACTATCTTTTTATCATCTATCTACACCAGGCATATAATGAATTATGTATGTGTACATATTTGAGTTTATTCCTTTGCTCAATGAGTACGCGTGGACAAATAACTCCTTATTACTACCCTATTAGCTGGATGATATTTAAGAAAATATGGTTTTGTTTTTATGCATGAAGAATTCTCAATGCCATCGAGCGGCGTTGATACAGTGAATATACCGTCTACTTTTGAATATTACGAAATTTTTCTTACTGGATTATATTTAGATACAGTTCTATATTTACGAGATGAGGAATTATGTACATTATGTACATTATTTACATTTGGCGGATATTTGTCTTCATCTTATTTGTTGCTTATTTAAATATTCGAATTTGAGTCATTGTTGATTTGCCGGAGTTAAATTGTCAATAATTTCCTACATAGGCTAAAAACTAGAAAATCTTATAATCCATTTTGTAGTTAAATGAATGCATGATGATGTTCAAAGCAACTTAGCCATATTCTGTCTATATATCTCCCACAAGTGTTATATTTTTAGAAACTACCTGACACATTTTACAGTATAATTCAACAATTACACAACGAATTAAGGTCAGTTTAAGATATCAATACATTCACACTTCATATAATTTAGAGTAGAGTAGATTACCCCTATTTTCCTTACCTCGTTCTATAAAAGATTGTTTTCGAATTCTATCTTCGCGGTATATATTTTGCCTTTCTTTGACAGCAAGTCAGAATTTTGAATATTGGTATTTCACAAGTATTTTCCCAACACATATGATTTCTATAGTATTTATTTACATAGATTGACATCCCTTTATAATTTCACCCATTTCCTTACACCCTAATCAGATAAAAAAAATCATGTTTATTATCAAATAAGATGTGCTTCGAATACGCAGTTCATATCGATGCTTTAGCTAATGTACGGGATCTATAAAATGCAGAAATAACCCACCCTTGGGTTGTTGGTTTACAAAGATTTACGTGATTTTTAGTCACATCTACATTTTGCATTTCGTATTTGGTCAGTGGTTTTTGTATGACACTACTAGACAATTTTTATGAAATATTCTGTTGCCAAATTGATATTTCACAATAGGTTCATTGCCTTTTGCAATTAACAGCTTAATACATCAAAGTGTATAGTAATAATATTATCGTATAATTCGTATGACAAAGCGTAGCAGCATATTCTACTGAATAGTTATCACTATATTCAGCCAATTATCACACAGAATACAATGCTACTGAATTCTTTTATTAGTAGACTAGAGCCAATGCGTGATGCATCTTAATATCAAGAAATAAGCTTTGTTATTGCTTTTCTAAAACATATCATTCGAGGCGTTTACTTTGTAAAATCAAACTGAGATCTGTAGATAAGACTATCTTGGATATTCGAATAGCTTATCCTGCTAGCACTCGATGACTGATAGATTGCTAAAAAAAAGTGTAGATAAAACGGAGAAAATAAATGTTATATTATCTAACTTGAAAACAGCATAAAGTAGGTTCCCTGTAGTACAATAGGTAATATAATGCACTTGGATAACGATACGATACGTTATTTGAGCCGCATCTAAAACTCTGTTGCTTGGATTGCATCTCATGTTATATGATATTCTCTTGCTGTTGTATATGTTTTTGTCTTTTAAAAACAAAATGAATTTAAAGTCAGAGATATCTGCGTTGTTTTGTTACATTCGAAATGTTAGTTTATGAGCTAATCAAATTGTGTAAGAGAGTAACTTATAAATGCTACTCTAAAGTACGATAAAATAAATAGCAAATTTATTTAATTTTGTGTGATGGCTAAAAGTGTGTGCATGTCTTTGTAAATTTATATATATGTGTGTGTGTGTTAAATAAAATTGTGTGGGTTATTATCATTATTATTATTATTATAATTATTATTAGTAGTAGTAGTAGTAGTAGTAGTAGTATTGATGTCACTGCCTGGAATCAAACACGGAATCCTGGGGTAAGTAGTCCGCGCTCTTAACCACTACGCCATATACCCGTGGGCATATGGAATAGTGGTGAATAATAATATGAAGAAGAAGATGAAGAAGAAGAAGAAGAAGAAGAAGAAGAAGAAGAAGAAGAAGAAGAAGAAGAAGAAGAAGAAGAAGAAGAAGAAGAAGAAGAAGAAGAAGAAGAAGAAGAAGAAGATCGAATAATACTCTAGGTATGAGAACCCAGGTTCGAAATTTCCCCAAGACACCTGATGAAGGCTGGAGGGTATATCAGACGAATAGTTGTGTTAACAAACAAGATGAGGACAAATATCCGTCAAATGTAAATAAGGTAAGTAATGTAGCAATTCCACCTGTTTAATTGTTTTAGATGCCTAGTGACAATTTCCGTCCCTCGTCTTTTACATATCACCCAAACTTACTATAGATAGTGCATATTTTCACCAATATATTTGATGAAATATTAAGATTATCACTGACTCCTATTACGACTTGCTGCACTAGACTCATTGTTACTTGTTCTCCGCTTTCATTTAACTTCTTGACTGTTTGCAGTATTTTTTATATCGCATGTGTCTGGAATATATTAACTTGTCTCTCACCTCCTAATGTGCTGTTCTTTATTCACCGTCAATAACTTCTTTACGTTCTGTCACGGGATATCTGTGTTATGTATCTACAAGCAAGATCAAAAATATCTGAAATTCTTTGGTCTCTTTCAACTGATAAACGTCAAAGATAAAAATTGCGCAGCAGTTTGAAAGAAACTTATTACCTGCAGTTGTTTTTCACCCATTTTTCTTTTTATCAGTTGAATTTCAACCTTGATATAATGAGAATATCTGACGATACCTACGCCCTTATTTCAACGTTGTTAGTGGTCTCCGAGTGAAAGGCTAGACAATATTTCACCCGCCCATGAGTTCTGATTTCAAATTCCGCTAAGGCCGACTTTGCCTTTCATCATTCGTGATCGATGAAAGAAGTACTAGTTGAGCAGTAGAGTGGAGTTAACTATTCCTGTTTAAGAATAGTTAGATATCCTCGTCAGATATCCTCATTATATCAAGGTTTAAATTTAACTGAAAAATGGGTGGAAAAACAACTGCAGGTAATACGTTTCTTTCAAACTGCTGCAATTTTTATTTTTGACGTTTATCATCTGTTTAAGAATAAAACAATAAAACTGCATCCCTCTGCCAAGCCATATGAAGCAGAGTGGCAGAGTAGTCTCATCAAGCCAGTATGATCTGAAGCTCTAATTCATGGCCTCCACATCAGACCGCGGTTGACAGAGGGAACATGTTGAGGACTTCGTCCGCTAGTGGCCTGAACATAGGCAATCGAAACCAATCCAATAATCTCATAACTTCTCACCTGTATGCATTTGCTATTCTATTGAAATGAATTCTAGATGGTTGTTTATTCTGCTACGTAGGGAGAACCTTACTCTAATGACTTTCTTTCAATCTTCAGGAGTTCGCAACGTTCTCCCCGTTCTCGTTTATTTTTCACTGTTGCCCATGATGAATTTAAAACCAAAGATATATGCATCTAATTTTGCATTGACATCCTCCGATCATAAAAATAATCCTTTAATCGAACGCATACAAGATAATTTCTTTTTTCTCTCTCTAACGTTTCATTAGTGGGCTAGTAGCACTTCAAGACACGTATATGCAGTTCATTCTTTGTTATATTAAGGTCTACTGTAACGACACTGTTCTATAAATTTCTCAGCTGTTTGCTTCTGAGTGTGACGGGGTCCTACTTCTATATGATCGGAATAAAAGTGTCTCTCTCTCTCAATTGCCATAATTTTACTTCAAAATCAGCTCTAAATGTAACTGATCTTTTCGGAATTAAGTATTGTTCGATTGTCATATGCTGGCTAAGAAAAAGGAAAGTGTGTGGTTTTTCCGGTCTCATTGTGTCTCGCCTCACAACATCATTCTTTTTCTTTTCATACAGAAGCATTATTCAGGAGAGGAATATGTTGATATACCAATGGTTATTATTTCTGTGATGATTTGTTATTTTACATAGGTGACAGTGCAAACAATATATCAAATTTTCCTTTTCATTCTAGGCTTGGAATAAACAATGAACAAGCCTCAAGTACGTGCGTGTGTATGAGTGTGTAAATACCATTTTGTCTCTATATGTACTTATATACATATACGTTTATACATGTGTGTGTATATGTATATATATATATAATATATATATATAATATATATATATATATATATAATATATTATATATATATATATATATGTGTGTGTGTGTGTGTGTGTGTGTGTGTGTGTGTGTGTGTAAATATATATATATATATTATATATGTAAATATATATATATGTATATATATATATATATATATATATATATATATATATATATATATATATATGTATGTATGTATATATATATGTGTGTGTGTGCAAATATATATATATATATGTATATATATGTGTATATATATATGTATATATATGCAATATATATATATATGTATGTATGTATATATATTTATATGTATATATATGTATATATATATAATATATATATATATATATATATATATTTATATATGTGTCTGTGAGTGTGTGTGTACACATACACCACACACGCATACATGTAGAGGGAGGGAGAGCGAGAAATACATATATAAGTATCTAGTGACGTAGGTACACACATACGGACACACTCGTATTTACACATGCATACAAACCCGTTTATTTTTTTTGTGTATGTGTGTGTGTTTGTATATGTGTATGCGTGCGCTTGCGTGTTGTACTACCGTGGGATTACAACATTTACGTTAGAGTAAACGCAGTGGCCAAAGAAATATATGTTTCGAGAATACAGACGCACATATTTTAGGCTATTTTAGGTTGCTGAATCATGTGACACAAATGTAGCGGAGAATATTTTATAAATTGGCTAGTTTTACGCATCGTGAATTTGTTCCAATCCCAGCGTAGCATTTTCCGAACATAATTCAACCCATTTATCGGAATATCTTCTAACGAGGCAGAAAACAGGGTCGAGGATATATATTTATTGGAATAAATCGAGTGAGAAATATGCATTCTTATAGGCTGGAACCTCATGGTTCCGGGTTCAGTCCCACTGCGTAGCGCATTGGCCTAATGTCTCCTGCTATTATAACCTCGTGCCGACCAAAGCTTTGTGAGTTGATTTCGTAGATGGAGATTGGAAGAAGCCCGTTGTGTCTGAGTATATATATTCACACACTCACATATATATACTCATATACACATACACACATACACACACACATGTATATATACATCTCTCTCTCTCTCTCTCTCTATATATATATATATATAATAACAAAGGGTAAAATTAATTAATTAAGAAGTAATCAATAATTTCACCTAGAATTCGGTATGAAAACAGGACCGTTTTTCGGTAAACTTATGTAGTACTAATATTAGTATATATATATATATATATATATATATATATATATATATATAATAATAATAAATATTAGGGAATAAATCCAAATTTACAGGGAAAAAAAATCAGATTAGGATTAAATCCAATTTTATAGTAAAATATTATAAAATATTATTAGAGACAAAACCACTATTTTGCAAAACAAACAAGGAAAGACTTAATCAATACATAAAATTTTAATAAAATATATATATATATATATATATATATATATATATATGTAATCATATATTTCTGTGTGTGTGTTTGCATGTATCCGCCCGCCAACGCTTGACAACCGATGCTGGTGTGTTAATGTCACCATAACTTAGCGGTGCGGCCAAAGAGACCGATAGGCTTATGTGTGCGTGTGTATGTGAGCGTGTGTATGAGTGTGTGTGCGTGTGTGACTTGCGATTGTAACGCTGACAAATGTTGTTCTCCATCTCTCTGTCTCTGTTTTCAATGTGTGTTTCGGGAGTGGGCTCGTACATGACTTAATGCAATATATCTGTACAGGTTCCGCACGCACGCTCGCTCCGACGCACCTGCAAACGCTCGTCGCGAAAATCTACAAGCAAAACAACGATCTTTTATTTACAAAAGATTTTCAATAATTTTCAACTAATCATTCATTTTAAATTCTGCAATCTCAGTTACTTAAAACAACTCTTCGGCTGCTGTTATTACGCTTTAGCATAGTAAAGCAGACTGTCACTAAAGCCGTGTATTGCGTGAACACGTGACCGACCAGGGCATCAGATGATGCTAAACATAGCTGGTCACCATGCACTTCACATTGTTTTAGCCTTCAATGACGCCACCTCGCTGGCTAAGCGAGCAGGCCAACAGAAGAATGAGTGAAAGAAAGTTGTGGTGAAAGAGTACAGCAGGGATCGTCACCATCCCCTGTCGGAGCCTCGTGTAGTTCAAGGTGTTTTCACTCAAAAAACACTCACAACACCCGGTCTGGGAATCGAAACCGCGATCCTAGGACAGCGAGTCCGCTGCCCTTACGACTGGGCCTCTACAATATATATATATATATATATATATATATATATATATATATATATATATATGTATATATATATTTATATATATATATATATATTTATATATATATATATATTATATATATATATATATATAATATATATATATATAGATAGATAGATAGATAGATAGATAGATAGATAGATACATATTATATATATATATATATATATATATATATATATATATATAAACATATATAAATTATATAAAAATACAAATTGGGACGAGAACGCAAAACACACAAAGAGACGACACAAAAAACGGACGCGTCATTCGAAGCCTCTAATCTTCAGTCAGGAACCGGATCATCCTAGCAATTTCGGCTGAGTAATCCTGATATCGCTCCGATCCGGCCAGCCCGAAGGAAAAACTAAGCTGCGAGCATTAGATTTCTTGGAAAAAGGATCGAATGTATACGAAACAAGGACAGAAAAACGGACGATGCCACACGAATATAAATACAAAAAACAAAAATAAAATACAGGAATAGTAATAATAGGGCAAAAACACAGGGTGTCTTACGACTTTAGACAGTTTGACTTATCTTAGCTGGCGTATTTTGAAATAAATGCCTTTGCGGCAGGCGAAGAAAACGGTGTTGTCGCGGCGGCGGTCAAAGGCCGAAAGGTTAGTTAACCAGCGGTCACTTAAGAGGAGAGAAGAGGAGAGAGAAAACCAGGGGGCAAAGGAATTAAAGAGAGAGATAAAAAGATATATATATATATATTATATATATATATATATATATATATATATATATATATATATTATATATATATATATGTATGTATGCGGACTGTACCTATACTAACGAGTAAAACCACTTGGCATGGATTGACATTTAACGTCCTGGCCCACTTCCGCTGTTTATAGAAGCACTTGGAAGCAAAGTGGCTCATAACACAGCCATTAGACAGAACCATGAGGCTAAATCGATCCTAAATTGTGATGCAACTTTCATCTTCCACGTTCAGATATTAAAATGCCAATTTATAGGCACACACAAAAAGCCCTGCAAAGTGGTGTATGTACAAGCACTGAACCAAATGAACTAGTCCTACGCAAAAAAAGATGAAGTTCAGGAAAGTCGGTGACTAGCAAAGTAAACTGGAAATTATCCGTTAGAAATGAAGTCGAAGAACGAATGCTTGTCTATCCGAACAAATATTATGGGTTCTTAGCCTTTTGTAGCTTAACTAATGCTGATGTTTGGAGGTATGCTATGAGGTGATTATATACTTGTACTCTGTTATCTAGTGAGAGCAAACAAGAGATATCTTCAGTCAAGTCAGATATTAGAAGTCAATTCCAATTTGTACCGTACGCATAGACAAAGAGAGCTAAACTGGACAGGCTAAGTTGCATGATAGAATATAAGACAACGATAGGAAGAAAGGCAGACAAGTAGGAAAGGCATGGCAACGAAAATTAACTTAATCTGATTCAATCTAATTTATCTACAAAACGAATGGTAATATATAGTCGAAAATTGTAAAATTTAGTTGTTTCTGTGATATTTTGCTCGATACTATGCTGCAATAGCTGGGATATAACAGAAACGTCGACCATACACTATATTTTTTACCATTTTAAAATTATTTTTTATTGTTCATTATGTAGGTAAATTAGAATGAATTAAATTAAATGTCCTACTTGAATCCGAATTAAAGGGAAGCCAACTTTAGCCGTTTTGAACATGACAACCACATAACCACAACTTCAACTGGTGTTCAAACTGGAATTTTGGAGACGGACCTATTTGGGCACTCAGGACGCATACCTTGATTAAAACTCATCATGCCCATTATATATTATATATGTATATATATATATATATATATATATATATATATATATATATATATATATATATATATATATATACATATATATAACATATATATATATATATATACGCATACATAGATATGTATACACACTCACAACACACCATATATATATATGGGATATAATTTTACTTCAAAATAGCTCTAAATAAATCTTTTCGAATAAGTTATTGTTCGATTGTCATTGCTGGCTAGAAAAGGAAAGTGTGTGGTTTTTCCGGTCTCATTGTGTATGCTCACAAGATCATCTTTTTCTTTTCATACATTATATAGACATATCTATATATCTATCGATATCTATCTATCTAGATCTATCTATCTATCTATATAGCTATCTATCTATATAGATAGATAGATAGATAGATAGATAGATAGATAGATAGATAGATAATAGATAGATAGATAGATAGATATTGAAATCTAGGCTGTGGTAAATTTTCACTTAGAAATTTCCAGGTCTTGAATTAAAACATTCATTTCTTTTTGTTCTCTCTGTATACGCCCTTCTTCCAGAATTATATTCCAGATTTATAACATAGAAAGGAGAAAGATAATTCAAAAGTTTTAACATTATTGTCAGTTAATGTGAATTTCCCTGTCTACTAAATTAAGAAGAAGAAATGCCCCCCGCATCACATTATTAATATATCAAGATTAACCTGTCTGCTAGCTTATAGAGCGTAAATTCCACATATATACAAAATCTGTGCAGTAGAATCTGCTGAGTGGCGACATAAACGAAGGACGGTAAAACCATATTTAAACTTCTGTCTGTTAGCAGATCCTTTCCTAAAATGATGCATAAAATCTTCAAGTGTGCTATATATTTACCAGAGAAGTAATGCTTTCAATGAGTAGCAATCAAGTGATACCACTTAAGGAATCACGTCTTGTATTGAATTGTACTTCCTCTCCGTATTCTGAATTGAGAACTTGGTAATAAACCACTTTTATTCACTTTCATTATAAAGTAATGCCTTTCCATGAAATTCCATACATATAGCTCCCCTCAGCTAGATAGAAATAGTCTAGGAATTTTTCTTTAATTATTCGTTCTTACAAAACTCATGTAAAGTTTTTCGATTTTTCTCACTATGACATCGAATTCTTTCCTTTCACTCTCTTTTTTACTTCCTCAACACAGCTCTTGCGTTCTCTATTTAATTTCTACCTACGTCTCTACCTAACTACTTACCTGCGTCCTCGCACGTTAAACTGTCTTGGAGGAATAATTCAGGTCATTCGATGAAGACAACGGTTAAACTGTCTGGTATAAGCCATAGCAAATTTAGATGCAATTAAATATCTAATTAAAACAAATGTTCATGTAGCAAGAAAGAATGTGGTTGAATGATCTCATTGCGGCAAATGTTCGGGTGAAAAGTTATTATTGCGTTACCTGAATTTCAGTGTAATTAGCTTTTTACGTTTCTTGAATTTAAGGATCCTCTACGGTGTTTTCAATATTGAAGGTTATTTATATCATACATATTATGCTGCGATTTCGTATTCTGTACTGACATGTATAATGCATATCAACAGGATGTCGAACTCAATCCATTGCCACAAGCACATGATTGTATTTGATATATATAGGCGTAGGAGTGGCTGTGTGGTAAGTAGCTTGCTTACCAACCACATGTTTCCGGGTTCAGCCCCACTGCGTAGCACATTGGACAAGTGTTTCTACTATAGCCTCGGACCGACCAAAGCCTTGTGAGTGGATTTGGTTGACGGAAACTGAATTAAGCCTGTCATATATATGTGTATATATATATATATATAATATATATATATATATATATATATATTATATATATATATATATATATATATATATAATATATATATGTATCTGTGTGTATATGTTTGTGGTGCCTGTGTTTGGTCCCCACCCAACATCACTTGACAACCGATGCTGGTGTGTTTACGTCCCTGTAACTTAGCCGTTCGGCAAAAGAAACCGATAGAATAAGTACTAGACTTTCAAAGAATAAGTCCTGAGGTCGATTTGCACGACTAAAGGCGGTACTCCAGCATGGCCACAGTCAAATGACTGAAACAAGTAAAAGAGTAATATATATATATATATAATTGGTATATATATATATATATATATATATATATATATATATATATATATACCAATAATTTAGCAATAAATACAGGCGCTTGCTAAACAGCCAAGAATTTAGTATCATAACACCGACGCGACAATTTACCATGATGAAAACAACTCTCTTTGAGAAGAGACTATTTATTGTTGTTTGTCTGGTTCCTTTCTTTATAGTGGACAATTTACTTGTGCTACAATGTATAGTTTCCTGTTACTTGTCATAAAGGACAAAATGGTTTTCAGCAATGACGAACAATGTGTTAACATCTGCTTCGGTTTCGAGCACGAAGATGAGACAAGGTGACATTCCATTTGAAGCATCAAAAACCTCTCTTAAAGCTCATACCAAGATGTTTGCATAGCTGCGTGTCATAAGAACGGGCAGTACCACTGACCAGATTTTCCTGTCATTCTTTGTAACATATCATGGGCAGTTTCGAAAGGTAGAAGACAGGAGATCTGTTAGGGGTAATAAGCGCTAAGGATTTCAGAACACAGTTGGCTATTTCAGAACTCTAAACTCAGATTAAGAAAACAGTATCGAACTGTAACACTCGAGGCAGTAAGGGCTACTACTACTAATAACTTTCTCTCCCGATGAACTTGAAAAGGAGGCCCATGGAGGCAGAAGAACCACCTGCAACAATGTAATGATCGCAAGTACTGAAGGTTGATGCCTCAACAGCACTGATAATTTAACTACGGGATGCAGTTTAGAGTTTGGTTGAAAAATATACTTTGCACTTAAAATCAAAAGCCAACGTATTGGGAATTTCTTCATGGCAAGTATGTAGATATGGTGAACGATATCATTTATAAAAAAGTTGAGGTTACTACTGAAAGCAGAAAAGAACAATGACAACCAAGGATTAACGCATAATCCAAGTGAACACAAACAGAACATAGAGGAAAGTTTGCTGCCTGAAAATAGGTTTTACGTTTGGAATAAATTCCACTTCTTTAGTTATGATAATTGTACAGAAAGCCAAAGCTATGGATCTGTAACTTCTTTCCCAGCGGATAAAGAATTCCTTCATTAAAATTCCAATAACATCATGTACAGCACCTGCTGAAATGGTGGTTCTTATACTCAATGAAGTCACAGAAATGTGTATGGAATTAGACAATTATGAAAAAACTTTGGCTTTTTGTGCAAATTGCACAAGGGAAAATAAGCCCCGGAAGAATTCAAGAGACGTTCCAGATACAGCACATTAATGAAAGCATCAGTATTTATAGTGCCATTGCTTGACCTTCATATTCTTGTTCTGATGGGAATTTACACCTGAAGCAAGCACGTTCTAGCAGACTTGAAGCAGTTATAAACCCAGCGTAAGAGAGGAGAATAGAAGGTTTACATGATTGCGTCCTTGCTACACATCGTTGTTGATATACAAAAAGATATCACATCAAACACTAGAAATCAAGTGTAGTAGAGGAAATTATATGAGATTCGCATTAGGAGAATGCACCGAAGTAACTTGAAGAGTGGTAAATTAATTACAAACACTTATGTCATATGAGATAAAAAAAAAATCAGAGATAAAAGTATTAAACGAAGCACAGACGTAAAAAGATATTAATGACGAAGTCAAAATACAAAGCAAATACTTGAAAGGCAAGTTTAGAGTGGATTATTACAGACGCATTAGATTAATAATATACTAAGAGTATCAATGCTTTAGCGTTGCAAGTAATATGTTAAAGTTATGTTATATTCCACTGGAAGTGAGGTGAATTGTCCAGGATAGACAGGGGAAAATATATAAGGGCTACATTACGAATACATCACAAATTATTTGTCACAGATGTCATGTTTGTAACAAATATACCGTGGTATTGTGCAACTAGAACTCTAATATGCAAAGCCCAATCCGAAATTATTGCAAATAACTACTTGTCTTCAAGAAATCTAAAAAGAAAGCAGTTTTCATTCTTCAAGGCTCTGCTAATCTCTCTCTATATAAAGCTGAAGTTGTCTGTGTGTGGCAGGTTTTGTATCTTTCAACTAACACTATCTCCTCCGAGACCCTGAGACGCAAGTTGACCAAAACGGAGAGTATGATAGAAGAAGGCTTGCCCTTCCTTCCGTAGAAGAAAAAAATTGAAATCAGACCATGTTAACACCAAAAATCATTTACATCAAAAAGGTGCGTTTTTTCTATGAAAGTCCCCACATTTACGATTTTTTCACTGCTGTGTCGTCATTTTTCGGTGCATTTAAACCAGAAAAAATTTCACTTAAAGACAATAACAAGTTACAAAATGCAAAATTTTTACTTTTCAAAAATTCCAATTCTAAAGGGTCGAAACAAACTCGAGCAACGTCGGGCGATACTGCTGGTGTTCTATGTAACGGAAGTTGGAGGAGATTGTTGTAGGACGGGTGAAGCAAATGTAATCGTTGAAGAAATATGATAAGCATTACTAAATACATGTTGATACAATGCTAGACTAAAGGTCATGACAAGAACAGGCTCGCCAAGACGGTGGGATTGTAGTGTTAAACGATTGTAAGTACTGAGTGAGAGGTGGAGACCTAACATTTTCTATTGCAGCAGTTGATTTAATATTTGCTGTCGTAGATAACCAAAAGCAGACAAGGAAGCATAACAGTGTTTCATACGTTACATTGATTGTAGCACCCACAGTAAGTACAGATACAGATGCATATGTATTGGAGATTAATTATAATAGAATCTATGCTGTCATATTGTCGCCATGTTGGAATGCTGCATGCTAACACGACCTTACTATTGAAACAACAACCCATATATACATGTGTATATATATATATATATATATATATATTATATATATACATATATACATATATATACATATATATATATATATACATATATACATATATATACATATATACATATATATATATATACATATATATATATATATATATATATATATATATATATAATATATATATATAGAGAGAGAGAGAGAGAGAGAGAGAGAAAGAGAGAGGGGGATAAAATGGAAATGGTTGCGGATACCTATCCCGGAAAAAAAAATCATCGAATCTTAATCAATGCAACTCTAGTAGAATATTCAAGTTTTCAGAGAATGTTTTCTGCTGCCATTAAACTTCCATTTGTTATTTCTTTATTGCCCACAAGGGGCTAAACACAGAGGGGCAAAACAAGGACATACAAAGGGATTAAGTCGATTATATTGACCCCAGTGTGCAACTGGTACTTAATTTATCGACCCCGAAGGGATGAATGGTGAATTCGACCGCGGCGGAATTTGAAATCAGAATGTAACGGCAGAGGAAATACCGCAAAGCATTTCGCCCAGCGCGCTAAGGTTTTTGCTAGCTCGCCGCCTTAATATAATCCATTTTTGCCACAGCTTTGTGTGCTGCAGTGTCTTTTGAGGAGGAAGAGTTTCTTATTTATACTTCATCATTTGATTTGTCGTGATATTTGTTAGTGTCATTTTCAGCGTAACCTTTTCTGTAAAATCTCTGTGAGGGAACAATTACGACTTATTTTGTTCGGCAATGTTTCTCTTTTGAATGTCGCTTGTTATGCATTGTAGTGTCGGTTGAGCATTACAAGTGTAATATTGTTTCATAGGGATATTGTTGATTAAGTGATGTTTGCATCGTGTTACATCATCTAGTTATACTTACATCATAATATCCGTTCTGAGACGATAACGATCAGTTTGTATTGTATTGAATTTAAACGGCTTTACATGTAGGCGCAGGAGTGGATGTGTTAAGTAGCTTGCTTACCAATCACATGGTTCCGAGTTCGGTCCCCACTGCGTGACACCTTGCGTACGTGATTTCTACTATAACCTCGGGTCGACCAAAGCCTTGTGAGTGGATTTGGTAGACGGAAACTGAAAGAAGCCCGTCGTATATATGTATATGTATATATATATATACATATATATATATATATATATATATATATTATATATATATATATATATATGTGTGTGTGTGTGTGGTGTGTGTGTGTGTGTGTGTATGTTTGTATGTCTGTGTTTGTCAACCGATGCTGGTGTGTCTACGACTTGGTAACTTAGTGGTTCGGCAACAGAGGCCGATAGGATAAGTACTAGGCTTACAAAGAATAAGTCCTGGGGTCGATTTGCTCGACTAAAGGCGGTGTACCAGCATGGCCGCAGTCAAATGACCGAAACAACTAAAAGAATAAAAGAGTAAAGAGTAAGATAATACGATACAGCGTGTGCCAGGTGATGCCCTTTTTTTTTTAACATTAGGATTATTGTTATGCCGGTGTATTTTTACCCACACTTCCTTTTGTCATAACATGTAGGCGAAATATCAGCGCTTCTGTGATTTTCATGCCTAATATCTTTTTTTTTAATTTCAACAAATAGATTCTTCTACTTGACAGCTTTCCCATATTTTTGCAGTGCGTTCAACGGTCTATATGGGTTGAAATGTCAATCACGCCACAGGAAATTCTCTATCAGTTTTCGACAGCAAAATCTAGATGACTTGCATTTAATTTATTTTCAGTTTTCACAGGAATGTTCCAGATGATTAAGATCATGTAAAAATCCTGTACCATTTAAGGTAAACAATTATAGCAGTGATTACTTCCATATGTAAATGCTGGTATATATCTCAGTAGGGATATAATATACAGCTGTGATTTTCATCATATCAGGGAGGGAATAAGCAAGAAGAATTAATATATATTTCTTTACTACCTACACGGGTCCAAACACAGAGAGGACCAATAAGGATAGACAAACGGATTAAGTCGATTACATCGATCCCAGTGCGTCACTAGTACTTAATTTATCGAACCCGAAATGATGAAAAGCAAAGTCGAACTCGGCAGAATTTGAACTCAGAACGCAGCGGCGGACGAAATACTACAAAGCATTTCGCCCGGCGTGCTAACGTTTATGCCAGCTGGCATAAGAAGAATTAATATAGTGAACTGTCAGTCCCTTTGTATTGGTTATATTTTATGCACTCTGTATTAGCATATATAAATTTTAGAACCGTTGCTTATATGCAGCTGAAAGTGTACCCTTGACTCTACATTCAGCTGAAAGATATTTGAACTTAGATTGTTGACCCGTTAAGATTACTTTCAAAATGGCGTTGTGTGTAGTTTCGGTTACTGAGTGGATTTTCTCTCTTTTCCTTGCAAATTTTCTAATTATAATTATTGTTTTATCTCCATGCAAATTTCTTAGTCAAAGTTTTTCGTTTCCAGTTCGTAACTGATTTATTTGTTACAACTGTGTATGTGTGTGTGCGCGCGTTTGTGTGTATGTCTAATTCTAAATATATATATATATATATATTATATATATATATATATTATATATATATATATAATATATATATATAATATATATATTCTTCACCTCTTATGACACTAATGAACGAACTCATTAATGTACTAAAGAAGCATGAAAGGAATCCAAATATTTTTTTCTAGCAAGAGTGTTGCTAATTTGTAACGATTTTTTCACTCACGAAGAAGACATCTTTCCTCTCCGCTGGCATATTGTAGTCATAAGTGTTAATGGACGCTGATTTCACATCGCTTTTTATAGTTTCTCTGTGCTTTGTATTTGAGATGTTCAATGTACTTTCCCTCCAATTCATCTGTTGTATCTCTAGTGTATAGCTTAGATGACTGTCGTATTTATAAGTATTATATTATTTCTATCACTGGCTTCAGTATTTTTTTTCATTACAGTTGTATATCTTTGGTTTTCTAAATTCTAATTTTCTTCACCATTATTCTGTGTTGACTATTATCCGCTTTATCTATCTCTTAGTATTTATGTAGTAATTTAAAGTCTGATTCTGTTAGACTATAGATTACTAATTCTATATTGCTGCTGTACATAACCTAATGTTCGCAGACATGTTAATTTGTCCTCTACTACCTTTTTCACAAGTGTCTAGTTCCATACACATTTCTATGACTGCATTGAGTATAAGAACCGCCATTTCAGCTGGTGTTGTACGTGATGTTATTCCTTGACAATTTTAAAGAAATCCAATGTGTTATTGTCTTTTATTGAATATTAATGAAGGAATTTTTTATCTGCTGGGAAAGAAGTTACAGATCCGTAGCGTTGGCTTCCTGTACAATTTTGGTTTTGAGGAATTAATATTGTTACGTTTATATAAGAAAGAAGAACGCAAAGGACCACTGATGAGGTTACAGAAGTGTGACGAAAGAACTCTGGCCGAAATAAGATTAAGATTAATGTAAAAATAAATAAAGCTGAAGCAAATTAACACCAACTATATAGTGCGTGTGTTTTTATTGGCTAAACTGGAAAAATGACCATTCCTAAATACAACAACAATTAATATTGTGTTATAAATTAACAGTCAATCAGGTGTTGATTCTGTTACGCTTTAGATGTCATTGTGGCGCACCATCATATACAAATGAGCTCAATTTCGGCTCTTCAACTTCAAAATGGGAATATTGTCAATACCATTTTCTCTCTACTTACTTTCAATTCTTCATTTGTTGTTGAAATCTCATACCAGTTATATTTAGTTATGCTTGTGTCTCGATTATATATTTATCTGCGCTTCTGTTCCACATTTGTTATTGCGGAGAATTTCTTTTTCCTTTTTTTTTTTCACATTTCTTCACAATATTTGTTAATTTCCGTTCGACTTGTTCAATTCCCCAATATTATGTTGTTGTTGTTATTTTGTTTTATTCAATTACAGCGCTCTGCTGAAAAAAAGCTCTCATCTTTTATATAGCATCTTACACAGCGTACTTTTGCTGATAAGATTTTCTTAAAAGCGCCGTCATTTTTCATTCATGTATTTTTTCGTTATTTGGGTTTCTTTCTTTCCCTACATGATTGATCCTTTCTTTTCTCTTCGCTATTTACCGAGAGAATTTATCATGTTGCTTGTATTGATTTATGGAAGGTCGTATTTTCGTGTCGTTTTTGTTTTATATTCATAGCATATTCTTCACATAATTTGTTCTATTTAAATCTTTGGGATCGTGACATCATTTATTATAAATGTCCGTAAATCCACAATGGTTTTTTCCTTTCACACTTCATCAAATACTTTTATTTTTTAACCCACCTCCAACATATCTGCTTACTTGATAATGATATTATGTGTTGATTATAGAGCTGATGTGTAATGGGAATATAACGCTTCGATGACCTCGTCATTAATCCAATATTTTCTTTGAAATTATTTTTATTCCGAGCATAACAGTAAGATATTGCAATTTTTCTCCGCAGTGAATCGTTTGGGCGTATACGGCTTCTCGAATTACACGTTACACTGCGTTTGCATCAAGATCGCAAAATTCTTACAACCAAAACTCCATGTTAATCCTGGGTACGCCGGTTGTGAATTTTGTGGATGATTGTTGGATCTTTTCGGTTTGAACGGCAGAAAAAGAGTAAAGAGTAAACACTTTTTAACTTCGTATACTGGTAGAATGTGTTTATAAAACATCTTTTTCTCTTGGCTTTATTGAGAAAATGCGATAGTTTGTACGATATTTGTTGCTTTTTTCTTCAATTTATGCAATTTCAACCAATCAATGACGTCTATTGAGGTGAAAAATTCTGTGCCATATGAATGTGTCCCTCGTTTAAGAAACAGATTGGGTTTATTTACATTTCTGAAGAAAACAAATACCCTTTCCCCACCCCTAACCCTAACCCTAAAAGAGATTGAAATGCAATAGATCGATACTAGGGTCATAATTATGGGTGACAATTTCATATGATACCGCTAGAAAAACTGCCGTTCAAACCGAAAAGATCGTCATTGTTTTATCCTAGAAAATAATCGATTTTGTTTTAAAGCCCCCACCCAAATTTGATCCAAGTAGCAGAAAAATTACCACTTCTTCTATGTAACCCTAGCTACTTACGATGGCGGAAACGATTCACTGAGGGAAAGGATCAGCAGAATAAGTAGGAAGAAATAAAAAGAGTCGATGAGGAAAGCAGCATTTTCCAAAACATAGTAAGGGGACCATACCCTAGAAGATGACAGGAATTTCATGAACTTAAAAAGAAGAAGCACGTTCAGCAGATTGATCCTGTAGCTGTCGGTAACCAAGAAAGATGAAGAGGTATTGTATAGCACCCATATGCATAATACAGACAATATATTTTGGCATGGCCAACGAAAAAAGAAGAAAGAAAGTTTAAAGAGAAGTATGTCTATTCATATTTTCAATATGGTGGGTAGAAAAGTAACATGTTCACATACAACCCATACGCGAATGTATTACACAAATGTTCTTTACATTGTTTAACCCCCACGATACCAACCCGGCTACAACCGCCTCAGACCCTGCCATAAAAAGGTTTTGAATTAAAATCTTCCACGAAACCTTAGTCACAATTTATGTTCCTAACACTTGCGTAATGAAAACTAAGTTATTTTACTAAATTTCTTGTTATATTTAAAATTAATAGAAGGAAACACAGAACATCTCAACAGAAATATAGTAACAAAAGGTTTAAATTATAATTTGTATTAGTTTCTATATAGTTTCATATAATTCTATATTTATCGCGAGTGAAGAAAGGCGGCTTTGTGGTTAAGGTCTTCTGCGAGATGTGTTCTTAAGTAAGACACTTAATTTCACGTTGCTTTGAGCCACTCAATTGACAAAAATGAGTTATATATGTGTATCAAAATGCCAGCCTCATCATATTCTGTGTCACGTTGAATCTTCCCGAGAACTATGTATGCGTGTCTGTTGTGTATTCAGCCATTTGCCCGTTACCTTCACAGGCAGCCTGTTTCGTTGATCACATCAACTGGATGTCTCGTCGTCATAACCGACGGTGGGTCAGATAAGTTAGATTTATCATATTTTTAAAATCATTCTAAATCTGGAATATGTTCATGCCTATCCTTTCATTTTTAGGGCTCTATGACTTGTCCGTCCCTTAATATTTTTCTAGATTACATACTTTAACACTTTGATTAGAGCAATTTATTTTTTTTCTGTAGTTATACTTGTTAAAAGAAAGCATCTTTTCCAAGTAAAGATATCACCACATGATTTCGATTTTCTCATAGAGAGCAAGCAAGAAAATAATTTATGCTTATATTGAAACTGTCGAAGATAACTTAGTTTGCCATATATAAATATATTACTTGTCTTCTGAGAATTTCTGTCAATACTAATCACAGTATGTCTTAGAACATGACATAATGACATAAGTATTGTAATTTTGTTGACTGGCGATAAATCAACCGTGAGGAGAATAAAAGATATGAGACTATATTTTTAAGATGAATATATGTTTGGACAACCTATATACATAATTTTAACAAAATGTGGTGAATATACCTGCATATGTTGTTCAAATACACCCGTCTGGCCACACTATGGTACATCTCTAAGCTCATTAATTCTTTAAACTATGCAAATTAGCTAAGCTATGATAGTGATCTACTCTTTGGTATATATGTGTAATTCGTTTTGTGACTGGAGGTAAGGCATGATAGTTTTGTGATGATGACTCATACTGAGGTTGAAACACGTGTCCACGTCTGTCGCCTTATCTGGAGAGAGTAATCTTGTCTTTTTCCTTAACGGCATGTCAACTTCGGAGATGCTTTTCCTTTTTCCTTGAGATTATCTCCCCTCCTTATATGAGTCTAATTTCAACTGTCTCATGGTATTTGTGACTCATAATCTACAAGCTGAAATAAATGTAATAGATCATGAGTTTACCTTGTAAGGTATTTGATATAACTTTTGTCTATGTTATTCTTTTAAATGTCACCATTTATTTTCCCTGAGCCATTTTTGGCAAAGACAATAAACTTTAAATGCGTCTGTCAGTTCAGATAGATTTATTCAGAAAAAGCGGAATTAGGTATAGCTAACGAAAGAATATTGGGAAAAAACAATTTTGAGATTAAAAACAGTTTCTTCATTATAGTTACCATGCAATATTGTACAAGTACGAGAACACTTAGTATTGAATACATTGGTACATTTTAAGCCTGTTTTAATAGTAAAACGTAAACCGGGATTTAAATATTTCGTAACCACAAATAGGTGAGACCCATATTGGAGTACGGGATTCAAGCCTCTTCTATTTATCTCCTCAAATACATACAGCACCTCGAAAGAGTCCAGAAGCTGGCTACTCGCATGGTTCTTGGTCTCAAGAATTTGTCTTATGAAGAAAGGCTGAAGACACTCCACCTTTATTCTCTAGAAAAACGACGACGCCGTGGTGATCTCATTCTTGCTCACATCATAAGCGGAAAGTGTAACCTCTCGAAAGAGCTGTTCTTCACTCCTGCTCCAGAGCGTCGGCTGCGGGATCATTCCGAAAAGCTCTATCTGTAACGATTTCATCTCAATCGAAGGAGAGGGGCTTTCTTCGTCCGGGTTGCGGACCCGTGGAATAAGCTGCCGGACGAGATGGTGAAGATGCCGACGACCGCACGGTTCAAAGTCTCCCTTGAACACAAGTGGCCTGAACTCTTTACATGAACACCACCCTGTACATAACTCCATGTCCCCCTACATGGCCTTGCTTTTTGCTTTTTGAGCCATAAAATTAACTAACTAACTGAACTAACTAACTTAACTAACTAACTAGGTAACTATTTCGCTACCGTGGCCTGTAGATTACGGATTTCTTTAGTAATTTTACAAGTGTTTATTATACGTAGAATCATACGAATCCAACAAACATTTGTATAAAGTCAAATTTGACTTGACAGATATTAGATACGATTTTTCGAATCCCATTAAAATTCGAACTTCTTGAAACCACACTGCTATGGCTGGGGTATCGTAAGTTTGTGCAAGACGAAAACACACGTTACTCTTCCAATTTCCTCTTTGCGAGTTACAGTATAAAAAACACAGACCAAGCAATAGTTTCCACTCTACCGCGCAGTTACATTATTTCTGGAATTTTCTCAGCTACTGGGACGTGGCTAATTTTGTTATCATAGCGCTATTTGTCTTCATCTTTTAATCAAAATAAGGAAAGAAAAGCAAAAGAGAGTAATTCTCGAGAGTGAGGCAAGATTCTTCATATACTGAGAGATTTGTATATTATTATCGAACTGATAATCATAAACACTCTTATTTATGTAGTTTTGGGTATATAATTTTTTTTCATAACATTCTATTAGAGCACACTCTGATTGTTCTACATTGCAGCCATTCGTCAAAACATAAATTGACTTCCTGAAACATATCTAGCTGAATGGATTTATGTAGTACTACCATATGAGGTTGTTGTTTGAATTTCATGGACTCATTTCTTTATATTCTGAACGTGACGAAGTAAATAGAGTCGTTAAAATTATTGAATTATTCAATACAGAATCACATCGACTGATATCTATTCAATCAAGTATAGAGCGTTACATGAAAAATAAACCTCGGATTAAGAAGAATTTAAGAGCAATATGCTGAATGGAGGCGACTGGGAAACAAACGCTTTTTGTTTAAATCGACATTCTGACAAATCTAAAAGTTCTACTTTCTAAAGGTATATCCAAATTGGCCAGAGAACTACAGAGAATGCGCGGTAACAATACTTAATCTGTTAAGATATTCTTCATCTGTTTTCTATTTTCAACATTACACATGTTTGTTTAACGAAACATCGGCCAGCTAGTATTAAAATACTATATGCAGATGATAAAAATAGCCCATATATATATATAATGCACATTATTTTATTTATTAATATGTGACGGATATTTGTCCTCATCTTGTTTGTTGTTGACACAGCGTTTCAGCTGATATACCTTCCAGCCTTCAGTAGGTGCCTTAGGGAAATTTCGAACCTGGGCTCTCATTCATGAGGTATTTTGCGATGTTATTATTATTATTATTATTATTATTAATATTATTATTATTATCATGCCCACGGTTATATGCCGTAGATGTTAAGAGCGCGGGCTACTAATCCTAAGATTCCGAGTTCGATACCTGGCAGTGACCTGAATTCTACTACTACTACTACTACTACTACTACTACTACTACTACTACTACTACTACTACTACTGCTGCTGCTGCTGCCGCTGCTGCTGCTGCTGCTGTTGCTGCTGCTGCTGCTGCTGCTACTACTACTACCACCACCACCACCACTACTACTACTACTACAACTCTACTACTACTACTACTATTACTACTACTACTACTACTACTACTACTACTACTACTACTACTACTAATAATAATAATATAATAATAATAATAACAACAACATCGAAAAATATCTTAGGATTGAAAATCCTGGTTCGAAATTTCCCTGAGACTCCCGAAACGTGTTAACAACAAAAAAGATTAGGAAAAATATTCCTCAAATGTAAATAATGAACATAATTCCTCATCCTTTAAATATAGAACTGTATATATAAAATCATCCTACCATATTTGATACTGAGGGTTTCAAGAGAACTGATAAACATGCAAGGCAAAATAGGGAATATATTTAAGAAAACTAAAATATAAAAAAAAAAAACATGAGGTGAGCACTGTAGTTCGCTTGAAGCATTGTGTATTGTTTGTAAAGAATAAAAAGTTTTGAATTGTACAACAATGCACAATAATACAGAAAATGGTCTATATACCTGTTGTAATTTAGTCATCCATAGTCTGATATGATATTTTGGAATAATATTCCTTCTGCAGATATTCTTAGATGGAGTCGCTATGCGCACAAACTCCCACATATTTATCAATAGATATAATATTTCACATTTTTTCTGCATCTCTTTGTTATTATCTATAATTAATTTCCGTTTATATGTAATGGTGTATATGTGCGTCTGTGTAATGGCGTATATATGCACATGCAATATATGTCAGGCAAACGTACTTTAATAAAAAGTAAAATTTTAAATGCGAAATTGATAAATCTTCTACTCTTTCGCATAAAATTATTACAAATGACGGTTCTAATACATATACGATATCTGTGACATTTCAAATTATAAAGATTATTCATACTGCAGAAGACTATATGTAGCGGTGTATATGTGTGTCTGTGTGTGGGTGTACTTTACTTATAAAGGTAAATACATAACACAAAATTATACACACTCATATACGAATAATAATAATACTTCGGCACATACACAATCAAAGAGAATTTTAAGGCGGCCAGCTGGCAGCACACCGAGAGAAATGCTTAGCGTTATTTCGTCCGCCGCTACGTTCTGAGTTCAAATTCCGCCGAGGTCGACTTTACCTTTCATGCTTTCGGAGTCGATTAAATAGGTGCCAGCTACGCGCTTGGGTCGATATAATCGACTTAATCCGTGCGCCTGTCCTTGTTTGTCCCTTCTGTGTTTAGCCCCCTTGTGGGTAGTAAAGAAGTAGGTATTTCGTCTGTCTTTACGTTCTGAGTTCAAATTCCGCCGAGGTCAACTTTGCCTTTCATCCTTTCGGGTCCGATAAATTAAGTACCAGTTACGTACTGGTGTAGATATAATCGTCTTTTCAGTTTGTTTGTCCTTGTTTGTGTTCTCTATGTGTAGCCCCTTGTGGGCAGTAAAGAAATAAGAAACTTTAGCACGCCGGGCGAAATCCTTAGCTGTATTTCGTCTGTCTTTACATTCTGAGTTCAAATTCCGCCGAGGTCGACTTTGCTGTTCATCCCTTCGGTAAATTTGATAAATTAACTACCAGTTGCGTACTGGGGTCTATGTAATTGACTTCCCTCACTCACACAAATTTTCAGACCTTATGCTTAGAGTCGAAAAGATTCAAGTGTAATTTCAGAAACAATTGAAAAAAAAAAAAAAAAAAACATTTTAGTAATATATGTACATGTAAACAAAGGACCCGAGCAAATATTTTGAACATCCTAGATTTATGCGGAATATATCTTATACGTGAGTTGTGTGTAATATTTTTCTCTGTAATGTGACGTAATAGACATCTAACAATTTATGTGGTATGATATTACTTCTGAGAAAAGGATATTCTGGAATAAATATTAGATACTTCTGTAATTGAACGCTTATATTTTTTTCAAAAAATGAATATGTATAAAATAATTCTATTAAAGTTTTAACATGATCCTCACATCAAAGCGTAATAAAGACAACTTGGAGAAAGCAGTAAATTTATACATTAGGGAGATCAGCGACCAAAATGGTCTGATATGTGGTTCAACAACAGTAATAAATCGAATATTTATGGACAAAACGTCGAGACATACATCTTGTCTACCTGGTTTATATATTCACGCTTGTCACCTCAGATAATAATATGCATCGCCATCTTGCTAAATTTAGAAATAGAAATCTCGAATTATTACAAAGGGCGTGAGTGGGGTAAGCACTCTTTTCAAATAAAAATCTATAAGCGAACATGTAAACGGCAGAAATGTTTCTAATATGATACATAAAATCTTTCACAGTTGCTCTTATATATATATTTCAGTATTGTTATATACGATTGAATCTCAGAAACTGTTTCCTTCTATACAGGAAAACCAATATAATTAAAAACGGAAGATGAAGCATAAATACAGAAGTACAAATCATAGGAAGTTAGAAATAATACCATATAGCCGAACACGTTCAATGGGGTTGACACCAAAATAAAATGTTCAGTTGTATATCTATCTATCTATCTATCTATCTATCTATCTATCTATCTATCTATCTATCTATCTATCTATCTATCTATCTATCTATCTATCTATCTATCTATCTATATATATATATATACATATGAGAGAGAATCCATTGTTCTCAAGAAAAAAATGAACGTAAGCCAGCAGGACAAATGAAAAATAACAAAAATGTTATTTTTCATTTGTCCTGCTCGCTTACGTTCATTGTGTGCTAAATTTTTTATTGAGAACAATTCTTAGTGGTTGAGAGTCATGCGGATCTCTCTTTAGCGTAAGGGCGTCCACTTTAGTTGATTCTCTCTCATATGCGTATTAATAATATTTACTGAATCTCAGTTTTTTATGCGCTAAACCACTGGTGTTGAATTGATGTTATTAAATTAATATACAATTTTTTCACCCTCATTTTGATTATATATATATATATATATATATATATATATATATATATATATATATATATAATATATATATATATTATATATATATATTTATATATATATATATTTATATGTGTGTGTGTGTGTATGTTTGTATGTGTGTGTTTATGTGTGTGCGTGTGTGTGTTTGTTGGCATCCTCAGATATTCGAGAGAACGTGGAATTAGTTTATTTTAGAATTGTGTCTGTAGATAAATATAACACTACAATCAATAGCATGTAAATATTCTCTTGAAAAACATTTTGGTTTTAAAAAGAAAAAAATAATATCGATGGATTCTTGTGGGGTTAGAACCCACAAGTCCTGAAGACATGACGGGCGTTCCATTAATATACCAAAACAACCCATCGAATAACTGCATCCATTATGTGGGAAGCACTCCGTCGGTTACGACGACGAGTGTTCCGGTTGATCCGATCAACGGAACAGCCTGCTCGTGAAATTAACGTGTACGTGGCTGAGCATTCCCCAGACACGTGTACCCTTAACGTAGTTCTCGGGGATATTCAGCGTGACACAGAGAGTGACAAGGCCGGCCCTTTGAAATACAGGTACAACACAAACAGGAAGTAAGAGTGAGAGAAAGTTGTGGTGAAAGAGTACAGCAGGGATCACCACCATCCCCTGCCAGAGCCTCGTGGAGCTTTATGTGTTTTCGCTCAATAACCACTCACAACGCCCGGTCTGGGAATTGAAACCGCGATTCTACAACCGCGAGTCCGCTGCCCTAACCACTGGGCCATTGCGCCTCCACATCCATTATAGAAATGTTATTACTACCAACGAGAATTGTAACGCGCAAGAGTTAAGCATAATAACCTCAACACTGTCAAATGTTTGGTCTTTAGCATTGACAATGTTGAAGGCTGCTCCTTTCGCAAACTAAAACAAGAACGCGTTTACATAAATAGAGGATGAAATAATAAAGGATGGAATCACCCGCTGTCTATTAGCAATTGAATTACAAACATTTCTGAACGCATCTACCATCTATACGTATATGTTTGAACTTTAGTAGAAATATTTCGTACAAGTACACGACAGCTTGTCATAATTTTAATGAAAATATCAACTATATTGGAGTCACACTGTTCAAGTTAAAATATGTAGTTGTGTTAATAAAAGTAGTGTTTCAGTTCACCGACTAATGTAGCCATGACAACAATTTAAAAAAAAACCCACACAGCAAGTTTGAAATATAGTCTGTTTGACACACAGAATTACGGTGTCAAAATAATACATGCGACAAAGAATTTAGGCATAATCAGGTAATAAATACAAATTGATACAGCACACCATCTTGTATTACGCAAGAAATCTGAGATTCTTGACATCTGAGGAAACATTTTCTTATCAGTTTTACAAATGACATTCTGATAGCATCAGTCTTCAGGATAACAGATATATTATATATATATATATATATATATATATATAATATATATATATATAGATAGATAGATAGATAGATAGAAAGATGGATAAATAGATAAATAGATAGATAGATAGATAGATAGAAAGATGGATAATAGATAAATAGATAGATGGATTAATAGATGGATATATATATATATAATATATATATATATATAGATAGATAGATAGATAGATAGATAGATAGATAGATAGATAGATACGTATGCAAGAATTGTGTGCATGCGTTTGTGCACACGCGCATAAGTGTTTATTTATTTATTCATTTATTTATATATGGCGAATCGTTGTCCGTACGCTTCTTTATATTTCAACGGCTTGAACCACAATGTTTATTTTGCGCGCGTATATGTCACATAAACCAGCATTTCGAAGAATAATGATTGATGATAGACTTCTATAAATACGAAGAATATAAATATCGATAAAAATCTTGACAGCAATTTAAAGATAGAAACGACAAATATTTATAATCACGAGTGCATACCCTTTGAAGAACAAAGGTGCAGTAATATATGATATTTATATTCTATATGCTTCTTTCGAAGTTGGAGAATGCCTCTGAATCCTGTGAATTTTAAACTCAGAACGCAAAAGTAACATAAATATCAGCTCCCCAACATTTTGACTGATCTCCATATTTTGCAAAAGGCTTCAAACGTGTTTCGTCACATGCTGAATGGCCACCATTTCATTTCGGGGGGATTATCTTCAGTTACGGAAATAACGCTACTCAAACATCACTAATTTCTATAATCTGGATGAATGACAAGAGAAATTGATACTGTTGTGTTTGAAACCTGATCATTAATCGATATCTCAAGTTTCAGGACAACATTTTAGATAGGTCTAATGGCATTGTTATTTATTACTTTTTACCCCCGAGCGATCATTCATAAGGCCTGTTACTCAGGTTGGATGGCATATAATTGACCGATACTACAACAATTCCTCTGAAGCGGACACAGGTTCATTGCAGGTTTCAAGGGCAGCAAATTTGAGGAAAGTGGGAGTGGATTAGATCGAACTCTGTGCTTAAAGAGTGTCTTATTTTGTCAACCTCAAAATGATGAATAGTAGGGTTCACCACAGTGGTATTTGAATGTATAAATTAAAAATCCACAAGATAGGCAGCTAAGCATATTCTTTTATTCTCTAGACACAAAACCCGAATTTTTTATAGAGGTGGGGGAGGCAATCGATTAGTTGGTACTTAATTTATCGAGCCCCGAAAGGATAAAAAACAAAAGTTGCGCACGGCTGAATTTGAACTCAGAATGTAAAAGCGGACGAAATACTTATTTCTTTACTACCCACAAGGGGCTAAACACAGAGAGGACAAACAAGGACAGACAAACGGATTAAGTCGATTATATCGACACCAGTGCGTAACTGGTACTTATTTAATCGACCCCGAAAGGCAAAGTCGACCTCGGCGGAATTTGAACTCACAACGTAACGGCAGACGAAATACCGCTAAGCGTTTAGTCCGGCGTGCTGACGTTTCTGCCAGTTTACCGACTTATCATTTTTTTATACTGAACACTAAAATATTATTTTTGAGAAAACTATTAGTTATAATATACTTCAAAATACAAAAAAAAAATTGGCAAACATTCGTAAACGAAATCAAAAATATTAAAGAGAAATTTTGTGACAATGTGACGCCTTAGTGTACTTTAAGCCTGAGACTCATAGCAAAAGATATTTTTTGTAAATTGCTACAATTTCATTTTTATAATTAATAGAAGCTTTCGTTTCTCTAACTTAATTTTTAATCCCATTTCTATGTCGTCGATGTCTGCAATATGAGTTCTCTTGGAGAAAAGTAATTTGTGCATATTTGTGTTATGGTTATAAACGTCTATTTCTGTTTATCGTCATTTTGTAGATCACGTTGTACGCATTTGCTATATTACAATAGTATATGTGTGCTTCTGTTTTTTCGGGAGAGAGAGATAGAGAGAGAGGAAATGAAGGAGTAGAAAGTAGAAACATACCCATTATTTATGCTATATGTCGAGTAAACTTTTCAGGAGAGCGGCAAAACATGAATGGTGTGAGCTTAAATGCCTAGTTCCCATACAAATGACGTCGGCTGTCTTCACCTTCACAGACACACAGACACGCAGACACACAGATACATATTAGCATAGGAATTCTTTTACTTTTTTCAGTCATTTGATTGCGGCCATGCCGGCACACCGCCTTTAACCGAACACATCGGCCCCAGAACTTAATCTTTGTAAGCTTAGTTACTATCGGTTAATTTTGCCGAACCGCAAAGTTAAGGGGAGGTAAACACACCAACATAGGTTATCAAGTGAAGATAGGGGGACTAAGATAGACACACAAACACACGCGCACTCACACACACACACACACCACACACACACACACACACACACACACACACATATATATATATATATATCTACCAAGTCCACTCACAAGAAATTGGTCGGCTCGAAGCCATAATAGACGACATTTGCCGAAGGTGCCACGAAGCGGGACTGAAACCTGAGACACGTCGTTGCGAAAAAAAAGCTTCTCACCACACAACCATAGCTGTGCCTATGGCAAGCTTACTGCGTGCCGACATACAGTGTGCGAATTTTCCAAACTAGCCTATCTAGCTTTGAAAAGTTTGTGAAACCACTTCAGAGATAAGGGTGGAATGTGGAATTGATTTACCGTGCCTATACTTATTGTGAAACTGTTGAACCTCAGACGCACCTTTTGAGTGCGTGTGTGTGCGGTGTGCGTGTGTGTATATATATATATATATATGTCTATAAGTATATGCATATATATATGTATATATATATATATATATGTATTTCTGTATATATATATCTATATGTATATAAGTATGTTTATATATATTCATATGTATATATGTATATATACATATCTTTAGATATATAATCATATATATATACACATAATCATATACATATATATATATATATATATATATATATATATATATATTTATATTTATATCCTCCTTTCCTATCCACCTCTTTCTCAATCATTTCCTTTACTTATAGATATTCTTGTGGTATAATCCTCCCAGGTGTCTTTGTTACGTTTTCTTTCTCTATCAATTTTCTTCCGTCTCCGTAGCTAACTACCTTTCTTCCGTTGTGAGCATCCAACTATCATCTCGCAATTCTATAGTTCTTCCGTATTCTTTCATCTATCTCTCCATTTATCCCTCTACATTCTTTCTTCCTTGCTTTGGCCAACTCTGCTGTAGGTGATAGCTCTATCTCACTCCGAATCTTTGGAAAATCCCATTACGCGTTTCTCTCTCTCACAATCCACTATATAGCTCCTGCTATGTATGTTTTTTTTTTCTTGACCGACCTTTCATCAGGTTGTACAGCATCTACTGTTGTATATTCTCTCACAATTCCACTAAATGCTTGAAGACTCAAGCAGCAATAAAAAAATATTTAAGCTAGTGGATCCGTTTGACTCGACAGTATTATAAAATAAAAATTCGCGTTGGACCCATAATTTATCACGAAGCTGGAAAGGACACAAAAATGGTGATACTTTGATAGCATTGATAATTTATTCAAGAAACAAATAATCATTAAAGTTACAGCTATTTTATCCATTGAAGCCTTAAATCCGGGACGGTCTCGGCAGATACATTTTTCAAAAATATTTAAAGGTGTGGATTAAACCTCAATTTAGCCACAACTTTTCCAGAATAACAAAAAATTACAGCAATATTGTTTTTTTCCAGACAAGCTAAATATTATTTATTTAATAGAATCTAAGGATCATCTAAAAGCAACTTTCTAAAATGAAATTTGGATCATTAATATCTTGCTAATTTCAGGAAGTAATTTCTGAACGCAAAGCAATATTAGACAGGAAAATAGATTATTGAATGCCTAACAAAAACTAAAACAACAAGCCAAATAAAATTTTGCAACTGAATCTACGAAAATAATTCAAACACTTGGAAAAGGAAGAAAGCTACAATATGCAATCTAGAACAAAATATCATCCAGTGCAAAAGGAAGTTGAACACTTGAGTAATTATAAATACGCACAATATAACATATATAAATATAGAAAATCTATAGAGGGACACGATTGGTTTGATAGTAGCGTAAATATGGAATTCGATAATAATTATTGGGAAGAATACATTTAATTGTGAAATTATAACAATGAACTAAATTAGCTATCTTGGATTTAGAACAAACATCACCAGATCACATGAAACAATATGTGTAATTTCACCAGTATTTTCAAAGCTATCGATATAGCAATGTCAACATCTAGTGAAACAACGCGAAAACAAATATATATATATATATTATATATCATTATTAAGAGAATGATTGTAAATCCAAACGGAAGATCCAGATGTAAAATATACAGAAACAAAAAAGCAAAAGAAATATTCAGAATCCAAGGTAGACATGAAGCACAATATCTCGAAATCTCAAAGAATTAATAAGTGGGAAAATTGACAACGATACATAAAGTAAAAGAGACATTCAGACTAACTTGCAACCATTTTATCAAGCATTTAAAAGGGAAATAGAAGCGAATGTAGCTCCAAAGGTGAGAGAATTAGGAGCATTCTGCGGTGGCATGACTCATCGCAATGAATGAATCATCTTAAAGAATGACACATCACAGACGACATTATGTGGTGCCATCAGATCAGACTTAGAATAGTTGTAGGATGCCTTACCTTGCGAGAAAGAAACAAAATAGAAGAAGGCACCATAAACTGTGTAGCTCGCAAACTTCTGGTTGAAATATTTAAAAAGGAACAAGTTTAAGCAAATTACTCTATTGTTTACAGAAAAAAAGCAATAAATATTTCTCTGTTTTTCTCTCTAATTCTTTCTTCCTCTTTCTCTCTCTTTTTCCCTCCCTCACTTTCTTCTATCTTCCTCTCTCTCCTCTCTCTCTTTATGTATGTGTGTCTGAGAATAGAACTGATTTAATGAAGACCAAAAATCTGCAAATCCGAACAGTCTACTTTTTGTTGCAGTCATTTGACTGTGACCAGCAAATCGACCCCAGCACTTATTCTTTGCAAGCCTAGTACTTATTCTATCTGTCTCTTTTGCCGAACCGCGAAGTTACGGCGACGTAAACACACAGCATCGGTTGTCAAGTAATGTTGGGGGGACAATCACAGACACACAAACATATATATATATATATATATATATATATATATTATATATCATTATAAGAGAATGATTGTAAATCCAAACGGAAGATCCAGATGTAAAATATACAGAAACAAAAAAGCAAAGAAATATTCAGAATCCAAGGTAGACATGAAGCACAATAATCTCGAAATCTCAAAGAATTAATAAGTGGGAAATGACAACGACAAATACAAAAGTAAAAGAGAACATTCAGACTAACTTGCAACCATTTTATCAAGCATTTAAAAGGGAAATAGAAGCGAATGTAGCTCCAAAGGTGAGAGAATTAGGAGCATTCTGCGGTGGCATGACTCATCGCAATGAATGAATCATCTTAAGAATGACACATCACAGACGACATTAGTGGTGCCATCAGATCAGACTTAGAATAGTTGTAGGATGCCTTACCTTGCGAGAAAGAAACAAAATAGAAGAAGGCACCATAAACTGTGTAGCTCGCAAACTTCTGGTTGAAATATTAAAAGGAACAAGTTTAAGCAAATTACTCTATTGTTTACAGAAAAAAAGCAATAAATATTTCTCTGTTTTTCTCTCTAATTCTTTCTTCCTCTTTCTCTCTCTCTTTTTCCCTCCCTCACTTTCTTCTATCTTCCTCTCTCTCCTCTCTCTCTTTATGTATGTGTGTCTGAGAATAGAACTGATTTAATGAAGACCAAAAATCTGCAAATCCGAACAGTCTACTTTTTGTTGCAGTCATTTGACTGTGACCAGCAAATCGACCCCAGCACTTATTCTTTGCAAGCCTAGTACTTATTCTATCTGTCTCTTTTGCCGAACCGCGAAGTTACGGCGACGTAAACACACCAGCATCGGTTGTCAAGTAATGTTGGGGGGACAATCACAGACACACAAACATATATATATATTATATATATATATATATATATATACATATATACGATGGGCTTCTTTCAGTTTCCGTCTACCAAATCCACTCACAAGGCTTTGGTCGACCCGAGGCTATAGTAGAATACACTTGCCCAAAGTGTCACGCAGTGGAACTGAACCCGCAACCATGTGGTTGGTAAGAAAGCTACTTACCACACAGCCACTCCTACGCCTGATATATTAACAGCCGTCCAATGCCTTACATAGAAAATTGGTATAATAATACTGAGGCTAAATCAAGACACAGAAGGAAAATTATTTCCAGAATAAACGTATGAATATTGCGAAAGTGAAGTTGGTTGACAATATGAATACCATATTAAGAGCAGGGGAAGAACGAAGATTCTGATAACGGCAACAATTGACCTCCAAGATGCTTTTATATTGTTTCTTAAAGGTGGATCATAGAAGTATTAGCTATATGCAAAGTTACACCAATAATAAGCCGATATATTATGCAAGGTATAAATAAATGTCAATAAATCAGATGAAATGATTTTTGTTTCGAAAGGAGCTACTCTCCCTCCTGTATATGGATACTAGCAGTATCGCCCGGCGTTGCTCAGGTTTGTAAGGGAAATAACTATAAAGCATTTTTAGAGAGTTATAGCCAAAAAATAGGAAAAAAATGATGGTAAATTATTTTTGAGAGTAAAAAAAGGTGAAGTTGCGTCCCCTAGACAGTTTGCGGTTTGTGTTTCTGATTCTTGACCCCATGTCGAATTTATCGATTTTTTTTCAGAACTGGGGGAACTTTTCAAAATTCTCTCTGCGTTAGTTTTGAATTATGACATTGTGCTATGTGTGTGTCAAGTTTCATCAGAATCGGTTGAAAGCCGTGGTCAGGGTGAGGGTACAAGCAAACAGACACACAGAAACACGCACAGACAAACTGCCGTTTATATAGAGAGAGATTTTGAGGTGAATAACCGCAATTCATTTTACGGAAGAGACGTATTTTCAGTGCATTATCACTCCCTTTCTACAAGTAAGAGCTTTGACCAACAAAGCTCTGATACAAATGCCATGACAGAGGAATTAAATTCTATATTTATTATATGGACTGTCTCATGTTACAATGATAAACAAATGTTTATCATGTTCAAATTATAAACAAATGAAATACCTGCGTCAAACGCAACACTTGAGTTACAAGAATGTATAAAATTGTAAGAATTACTATCATTATTACCGTCATGTTGTTCTTAGATAATAGAACACATGCTTACATAAAATACTGGCTTAGAAACAATTAAGAATATATGTATTAAACAGTACAACAAGCACAAAGGAAATACAAATTCAGGAGTAATCATAGAATCTAAACAATACTAAATAATGTTAAAAGAAACAGTTTACCGTTGTATAATATACACGAAGAAAAACCTAGTATTTAATGGGTGAATTAAAATGAATTTTTCAGAATGCAGCTTGTTAGTAATACCAAGCAGTTATTCAATGACTATGCAATTATGTAAAACGTATAAATATAATAAATTTACGACGAAATGAACCGGTAAGATTTGGCAAGCAAAATATTTGAAACTGAAAAATATGTGGGGGGGGGGGCTAAGCGTGGGAAAGGAACATTTTTATAGATCGAAATATATTTTTTAACTCTCTCTCTTTTACTCTCTTTTACTTGTTTCAGTCATTTGACTGCTGGAGCACCGCCTTTAGTCGAGCCAATCGACCCCGGGACTTATTATTTGTAAGCCCAGTACTAATTTTATCGGTCTCTTTTGCCGAACCGCTAAGTGACGGGGACGTAAACACACCAGCACCGGTTGTCAAGCAATGCTAGGGGGACAAACACAGACACACAAACACACGCACACACACATATATATATATATATAATATATATATATATATATATATACATATATACGACAGGCTTCTTTCGGTTTCCGTCTACCAAATCCACTCACAAGGCATTGGTCGGCCCGGGGCTATAGCAGAAGACACTTGCCCAAGATGCCACGCAGTGGGACTGAACCCGGAACCATGTGGTTGGTTAGCAAGCTACTTACCACACAGCCACTCTCTTCGCATTTAGCAACAATTTCAACTTTTACATTTTTTTTTCAGTTAAAACACACACATATAGATATATATTACGGAGATGTACTTGCACAGCAAGTGATTTGATCTGAGATCGTGTGCTGGAACGAAAACAATTGCAGCGTGGAAGGTGTTTGTAAGCCATATAAGAAACACACAAAGCCGTTCGATTCACTTAAAGATTTAAGTTTAATTTGTCAAAATATTTTCGTCGCTATAAGACCGCGACCTGTATTCGAGTGTACTACGTGAAAACTATTAAAAAGCATTATGAACTTACATAGTTAGCCTTCGCACACATATCTGTATATTCTTAGAAAAAGATAGTTAAACTGAATGTTGTATGTCAGCAATTTAAGAAAGCAATAATTAACATCACTTATCTTCCTACAAACTTACAACAAATTCCGTTACCTGACTGTCTTCATTAAGGCCATAAACATTTTCGCAAATGATATCCACAGGATAAAAAACTGTCGCTTGGAATTTGATTAACTGTCGAAAACCTATCTAAATTACCAACAAAACCAGAAACAATATATTACATAAGTGAAGTGAGAAAACCAACTATTCATTGGTGTACCCAATATTTCTGTGAATTACATACATATATGCATGCATGCATAGATACATAGATACATAGATACATAGATACATTCATACATACATACATACATTGCACGAGTTTACATGAACACCTAAAAAAACACACTTCCTGATGCTCTCCTATACAGTCCCAAACGTGCTGAACTCTCTTACCTCAGAGAAGGCTGGATGGAAAGCAATCAGCATTTCAAAAACAAAATACATGCATAGGTTTGAAGATGACAGTAGAATTGTCACGAAGCGCAGCCTATCTTGAACCCAAGACCACTAATCACATGTTCAAGGTTATTCATTTGTAATCCAGGAAGAGGAGATTGCCACAAAGTACCTGGTGAACAAGAGAGACAGAGACGCTCTCGTAATTCCAAACTGCAACGGCATGTGTAGGCTATGTCATGCTTCTGTGGAAGATATTATGCAGGTGATTTAGCAGCTGTCCCCAAATGTCGTCACTGTACTACTTCAACATTCGGGACAGTGTTGTTGCTAAAACAAATTACAAGGCCATCCTCAAAACAGACTGTCCTGAAATAAACATAGAATATTCCTCTGTTATGAAATACATTCATAAGCACCAACTCAAGGAATACTGATGGGATATTTGCATCAAAACATCTTTCAAATGAAACAACAGACCGAATATTGTTGTTTGGGACAGAGGGGCAAAGGTATGTACAATCATACAGGTCAGCCTGGTATAAATATCTCTTTGAAGAAAAAACAGGATATCTATGGACATCTGCTTTGAAACCTCCAGCTTCTATATCCAGACTGTGAATTCATATGCATACGAATAATAATTTGAGCGCTAGGTTTCGTACATGCTTAAAAAGAATCTGGATAAATTGGGATTTACAGAAAGAGAAATTGACCGGCTAATTCGTAGATTACAAGTGGAATCTGTGAGTGAAACAGTAAAAATATGCCAGACCTTTCTCAAGTTCCAAATGTCTGTGTTAATTACAACCCAAACATGAAGCTTTGTATCCGCTCCCTCCCCAGTGGATAACCTATGATATTTAAAAATTAGAAGAGAGATACATGAAACATGATGCTGTAGCTAGGTCATTGTATAATGAGATCCGTCGAAAAGATGACGCTGAGGTCAAAGAAATAAGAACCTAAATTACTATAGAAGTCATAGCCACTCATAATAAAAAGGATTACTGGTGGAATGTCCAAGTGAAAACCTCAAAAAAATGTAAGCATAAGAGATCTGACAGAGGAGTTTTGGATGGAGTAGAGAAGCTGTATACACTTGTGGAAATCAACTGCTCAACTGATGTTAACATAAAGCTAAAGATTATCAGAAAAAAGATTACCTACGCTGAGCTATTGAGGAATCTACAGCTACTCTATCCAGATTGTCAGCTCAGGTTTATACCTGTAATTATTGGAGCACTGGGATCTATAACAAACTGCCGAAATAGCAATCGTTAGAAATTAGGGTTCTCAGAACAAGAAAGGAGAAACCTGTTTCAGATTATTCAGACTACAGATCCAAGACATCACTGGAACTGTAGAAATCTGTAAACTTTTCAAGGATTTTATCATTTAAGCATATATGAACATGTCTTGACATGATATTTTATACGCATGAGAATATATACTTTAAAGAATACACAAATCTGAACATATACATACAAACTTACATACATACATACATATAAAAATATTCTGTTTGTTTTGAAATTCCTGTGAAGGAACCTTGGATCTATGTTAGACAACGACCCCTTCTCTATCGGCAAGAAATTTTGAAATAAAATTTTTAAATGAGTTATATATATATAACACAACCTACCCCAGAAAGGCAAGAAACGCAACAAATCTATCATAGGTTCAGTTTAATACCATTAAGTATAGATATAAAAATAACCACAGCTCGCAAAATATGCATAGACAATTTTTTTGTTTTAGACACATACTGTGTTATACTCCTTGTCCTGTCTTTTAGTGTTTTTTTTTGTATTGTTTTTACTGTCTTATTTTGTTTTTACTGTCCACTTCTTGTCACCATTTTTACTCTTCCGCAATAAAAATCCCAAATTATATTTAATTTGCTTTGCGGGAACGAGTGCTTGAAAGACGTCGTGTCTTGCCCTTACCTTCGAAACACGGAGTAGTCGAAGCAGGGGCAGCTAAAGAACGGGAATGTTCCTTGTGTTGTATGTCTTGTACTCTGCGTTTTCGTTGTTTGAAAAAGTCCGTTTCCATGTGTTTGTTTTTATGTTTTCGTTTCTCGTTGGGTTCTACATGTTTTTGGTGTCCTGTACCCATTTATGCATGTATATATACATATAGAAGTAGGTATGTATATATGCATATCTTTATTTATTAATTTGTTCTCTCTTTCTCTCTCTCTCTCTATATATATATATCTTTTAAATATTTGTCTAAGATTGATAACTGTAGGAATAATTGAAAGAAATGTAAGCAAGGAAGCGTTAGAACTAATAAGTTATATTAAATATGCGATGACAGGCGCAAGATGTCCCACACTCACAGAAACAGCTGCGTTTTCTTTTATGCAGAAAGAAAATGAAATTCTTTTCGTGGCGAATTCTCTGATTCTCTTTGCCATTTGTGGTTGTTATATCAGACCAAAAAGGTTGTAATTACCATAATAATGTTATCAGGGGTCTATTATTGTAGAGATAAAAAGCTTTTGTTGCAAAGATTTGCACGATGTTAATGAAAATTGTAATAGAAAAAGGGCGAAATATATAAAACATAGGTTAAAAACAGCCATTACAGCTATGCTGAAGGGCAGAAATAATACATATGCCTCTAAATGGACAATAAACCCTAGATGAAGCTATTGAAATAATGAAATTAAATATGATTAAGTATTAGCAATGCATTGGCAGACACGCTGGTTTCATCAGAAATTTTAAAGTGAAAGAGAAATATAACCGAAGCAATAAACTGTTACTTACCAGAGGACTCAACTCTAAGAATATAACAACAGGTGTTAATTGATTAGCGATAACTGTAATAGGATATAACTTAGACGTATATAATTGGGAATATTCACTGTAAAGCATATTAAGGATGTGTACAGGATTAACGACATTCAGATTACACACCCGAAAGCAAATGATAGATTTTTTTTCACATTGGTTAGGAAGTAGAAGAGGATTCGATAATGTAGCATAACACGACAATGCACACACACACCACACACACACACACACACACACACATACACACAAACGCACACACACACACACATACACACACACCATATATAGGTTTGGACATAAGAAAAAATAATTACAATTAACCAACACATCGACATTTACTATTATCAACTCTGACAAAGATTAGAGAGAAAATGAAGGCAAAAAAAAAAAAAATTGTAACCTAATCTGAAAATGCAATGTCATACCCATTTCTTTACTACCCACAAGGAACTAAACACAGAAGGGACAAACAAGGAATTAAGACGATTACATCGACCCCAGTACGTAACTGGCACTTAATTTATCGACCTCGAAAGGATGAAAGGCAAAGTCGACCTCGGCGGAATTAGAACTCAGAACGTAAAGACAGACGAGATACCTATTTCTTTACTACCCACAAGGGACTAAACACAGAAGGGACAAACAAGGGCAGACAAACGGATTAAGACGATTACATCGACTCCAGTACGTAACTGGCACTTAATTTATCGACCTCGAAAGGATAGGATAAAAGGCAAAGTCGACCTCGGCGGAATTTGAACTCAGAACGTAACGACAGACGAAATACGGCTACGTATTTTGCCCGGCGTACTAATATTTCTGCTAGCTCGCCACTTTCATACAATTTTATACCGAGGAAATGTCTTGCTCAGTAAATGTATCGTATGCGGGAAGCCGCAATAAAACGTGAAGGGATCTAACTCCTCTTTCTGAAGCTTGGCTTTAAAGGTTAATGATGCGACTGTCTCAAATCAACACTAAATCATCGATGTCTACACGAGAAATGTAATTAGCCGATGAACTGCCAAATATCATTTTGTTACCTGTTCCCATAGATATTTGTCCATTTCTATTCGATTGTCAAAATATATTCGAATGATAACAAGAACTAATTCAATCAACAAGCACAATTGCTAGAAAAAAATTATCTTGTGTGTAATCAACGTAATATATGATGTAGTTTAATATTGGTGGTTTATCTCTACCAAGGAGTGCAAAGAGATCTTCGTTACAGAGCAGGAAATGTTAAGATATACGATTATCCGAAATTTGTAAATTCTTTTTGCGCGTTTCCTCGCATTTGGCCTTGAGCTATAAATGGAGAAAAACTGTAGTGTAGAATGTAGGTATTTGATATCTACATGTAGCGTATAGGCGCTGACAATTCCGTGGTATTGATTATAATTATATTTTTATAATCATACACATAAAAATTAATTATACCAATATGCTTTTTGTATACGCTAACTACTGATAAATTCATGTTAATGAATATATATATATATATATATATATATATATATATATGTGTGTGTGTGTGTGTGTATATATATATAATATATATATATAGATATAGATTGATATATATATATATATATATATATATATTATATATATATATATAGATAGATAGATAGATAGATAGATAGATAGATAGATAGATAGATAGATAGATAGATGATAGATAGATAGATGCACAAACACACACATATTTGTGTATGACAAATGCACATATGTATGTGAATGTTCTTCTGACACGAATATTACTATTCGTCAGGAGTCGACATTTGTCATTAAAGCCATTCCGATAATGACTTGTCGATGTCTGCTGTTTCTTATCTGTTTAATTTTCCTTCTCTTTTCAACCAAGTCTGTCTAGCAAGGTCGCTGCATGTTGCCACTATTTTGCTCCAATCATAGAAAAGTATTTCTTCTGAAAATAACAGTTGTTGAAAGCACGCTCTCGCATAAATATTCGTTCACCTGTAAACTGTTTCCGAATGTTAATTTTCTTTCTTGAACATTCTGCTTCCTTGTATAAAACAGGAAATGTCTCAGCGTAGTATACAAGGAACCGAGTAATAAATACTTTCTTCATATTTTATCGGCAATTCTTCTCACATATCTCCAGTTTTTATGTGGGTATGTACTTGTGTCTTGTCTGTGCATTGGCGCTCGTGTGTTTCTGTATATATTCGTTCGCACGAAAGTGAAAGTATGCATATGTGATAGTGATAGATTCAAGCCTAGCATCCTGGTTGTAATTAACAAACACACACACAGAGACACACACATAACTGTATATTATACACACACATCTATTAATAAGACCATCTCAAAAGCATTTTGATTGAAATATAATCAGGTATAATGACAACGAATTTATATACATATATAAATATCTTCTCGTACAAGGGCAAATATTTCACGAGAAAAAATTATTTCCGAAAAATTAATTTGCTAAGTATTATTAATTTTGTTATTATATGGTATGACTATTTTAAAATATAATAATAACAGAATCAATAATATAGACGGTTGCAGGCCCAAGAAAAACATGAAATAGCTGAAGAATTAAAATTAATTAAAGGACATACTAAGTATGTTTACCTGCTGGAAATAACAGTAAAAACGCATATTTATATCGCCAAAAATACCCTGATAATAACTACAGAAATCGACCGAAAGCAGATCAGGTAAATAAAATCTCCTAGCGTACATTTAAGTATTTGGTCACACGTGGACCGGTTTCTACCTTAGCTGAATGGCAGTGTTGTCTATCATAGTAACGCCTTAGCTTCTTCAGCACGCGTTACCATGATAGACAACACCGCCATTCTATCGATTTGAAGTCTGAGGCCCAACCGATTCGTTTTGCGCCGAAATCAATTACATCCACCATCCAATGGCGATTTTTTGCCAGTGCAGAAACCGATCCACGTCAGTCCAAATACTTAAATCTACATCAGGAGATTTTATTAACCTGGTCTGTTTTCAGTTTATTTTTGTGGCTATCATCAGTGTATTTTGGGCGAATTCCAGCCGTTCTCTCAGTTTCTTTCTTCCACTCTGTCAGGCAGACACACATACTCAAATACACACATATCGTCGCACTCAAATTCCGCTTTATTTATATACCAAAACCTAGATTCATTTCTCTTCTTAATTTATCAAATACCCGTATTAAGATACAGTACAGGAGTTCTGTCTCTCTCTCATTATCTTTAGTATTCAATGAAGATATTATATTTTATTTTCTCATCCCTCAAATATCATAATCTCTCAGTTACTCGATCTATTTCTCCAGCATGTTGTTTCCTGTCCACTCTTTTTTCACTGTCTGTTCACATCACACCTTGTTTCAGTTGAAACACGAACTTCATCACAATTCCACAACGCTGCGACACCCCCACACAGATACACGCACACACACACACATACACACACACACGCATACATTCATATATGTTCAGAGAACATGTGTTTATAACTGAGAGCCCCCGTATCTCATGATGATATTGTCGAATATGAAATAAAATTTTATAAACAAACAATAGCTGACAACAAGCCAATTTTATACATAACTGCAGACATATCTGTACGGTAAGGAGCTTGCTTCCCAATCATACGGTTCCGCGTTCAGTCCCATTCCATGGTACCTTCGTCAAGTGTTTTATACTATAGCATCGGAGAAGCCACAGACTTTTCAGTGGTTTTGGTTGACAGAAACTGAAAGAAGTCCGTCGTGTACACACACATACATAAACATACACACAAACACACATACATGTATATATATATATATTATATATATATATATATATATATATATTATATATATATATATATATATATATTGAGAAAAATACCAAAGGTTTTGAAAAAATGTCGTCAGAATTTTGGAAAAATAAAATTATTTCTTCATTATCAAAACAACTCCATACTACACAAATACACCTGAATAATTACAGAAATAAGCATTATATTTCTGATATTAGAATTATATTTAGAATAAAAAATGTACTGTCTCTGCTTTTCTTTCAAACATTCAACTTTGGAGAGAATTTTTTGATGAAATGTAGTTCCATTGCTTTTCGGTATAGCAGATCGTCTCGTGCACATTTTTAAAAGGGAACATTTTTGAATTTTCTGTCGATGCATATTTCCAGATGCTTACTTAATGAAATTCTCTGTAGTTCCTCTTGTCGGATATGTTGCCTGTGGATTCTTGCACGTTGTCAGAGGGAATTATTTGTTTCGCCAATGTAATTTGCTTTGAAAATTGGGTAGGTAATGCAGTATATGAAGTTTTGCGTTTTGTAGTTCATATCTGCTTTTATTTTGAAAAGGGATCAGCTCTTCAACTTTTACGTCGGAATTCTAATTCGTTCTCTGATTTGAATTCTGCCCGTGTGAGGTGTTTTAAAGATATTTTGATTGGCGTCCATTATTCTGTAACATGTTTTTTTCAATCGTATTTTTTTCAGTTTGGAGCTCTGTAGGAGTAGAGGCAAGTTCGATTTTATGAGGTGAAAAACGATGGTTATTCAAGGACTGTGTGTATTAACGAACGAAATCGTGTTTTTATTAAAGCAAGTACCAGGTTTAGAATATAAAAATACGGATATGGAATCATTGGACTAAAATTTCTTCTGGCCTTTGCCCCAGCATGGCTGCAGTTTAATGAGTGAAACAAGTAAAAGATGAAGGATAAAAGATAACTTCCACAACTTCTTTAGAAAGTATTCTTTGTTCCTTCTCGAGCCATGCCTGGCACATTAGGGCCGGTTTCTCGGTTTCATTGAAGTATAAGTTCCCCACCTGGACCGTCGGGCCGTTGCTGGTGAGCTGCAAGATGCAGGAGGAAATAGTGAGAGAAAGGTGTGGCGAAATAGTCAGCAGAAGTTCACCATTACCTTCTGCCGGAGCCGGTTGGAGCATAGGTGTTTCGCTCATAAACACACACACATCGCCTGGTCTGAGATTCCAACCCGCGATCCCTCGACCGCGAGTCCACTGCTCTAACTACTAGGCCATGTGCTACCAATTTAGAGGTATACTAATAGCTTAATACAAACCAAAATTCAGCACAACTACATGATACGTCAGATGAATCATAAAATGTAGGTAATAGATTTTCTATTAATCCTTACAGACATTTATTCCGCAAAAATTGAGCAGTTTCTCTTCATGTTGGATACATACTTTATTAATTCTACTAATGTGATAAGGTTTCCATTGGACACGTTTGCCATAAACCGTCGTATAATCAAATTACTAAAGACACCACTTCATGTCAGTGTAATTATTCCTGCTCGTCCTGTGACATATAACATTATTACACTTTTTATTGGAATGCTATATGCATCCATTTATAGAACATTGCGTTTGAAGCAAACGCTTCGATGTTTGTAAATTGGTGAAGATATTCTTGTCAAGATTAATTCCTGAAATATGGTCGTCACGAGTATTTTGGGTGGGTATACGTTGTACCTTCTTTTGGTTTTGAAATGATCAAAAAACACTATCTTAAACTGACATCACAAATGGCTTGCTTGATTAATAGTTTATATGATTTTCTGTATTTCTGTTTCCACGAGATATTCTAAAGATCATCTCATCATTTAATAGTAATACAAGTGTTGATATATGACACAGTAGTCGTCTGAATGATTTATCTTTGGTTTAACA
>NC_043000.1:121569084-121631584 GCF_006345805.1 Octopus sinensis | reverse complement strand
AAAGTGTTTGCAACCTTATGAATATAGGTAGGTGTGTCCTCATTTTATCACGTCGGGTAAAAATCCTTACATGAATTAATTTTGATCTCAGTTGCTCTTTTAGCTACCTATTTGAAGCAATATGTATATCTTCATTTTGCGACACGCTTTATTCATAAAATCATTATACTAAACAGGCGGTTTAGCAAATGAATTACCTGCTCCTGAAGTTATGTGTAAATTTTTAAGCATGCTACTGAAAAGTGTAACCATAACAGTTTATTATGGTGATTCCAGTTGCCCCGGTGTATGACAAGGTTTTACCCTTTGAATGCAAGTACCAACCGACTAACAGACTTCCATACAGTTTCCATCTGTGCAATTTCTTACAAATTATGGCTTCATCAGAAGTTACAATAAAATACATACACTGTATATTGTGGAGCTAAATAACTGATTGAATTAGTTAACACAAAATTGCGAAGAGATTGTATGTCTATATGAATATGTGTGTGTATATATATAAATATCATTCTTTATTTTCTCTCCTTGTTTCTTTCTGTGTTCCTTTATGTGGAAGAGCGTAGGCTCCAAACGTTAAAGACGTTTTCACTTCCCTAGCGTTATGCTAATACATATGTTTTTTGTCTACACGAACTGACTTCGTCTTCGTTCTTTCTGTGATTATCCTATATATATATATATATAATATATATATATATATATATATATGTTTGTATATATGTATATATATGTCCAATTTATCAATTCCACTACTTATTTTTTAAAGACTAGTATTTACTCCATCGGTCTGTTTTGCCAAACCGCTCGGTTACCGGTTACCGGGACCTAAAAGAAGAAGAAGAAGAAGAAGAAGAAGAAGAGAAGAAGAAGAAGAAGAAGAAGAAGCGACTCGTCCCTTTGTAACCGCAGAAACGAAGCACTCTCACGTATTGTGAGTGCATGAAGGTGACCCAATGGCTAAGTTCTTCCACTGGAGACTATGAAAAGTAAGGCCTAAAGAGAGCATGGAAATGACTTTAACATCAAGGAGTTACCAAGAACAAGGAACATAAGTTAATGTGGGATTTTATAATCCAATGTGACTCCATAATTGATTCTCGGAGACCATATATTATTGAGTTAGAGAGCGCAAAAAAAAAGAAAAACAAGATTATAGATATTGGAATAGCTGGGAATGCACGCGTAAGTGACAAAGAACTAGAAAATGTTGCAAAGTACAAAATACTAAAAGAATGAGGACTATGAGAGTGTCTGTCATGCCAGTAGTTGTAGGAGCACTCGGAGCACTAACAACCAAATTCGAGAAATATGCCAGAAAATTGACATTGAGAGCAGAGCAAGCCCAAAAACTGCTCTGCTGAGGACAGCTAGGATTTTGAGATTGGGAATTGAATGTTGAATGTCTTCCAGAATAATTAACAACCAAGTATCAACACTTATAATGCGCGGAAAGTGACTCTGTGAGACCTCTGACAACAGACTCTCACAGAATCAACCAGAGCAAACACAACGGAGCGCTTTGTGAAATAAAGTAATGATAATAATAATCCTTTTTACTAAAGGCACACAGTCATAACTTTCGGGTGAGGAGACTAGGCGATTGCATCGACCCCAGTGTTTTACTGGTACTTAATTTATCGACCTTAAAAGAATGAAAGTCAAAGTCGATCTCGGCTGGATTTGAATTCAGATGGTAGCGACCAGCGAAATACCGCTAAGCATTTTCTGTATCGTGCTGACGGCTCTGCTAGCTCACCGCCTTCACCTTAATAATAATAATAATCCCTTCTACTAGGGATACAAGGCCTGAAATTTTGGTTGAGGTAATAGCCGATTACATGAACTTCAGTGTTTCACTGGTACTTAATTTAACAATCTCGAAAGGGTGAAAGGCAAAGTCGAACGGCATGGAATTTGAACTCAGAACGTAGCGACGACCGAAATACCATTAACAATTTTGTCCAGCGTGTTAAAGACTCTGCAAGCTCCCTGCCTTGACAATGATAATAATAATAATAATAATAATAATAATAATGATGATAATAATAATGACGACGACGACGACAACAACAACAATAATAATAATAATAATAATAATAATGATAATAATAATAATAATAATAATAATAATAATAATAATAATAATAATAATGATAATAATAATAATAATAATAATAATAATAATAATAACAATGATAAGCAAAATAAGAAATGCAGCAACAACAACGACAACGGTAACGACAATAGCAACAATAATAATAATATCAATGTTAATAATAATTAGAGGAGAAAGAAGAAGAAGAAGAAGAGAAGAAGAAGAAGAGAAGAAGAAGAAGAAGAAGAAGAAGAAGAGAGAGAAGAAGAAGAAGAAGAAGAAGAAGAAGAATAAGAAGAAGAGAAGAAGAAGAAGAAGAAGAAGAAGAAGAAGAAGAAGAAGAAGAAGAAGAAGAAGAAGAAGAAGAAGAAGAAGACTAGTATTTGGATTTAAATTCAAAAGCTTTTAATTAAAATTTGCTAAAATCATACTCTTCTTGTCATTTGTGTTGATGCCATAGTATAAGAATTTTTAATAAATGAGAACGAAGACGGCGATATAATAGCAATTATATGAAAACAATAACAGTATTACAAACATTTGATTCATCAAATTATTTAATTATTTAATCTGAATAACGTAAACAGAACGGCACATAATCCGCCTTTGAGGTTTTTAGTTTTTCAGTTAGGTTTCCTAGCATTACTCATAACAAAAAACAAAACTATTGTGTGCGAGATGTTAGTGGTAGTACCAGCAACAATATTAACTCTAACAATAGGAGTAAAGTCGACTAAAGTAAAATGTTAGGAGGTTGAGAAACACGAGAAATAATGGAACGATAAAAGTTAATTTGGGTATTCATTAATATGAACTAATAATGGATGTATGGCAGGTAGAGAGGAGAAACGTTGATAAATGCAAGGCGAAATACGCAGGAAATGTCGTAGGCAAAGTGAGTTAGTGGGAGATAATTAGAATATTAGAGAACAGAATCGCGAAGAGGCGTGTTTAAGGCCGCAACGTCCACATATATAGTTTAAATTGAAATAAAAGAAAGAAAAGCCATAGGATCTTATTTATCAAATCGCTATATATATACATATTTCTTTACTACACACAAGGGGCTAAACACAAAGGGGGCAAACAGGGGCAGACAAAGGGATTAAGTCGATTATATCGACCCCAGTGCGTAATTGGTACTTAATTTACCGACCCCAAAAGAATGAAAGGCAAAGTCAACCACGGTGGAATTTGAACTCAGAACGTAACGGCAGACGAAATACGGCTAAGCATTTCGCCCGGCGTGCTAACGTTTCTGCCAGCTCGCCGCCTTCAAATCGCTATGTATACAGTCAAGCACTCGAAAGCTTATATTTTTTATAGGTGTTAGTTCTTTCAAACAAAATTAAAAGAAATAATAAAAAAAGAAATCATTCCTGCCCATACATTTAGAATCTTAAAAATGCCTTACTAAATATTACTATATATGTACATCTTGCAAAGAAAACACTGTATCCTTCCAGCTAAGGAGATAAATCTTGGAAAAGTAAAATGATATGCACGAAATAAAAAAAACTGTAGTCTCTGTTCCTTGTTGAATAAACAATCTGAGTATTTTTCTTTTTGAATAGAAATGGTAAGGTATTCAAATATTCAAATGTCAGTGACTATTCCCACATTATTAACATATCTATCGAACAAATCTTAAGGAATGGCGATTTTCATCACAGTCAGAAAATGTGTCTTTCGTAAGTAGATATTGATCATCTACAAGACACCTGTGAAACTTGCAACAGAGTAATTTTTCCACTTCTCACATTTTTTTGCTGCTGCCCAAAGAAACCTTTTTGACGGCATTCAGAGAAGAGTTTGTATAACATCACACACAAGCGCAGAACACACACCAAATCCATCAACGACAGCCTCTCTTATTTGAAACAAGACGAACATAGCATTTATACTTATTACTGCTTAGAGCTCTCGTTCCGTAATCTCTTATGAGATTTTCACGGGTCCTAAAAAGGTTTCAGCACTTCCACTTAATTCTTATGCCCCCCACTCACCTCCTAATCCGTTTGGTATCGAACAGCAAGGCCTTAATGAATAGGTACACGGACTTATAATTCAGAAACTGCTTCTAGGAGTTTTGTCGTAGCTCATGTTATTTAAGCAAAATATGACTTGGTAGAATTTGAGGAGAAAGTTTAAATAACTGAATGGTTAAAATTTATATTATTTCTATTCTCACCGTGGTAACACTAGCGAGGTAATAATGCCAGTCTAGAAACCGGTTCCCGCCAGTAGAAATACTAAAAAATATATAGCAGGATGCTATATTGGTATGTTTAAGGATTTACTAAATCCATATGCTCACAGACAGTTGATTTCTGTAGTTAGTGTCAGTTTTGCTTTTTTTACAGCGGTTTAAATAAGAGTTCTGACTGTAATTTTCAACAGGTAGACATACTTAGTATGTACTTTCATTAATATAAATTTTAATCCTTCAGCTATTTAGTGCTATTTTTGGTGAGGCCTGCAATCACCTATATTATTAATTCTGTTTTATCAATTTAGTTATTTGATCCTAGAGTTAATGGTATCTTGGCAAATATTTTCTCCTGAATTGTTTGCTCCGTATTATTTGCATCGCATTTTCATATGGTTGTGATGCATGTGCCTGGTATACCCTTATCAGGCGGGGAGTCATGATGGGTATACTGGGCTTCGTATATCTTACCCCAGTGTCACTTTGATGGCATGCACTGCTATCTCACTCAATAATAATAATAATAATAATAATAATAATAATGTTCATAATATATATGTGTGGATGTGTGTGTGTGTGTGTGTGTGTGTGTGTGTGTGTATGCATATATACACATCATGTGTTATTTGTTTCTGTCTAGTTGACTGTGGTTAAGATGATGTACCGCCTTGAAGAGTTCAGCCGAATCGTTTTGCCAAACCACTACGTTACTGCAACGAAAATAAAACGAGTGTGATTGCCTGAGAGTGATGGGTGGCAGACAAAAGTACGACCCGGAACTATAGTAGAAGTCATTTTGGCCAGGGTGACACGCAGTGAGATCGAATCCAAATCAGTGTAGTGTTATTATAGAAAAAAATGTAACCAAACTAAAATTAAAGGAAAGTGTAAAGCTGAAACTGAAATGTCGAAGTAGTAATTCTGCAATTCGTAAAATGGAAAATGGAAAAAGAAGATAAGAATAAATTCAGCGAAAAGCGTGCTAATGTGGAACCACGCGCAAAACCGAGTGCTGTGGAAACAGAAGTGTGTTTGTGCACATGCACACATATACACAAACACACACACAGAATTACGAGCACGTGCATGCATACACACAAAGTAACATGCACACGTACATACACACATGCATATATATCTATATCTGACTCGCTATCTAACTATGTCTCTATCTGTATATACATGTGTGTGTATGTTTGTGTGTATTAATGTATATATATATATATATATATATATATATATATATTATGTATGTATGTATGTGTGTATGCATGTATCGATGAATATATACACATACACACAAGCAAACACAAAGAATCACGCGCACGTGCATGCCCACAAAAAGAAGCATGCATACGCACATACACACACATGCATATATCTATATCTGACTAGCTATCTATCTGTGTCTCTATCTATATGTGTATATATATATGTCTGTGTTTTTATATGTGTGTTATGAATGTATATATATATATATATATATATATATATATATATATATATATATATATGTGTGTATATATATATATATATATATATATATATATATATATATATATATATATATATATAAGCATCTGTATGTATGTTTGTATGCATGCATCGATGTATAGATATCCATACATATGAAGAGAGAGAGAGAGAGAGAGAGAGAGAGAGAGAGGAGAGAGCGAGCTAGAAGAAATAAAACAAAATGAGACATGAAATGTTAGCTGATCAAACGTCATTCAAAATGGAGCCTCTGCCCATCTCTCTTACCATTAATCATTTCAGATTTTTCGCTTTCATTCAATCTCTGGAACTCTTTTTATTTCTTCCTTTGAAGTGGTGATATTACTGATATCTCTATCTCGAGTAAGATGTAACACACAGAACATCAACAAAATCACATGCGCACACACGAATATATACGCCTACATATACACACTCGTAAGGTAGCAAACTTGTACAAGAATATGCACATGTATAATTGCGAATGCTAATAACAGTATAGGAAGAATAAATATGAACAGATACAATTTATAACACTTTTATCTGTATACATGCGAGTATGTATATAATGCACAAACATACATACTCATATACACACATATACAAGCACACACATACATATGTATGTATGCGCATATAAATATGTTTGCACATATCTAGTAATAATAAGATTAAAACGTTGTCAGTTTTAAGAAAAATATATTTATCGTGCACAGAATTCTGCACTGAGGTCCATAAAAATTAAAACGTTCCAGTTGTAGCTCCTGTATGTACGTATATATATATATATATATATATCGTTAAAACAAAGAGATTATTGAAAATATAAAGCATAGAGAGAATGCAGAATCGTAGATTCTTCTGTTATTTGTCAGGGAAGATTCTAGTAAAGTCTTTCATAGTGTTGTCGAAATAAAAGAAAGACTATATAGTTATAGGGAAATTTTACGAAAAAAAAAACAAAAGACGAAGACAGGTGGTGTACAAAACAAACAGATGTATTAGTATAATGCAAAGGAATAGAAAAAGTATTTTACTTTTCGAGCCTACGCTCTTCTACAGAAAGAGACACAAAAAAAACAATGAGAGAAAAAAAAATGTGTGTAGTGGCCTAAAGATCTATCATGGCGTCTGACTCGGACAAAATGGTTATATAGTTATAGGTAGAGACGCAATGGCCTAGTGGTTAGGGCAGCGGACACGTAGTCGGAGGATCGCGGTTTCGATTCCCAGACCGGGTGTTGTGTGTGTTTATTAAGCGGAAACACCTAAAGTTCCATGAGGCTCCGGCAGGGGGTGTGTAATAAGGAAACTGGTGTAGAGGCGTGTGGCTTAGTGGTTAGGGTGTCAGCATCATGATCGCAAGAATGTGGTTTCGATTCCTGGACCGGGCGAACGTTGTGTTCTTGATAAAAACACTTACTTTCATGTTGCTCCAGTCCACTCACCTGGCAAAAATGAGTAACGCTGCGATGGACTGGCGTCCCGTTTACCTGGGGAACACATACGCCTTTGAAACCTGAAAACCGGGCCCATGAGCCTGGCTAGGCTTTAAAAGGGCGAAGATGGAGGCGCAATGGCCTAGTGGTTAGGGCAGCGGACTCGTGGTCGGAGGATCGCGGTTTCGATTCCCAGACCGGTCTTTGTGTGTGCTTATTGAGTGAAAACACCTATAGCACCACGAGGCTCCGGCAGTTCGGTGGTGGCGACCCCTGTTGTTCTCTTTCGCCCCAACGTTCTCTCACTCTTTCTTCCTGTTTCTTGAGTAACGCTGCGATGGACTAGCGTCCCGTCCACATGGGTGGGGGGGCATACTCCATAGAAACCGGGAAACCGGGCCCATGACACTGGCTAGGCTTGGAAAGGGCGCAAAAAATATATATATAGTTATAGGAATCCTTGGCACTCACATTTTCTGCATTCTGATTTTAGTAACACACCTCCAGTTTTTCGGTGTCTGCTCTATTGCCTAACCAAAATTTAATATTTCATATGACGTTTTAACTCTGAATTCTTCTTATTGCTGGACATCTGAAAACTGACGGCTTGTATACCAGAAGCATTGCATATTTTATTTTCATTCTCATCCCTTATCTTTCTATACTTTCTATTTCTTCTCTTGCAGTATATGCACAAATGCTTACATAAGGTGGAGCATCTTATATTTCTGCTACCGCTTATGTGTTTTGGGGAAAATGGCGTATGAAAATTTTTCTGAACTCGATGATATCTTTTTTAAAGAATGTAAAAATGTTATCATCTACATCTCATATGAATTGTCTTTTTTTATTCACATTTTCTATTTTCCACGCGTTTAATCGTTTTACTTTCACTTTCGCTTCTTGTGAGATTTTACTTTGTGTGTATTTTTGATTGCTTTTCCTGGCAACGTTTGGAGTGTACATTTCTATTGTAGTATTTTGCTTCCTTTACAGATGTCTCTATTTCTGTTGTTACAATGGAGTGTTTTCTAGAGGTTTTTCGCAATTACGTACCTTATTTTTTATGTCGTTGTGGTAAGAAAGACAATATCCAACTAATGCAATATCAAATATGGAATCAAGGTGATGCTATACAACACACATTCTTTCTACCAAACTCTATACCTCCAAATTATATACACTAAAACACAACCATGATTACCATTTGCCACAATTGTTTAAAATGCTGTTATTAGTCTACTAAGAGATACTAGGAGATAATCGTAACGATACCCTCTGTTTAATCAATAGCAACCAGTGCTTATAGAAAGTTGGTGGTGAGGGCCCCGTAAAAGGAGGGGGACATTAACCACGAGATACCTGAGAGAGATAACATATATGTATGTATATATATAATATATATATATATATATATATATATATATATATATATATACATACATACATACAACATATGTTTCCTTATTTCGAACTCGGAATCTTGGGGTTAATAGCCCACGCTCTTAACCACTATAGATGGATAGATAGTTAGACATATTAAAATTTACGCCCGTTTTCAATGCTGGCACGGGTTGCACAGGATTTGGAAAGTGAGAAGTATCCGGAAAGCATCTCTAACTGCACTGGTAAGGTTTGTACGCCTGAATACCCTTCCTAACGGAAAACACTGGATGCTTCTAAATCTTTGTAGCAGCAGTTAGCTCCCCAAATAACTTTAGCAGTTAGCTCCCCAAATAAGACAAGAACCTGGATAAATCGCATTGAGAAATTTGGTTTTGTGCCAGACGTGAAGTTAGAGCACGAATAGAAGGACAGAATTAGGCGCATGGCTACCTTTGTCGGAGAGAGAGATAGAAGAAGAGAAGGATGTTGAAAATATGACGTGGGTGGGGCACACAAGTCACAAACACACACACACACACACACCACACACACACACACCACACACACACACACACATATATATATATATAATATATATATATATATTATATATATACATCCTTGTTATTTTTATGCATTATAAATGTAGCAACTGGGGAATTATAATTCAAGTGGGTGGCATAGGATATCCTATAACAAATTTCTTCCTCGCATTGCTTAGTGAAGTGTGCTATTTAGCACATTAATTATTTCATCTTTGTCTCCCGCATCATTGCATATCTAGGCGTCTATATGCGTGTGGGAGTGAGACCGCTGGATTTCGTAGTGGCTGACACTTGACCTCCGTGTTGATAAATTAATGGGTCGCCATCATATTCTACAAATCTGCAAAAACTATGTCTGTATTGTCTGCCGTGTAAAGTAATAATTACAAATACATAAACCAGACATATGATTTATGCTGCTTCTGGAGACATAAAACGATATTAACTGTTGAATTATTCTCTTATTATACATGTATCCTTTCTTCTGTTCCTCATTATATATATTGACTAGTGGAATTATATTTTTCCTATATCTTATTTTCTCTTTGTTGAGTTTTACTTGTGATATGCATATGACTTTATATAAATACACCTACTGGTTGTAGGTATAAATTCATGAGTAGGGCGGCGAGCTGGCAGAAACGTTAGCACGCCGGGCGTAATGTCTAGCGGTATTTCTTCTGCAGCTACGTTCTCAGTTCAAATTCCGCCGAGGTCGTCTTTGCTTTTCATCCTTTCGGGGTCGATTAAATGAGTACCAGTTACGCACTGGGTCTATATGATTGACTTAATCCTTGTTTGTCCTCTCTGTGTTTAGCCCCTTGTGGGTAATAAAGAAATAGGTATTTCGTCTGCCGTTATGTTCTGAGTTCAAATTCCGCCGAGGTCGACTTTGCCTTTCATCCTTTCGGGGTCGACAAATAAAGTACCACTTACGCACTGGGGTCTATATAATCGACTTAATCCGTTTGTCTGTCCTTGTTTGTCCCTTCTGTGTTTAGCCCCCTGTGGGTAATAAAGAAATAGGTATTTCATCTGCCGTTACGTTCTGAGTTCAAATTCCGCCGAGGTCGACTTTGCCTTTCATCCTTTCGGGGTCGACAAATAAAGTACCAGTTACGCGCTGGGGTCTATATAATCGACTTAATCCGTTTGTCTGTCCTTGTTTGTCCCTTCTGTGTTTAGCCCCCTGTGGGTAATAAAGAAATAGGTATTTCATCTGCCGTTACGTTCTGAGTTCAAATTCCGCCGAGGTCGACTTTGCCTTTCATCCTTTCGGGGTCGACAAATAAAGTACCAGTTACGCACTGGGGTCTATAAAATCGACTTAATCCCTTTATCTGACCTTGTTTGTCCTCTCTATGTTTATCCCCTTGTGGATAGTAAAAAAAAATGTATATAAACTCACCTACTGGTCGTAGGTATAAATTCATGACAGTATAAACAGGCTCCTGATAAGGTGGCTTTCGATTCTATCGATATAATAATACGCTGTGTGTCTATACTTTCGTACCAATACACTTGTGTACGAATGATGGTGAAACAATTCGAAATTGATGTGATAAAAATAATTTGCTCACACCAATCAGGTTCCTAATAATATTTACTATACGCATATTATGTATTTTTGGTTATATGTTCTGTAAAATCCTGTCCCCGATTTATAGTTGAATTCGATAGCCTTTATTATCCGTTGAAGAGCTTAAAACTGTATTTTTCAGGTTTAACACTCCCATAAACATGCATATGCGTGGTAGTGAGTGTGAGTGTCAAAGAGACAGTGCATATAGGTTGTTAGATATAACGGAAATCATATAGATACGTTTTTTAGACAGGCTTTGTATTAGAGTACAAATTTCATGCCAAAATGTAAAAAAACTAAGCTCACACTCTCTTACCCACCCTTTCTTTCTTTCTTTCTTTCTTTTCGTCTCCCCTGTACCCACTCTCACCTTCCCTCTATCTATGTCCTCTCATCCTTCTCATTCCATTCCCATTCCCCTATCTCCCTCTCTCTGCTGAAGGAGGCATAGATAAAGACTTAACAGCTTTCTTTGTGTATAACAGCTATTTACGTATATATTTTATCTATTCGCTTTATCTATTTGTTTGTATACCAATATTCTACTCATTATATTCATCGTGATTTTTAAACGGCTGTCATAGGAATGAGCTTCTCTTAATTATCTTGTACAAAATATTCTCGTCATTAATTATTTTTTTTCTATGTTAGTGATATTTCAATGGTTACCATACACTGATTTCTATATCATCGGTGCATATATAGATTAAAATCATAATATATTACTTTTGGCGAATTCCGCTGACGAAGGCACCACGTGCCAACTACGTGTAAAACAATCTTACTGTAAAAATCACGATCATATGTGTTGTGGATTTGCAATGAATTTTGAACCATTTTCCGTATGTAGATTGATTATATTTTAAAGATTCTCTCACATGTATCTGTTCTTTTATCTCCTTATATTATTGCTCTAAAGCAGATCAATTGATATCTTAATTGCTTTCCAGAAAATAATTACTTTCGTTATAATGGCAAGTATTTATCCTTATAATAACTCTAAAAGCAAAATTCCTAAACTCAATTTTCAATTTGGTTTTTGTTTCTCGTTTCGGCAATTCAAGCATATTTCATAAAACATTCATGAAGAAAATTCACCATAATTGGGTTAATAGTATTTAAGCTATTTCAAGAGAAAAAGTCTTCTTCACTTCAGGGTGTATAAATGGTAAAATCCTTACGCAAGTTAATTTCAAGTGCCAGTGATGGAGGCAAAATGTGTTTATGAGATTCAATAAATTTCTGACTGCTACAAAGCGTTCGTGATTGGAGAGGCAAAATCGAAAACATTACAAAATATTTCATTCAGTGGTTTGAATATATTATATCTTTCCTGTACTTACTTATCATTATATATGAACATCCATACATACATTCATACGCACACATGTCATTTCTAATCTGTTGAGGAAAATGACATATACGGGCATACATATATAAATATATGGGTATATACATATATACACATACTCACACAGAGTTACATATTTATATATACGTGTTCAGCCCCACTCTGTGGAACTTTGGATATCACATCTGTGATAGCATTGGGCCGGCCTGAAACTTATGAGTCGATTTGGTTAATTGAGTGGTTTGGTAAAAGACGCCAACAGAATAAGAACCATTGTTCATTCATTCGATTAAAATTCCCCAAAGCGATCTCCAGGTTGGCCACACCCAAATAACTGGAACAGGTAAAAGATTATATATAAATATAGGCGCAGGAGTGGCTGTGTGGTCAGTAGCTTGCTTACCGACCATATGGTTCTGGGTTAAGCCCCACTGCGTAGCACCTTGGGCAAGTGTTCGCTACTATAGCCTTTGGCCGACCAAAGCCGTGTGAGTGGACTTGGTAGACGGAAACTGAAAGAAGCCGGCCATTTATACATATCTATGTGTGTGTTTGTGTGTCTCTGTTTATTCCCCCCCCAACCCTGCATCGCTTGACAACCGATGCTGTTGTTTACGTCGCCGTAACTTAGCGGTTCGGCAAAAGCGATCGATAAAATAAGTCCTAGGCTTACAAAGAATAAGCTCTGGGGCTGATTTGCTCGACTAAAGGCGCTGTTCCAGCATGGCCGCAGTCAAAAGCCTGAAACAAGTAAATGAGTAAAAGAGTAATAGAATATATATATATACATATATATATATATATATATATTATATATATATATATATATATAATATATATATATATATATTATATATAGAGAGAGAGAGCTACACGTATATACGCGCGCGTGTATTTGTGAGTGCGTGGTCTATTGCATTGTATATATACGTTGCATGGATGTTTGTAGATGTCGTATATTAATGAATGTATGTCGGTACCAGTGCAGATGGAACATCTACTGGTGTGATGCCAATATGTAATGAATAGACAGCCAAATCGATATATTTCACAGTCGAAATAAGTGAGCTACAACTGATTGTTGACAGTTTTTACTCAAATCATATGCACATACCATTTGGCTAAAGTAATTTATCCACACTGTGTCACATACAAGTGACACACCTACACATACGTATTTGCGTATGGCGTGTTTACCTTCATATTCATACTCGAACACACAAACATAAACATATGGGCGTATGTCACTGTGTATATATGTGTGTGTATGGATTTGAAAATATATATATTAAATGCGTACAAGGCAACATATAATGAAGCAGCACTCATAAGAATGTCGAAGACAGAGTTGAAAGGAGGAATGGGGACGTAAAATGGTGACTGTATTTTTAAAATTTCAGAATCATAGTATAGTAAAAGAGAGTCATTAAATGAGATATTCTCAGGTTTTGAGGGAGAGAGGAATTTCTGGACAGAGATATAGAAAGTTCAATATATTATTGGTTTCAAATTTTGGCACAAGACCAGAAACTTCTCTATGTGTTATGTTGATTATATCGACCCATATGTTCAATTGATACTAAGTTTATCGATTCTGATAGGATGAAAGCCAAAGTCGACCTCAGTGGAATTTGAACTCAAAATGTAAAGACGGACGATATGCCACTAAGTATTTTGGCCAGCGGACTGGCAATTCTGCCAGTTTGCCGTGGTCAGGAAAGAAGGTGAGGAAATGAAATATATATTAAAAATGTTGGTGCGTATTTCAAGTGACACTAAAATACAGTTTGTGTAAGAGACCAAATGTATGCTAGAATATGTATGAGGTAAATGTCTCTTTTTGTAGTACTTGTTCTGGCTCTCTGCACCCTCAGTTCAAGCTCTACTGATGTCTCATTTACCTTTCGTCTTTTCAAGATGCATAAATTTTGTAAATAGCAGTACACGCCTTTGGAAAAACAGAATTGTTGGAAAGTTAAAGAAGTCCCTTTGTGGAGCTGTTAGAAATGTTTAATACTTTCTAACAGCTCCACAAAGTGAGCTGTTTAAGGCGGCGAACTGGCAGAAACGTTAGCACGCCGGGTGAAATGCTTAGCGGTATTTCGTCTGCCGTTACGTTCTGACTTCAAATTCCGCCGAGGTCGACTTTGCCTTTCATCCTTTATGCGGTAGATAAATTAAAGTACCAGTTACGCACTGGGGGTCGATATAATCGACTTAATCCGTTTGTCTGCCCTTGTATGTCCTCTCTGTGTTTAGCCCCTTGTGGGTAGTAAAGAAATAGGTATTTCATCTGCCGCTACGTTCACATTCCGCCGAGGTCGACTTTGTCTTTATCCTCTATGTTTAGCGCCTTGTGGGCAATAAAGAAATAAAAATGTTTAATACTTTCGAATGGCAACGCCTGTGATGTCATAGCTGCTATATTTTATCGACAGTTGTCTTATCTTCGGATGACCTCCTTGGTGTGGTGTGGGGCACATCTGCCTGCATAGTTTAGTGCTAGTCTTCTATTTGAAAAAAAAACAAAAAAAAACAATTTTGATCAGCGACAATACTAGCCGATGGGCTGAGATCAAGGCACCGAACCACGAAACAAAAGCGGTAAAGCATATTTGCATGGTGACATTTGTCAGTAGATTCCCCTGTACAGAACTAAAGACCCAAGGCTTTAGGAGGGCTGCTAGCTTCTAGCACTGGGCTTGTAGTTTGAGTATTACACTAATATATTGTCCAGAGTAGTAATCGTTATGGACTAGAGCAAGTCAAAGTACTTTTGAATTTGCGTACATGATTGTAATACTTCAAATATGATGTAGTCAAAAGGGTTAGATTTGGTGAATATTGTCCGCGACGCAACAATCTGGCGACGGATGCGAAATATGCCATAATTTTGGAACCTGCCATCGCTAGAACACTCTTCACAGACTACTATATTTTAGAAGCGGATTAAATGCTATTCCGCATGTATATTAAGTATTAATTTGACTAAAAAGAATACACTACATCTTGAAAAGCAAAGAGCTTCTTAGCCGTGCCATTCAGGAAGTTAAATTTCATTTATCAATCATCGTGGATAAATATAAAGAGAAAAATTGAAATGAAATGGTCAGAGAATTATTAGACTGACAATAATTAATCCTTTCTACTGAAGTGATAAGGCCTGAAATGTTGGTGTAAGTCGATTACATTGACTCCAGAACTTAACTGGTACTTAATTTATCGAGCCTGAAAGGTAAAGTCAACCTAAGCGGAAATTGAACTCAGAACGTAGCGAGAAACGAAATAAGCATTTTACCCTGTGTGCAAATGAATCTGCCAGGTTGCCGCCTTTGGCTTGACAATAAATAATACTGATAGTTATACATAAATTTTGAGGACGAGAGTTTAGAAGAGAGTGAGATAGTTAATTTAAGAGATATTGACAAATATATATCTATCTATCTATCTATCTATCTATCTATCTATCTATCTATCTATCTATATATATATATATATATATATATATATATATATATATATATATATACGTATATATCTACATATATATATATATATATATATTATATATATATATATATATATACATACATATGTGTATATGTATATGTAGATATAATCGTATATATATATATATATATATATATAATATATATATATATAGATAGATAGATAGATAGATAGATAATATAGACGTATACATTTAAGCATATATATATACAGACATACATATATGTGAGTGTGTGTGTATGTGTATATGTGTGTGCAAAATTTCGTAAGTGCATTAACTAAGTAAATCAGTTACAAATATATACCTACGTTTTTGTGAACGTGACATCGACATAATATTGACTTCAATTCTTAAAACGACTTTCATTTTTTAGTTTCTTTGCATATGTGAGTTTGTGTATTTGTTTGCATATGTATGCTTGTGCGTGAGAGAGAGAGAGAGGGAGAGAGAGAGCGATAGTGTGTGTGTGTGTGTGTGTGGTGTGTGTGTGTGTGTGTGTGTGTGTGTGTGTGTGACGTGTGTGTTTCTGTAATGTGTTTCTGTAATGACAGCCATTATTGAGCTATCTGTTCAAGACATATATTTGCATGTATTCGAAGTTCACTTAGATTTTCTTATATCTGATTTTGTAGTTTTCTGCTCTTCGCTTCTGTTTTCACTATAAATATGTTAAATTGTTAAACAAAAGAGATGTAGTGTGATTGACATTATCAAGGGCGTATATTCTGTGAACAACTCGATGACATTTTTATATCCTTTCATAAGCTTAGTTACAAGTGCACTGAAATTACACAAGCATGAATTACAGAATAAATAAATAAGGTAGTAAATAAATAAATGATTTTAAAATAAAGTACAACTTGATTTGAACTGATATGTTTGATATCACGCGGATTATTCTGCAGTAATTTCGATGACGAAGCGTGCCAGAGTAGAAAATAAAAAGAATACGGAAACAAGGTGACAAATAATACTCTGATTAACACTTTTATTCTGTATACCAATAAGATAACAACAATAAAATAGGGAAATAGTTGCATAAAGACTTAGTGAAGAGATGTCATATAAATCGTGCACTCAGTAATTTTACATATGTGTCATGAATGTAAGTGCGTGTGTCCTACAGTGTACAGAAGACAATTTACGTTTAGAACTCAAAGTGTGTGTAGTGTGAAAGGCTATTCATCATGAAAAAGAGTGTTATTCGAAATCACACGATATACGCACGTTTCGGCATTTTAAAAACTAGAGTATACAGAGACGACGGCAATGACGATAACATTTTATATGCGAGGGAATAAATATATGTATGTTTTAACACACACACACACACAGACATATGTTTGTATGTGTGTGTATATATATATATATATATATATATATATATATATATATATATATATATAAGTAAGAAGTTAAAATAATGGACATTACATATTTTTCCTTCATTGGAGCAAATTTGGCTTACAGCCGTTTCCAATAGTCCGTAAAGGTACATTACTGATAGGTTTACTCAAGTGGTCTATTGATCAATTTAGGAACATTGAAGGGCATAATAAAATTAATGTTACTTTCATCAGAACCATTTCTTGTTAGAAATGCCTCTGAACAGTTGTAAGCCAAATTTTCTCCAGCAAAGAAAAAATATGTAATAATCATTATTTTAAACCTGCTTCTTATGTATCACCCTGTGTAAAACCAGTTTCTTTGAGCTCATCCCTGGATTTACATTATAGAACTGTATTGAGCCATAAACCTGGACCCTACCACACAAGATTAACTGGTGTTCTTCACTAATCTAAGCAATGTTTTCATCCTGCCATACCAACTTATAATCTAGCGAAAAAAATTTGTACTATAGTTTCGGGTACCAATACCTGTGAAATAAGACTCCGTGAATTTAAAGCAGCACTAATCAGGAGACATTACACAACATCATAAATAAATAATAGGATTAAACGAGCAAAGGAAATATACATACAAATATTAAACGAAGTTAACCGAAATCCCACATTACATTTAAAATTACTCCCATGCAGCACTACACATAACCCGAGAAACAATAAATCATTCAACATCATCATACACAATTTACCCATTCTCACTGGAGATAAAACAATGAACGAAATTATCAAAAGCAAAACGCAACCGAAGCTATTGAAAAAATGTTAACAAGCGCTTGACTATATCCCTTAACAAAGTAACCAAAAGCGAAAAGATGTGTTGTCTGTTTGTGTGTGCGTGTAGAGATAGAGAGATAGATAGATAGACAGAGATATAGCTTGCTGTATTAGAGAATTTAAGTAAAATTATATTAAAATATCTACCTGATTAAAATTTCTATTATGCAGCTGAAGATAGAAATGGATTTAAATTGATGTAATGATTGCATTGTTCAGTTCAATGGAGCCGCTTGAAACGGTCGTACTGTGTCACCTCTTGATATTCTGTTGCTTATTTTGATAGATAGATCGATAGATAGACAGATAGATAGATAGATAGATAGATAGATAGATAGATAGATAGATAGATAGATAGATAGATAGATAGATAGATAGATAGATAGATAGATAGATAGATATGTATGTATGTACGTATGGCCCATCTTGTCACAAATCTCAAGACAGAAAAATATAACAGAATAAATATGCATTTATAGTTAATTACCTCACCAAAGCAAAAATGCTTTATCAAATGCGCAGCTTTAATGCCACGTTTGCCTTATGATCATTAGTGGTATGAAGTACATCTATCAAGGCTGTTTGGAAAAAATACGTCTCTCCGCCAACACAATTTATTTTGTCTTTGAATTCTTCGAATTCTTCTGGAAACTCGAATTAGTGGTCCACAACGAATGCTATTCACGATGAATCAAAACAGTCGGTTTATCTAGACTAGTGTTTGCTTCTGAAATAATGAGCTTTCCTTAGAGCCGTGCAAATTATATGATCCAGTTATCGCCTTAAACAAGTGCAGAATTCTCATATCATGATAAAAATTGATTCTCACGATCTTCTTAGTTATTTTTTAAATGCAACAAGGTTTAAGCAGACTCAGACCATAATACATGACAATCCAACCACTCCGTGAATCGCATTTATTTCAGGAGCAGAACGTTCCTGCTTTACTTACCTTTAGTAGATTGTTTTTCAGTATTCCACCGTTTTAACTAATTATGAAAGAAACCTTTGTAGATATGAAGATAAAAGAAAAATAAAAAAAACTTATGCTTGTGTCTATATTTCTGCCTTGTTTCCTTTACAGGAATTCGTCAAATACAAGATATAATTCATATGAAGCGGCTTTTCGATTAATGAAAATCTAATATTGTTCTCGCCGTTGCATAAAAGTATGACTATATGCATATCTATATAAACACATACACAAACACACACTCACATGTACATAGACAGACAGACTGACAAGCACACGCATACATATATATATATATATATATATATATATATACGTGTGTGTGTGTGTGTGTGTGTGTTTGTGTATGTGTGTGTGCATGCGTGTATATGTGTGTATACATACATGCAAACTAATATAAATGAAAGCACGTGGACAAGTAGGCACTTGAACAGAATAACATTAGTTGCTCGCATTTAAAGTACTGTATATATTATATAAATATCTATATATACGTGTATATAATTATATATGCGTATACAACTATGTATATACATGTGATTGTGTAGCTACCTCCCTCTCTCTCTCTCTATCTCTCTATCTATCTATCTATCTATCTATCTATCTATCTATCTATCTATCTATCTCTCTCTCTCTCTCTCTCTCTCTATATATATATATATATAATATATATATATATATATATATCGCCATGATAGATCGTTAGGCACTACACACATTTTTTCTTTCCTTGTTTTTTTTTATGTCTCCCTTTCTATAGAAGAGCGTAGACTTGAAACGTAAAAGAATTTTTCCATTCCTGAGCGTTATACTAATACATCTGTTTGTTTTGTACACCACCTGTCTTCGTCTTTTGTTTTTCTTCGTAAATTCTCCCTATGTATATGTATATATATACAGAGTACAGATAAAATTGCGTCTAATGGTGTAATGAAATACGCAAGTTTGGATTTATTAATTAGTCTATATACTCAGACAGTTGTCTGGTGGAGGAAACGAAACATTAATAAAATTGTGTATTATGTACAGGGTCATAAAACAAGTGAGACACTTATGTCTAGAATAACCTGAGAGAAAATTATTAAAGAAAAAAATGGGAGAGGAAAGAGCAGACACAAAGAGAATATAGTAATAAGACAGTGGGAGAAGGATACATCGAAAGGATAGGTCTACTATTCAGGGAAGAGTGAGCATGTTTACACAGAAAGGGGCTGAAGGGGACGTATTAAAGTGACTGACACAGGCCAGAAATGGTAATTGGAAACATGGATAAGTAGGAAAATATCCTTATTTTACATCATAATTAAAGTACCATAAGACAAATTTAATGGTAAAAAGGTAATGATAATAAGAATATGTTATAAAAGTGTAGATAAAAATGGCTCTGATCTGTTGAGCGTTTGAACCAAAGAAGTCACGATCGATTTATTGAGAATGAAATGTGGGCGAATCTTCATGATCTGGATACGAAGACTCAAAATATTCAATGATGCCGTACTTTTTCACTAAGCTTAACGTGCTCAAGAGTGGTACTTTGTGAAGCTGAACAAACTCTTCATGTCCCGCTGTCAGTTTACTTAACTGACAAACATATTTCAGCTTTCTCTCTTACCATATATCTATTTCTTTAATTTCCACAAGGGGCTAAACACAGGGGGACAAAAAGGACAGGCAGACAGATTAGTCGATTATATCGACCCCAGTGCGTAACTGGTACTTATTTAATCGACCCCGAAAGAATGAAAGGCAAAGTCCACCTCGGCGGAATTTGAACTCAGAATGTAGCGGCAGATTAAATACATATTTCTTTACTACCCACTAGGGGCTAAACACAGAGAGGACAAACAAGGATAGACAAACGGAATAAGTCGATTATATCGACTCCAGTGCGTAATTGATACGTAATTTATCGACCCCGGAAGGATGAAAGGCTAAGGTGGAATTTGAAATCAGTACGTAGCGCCAGACGAAATACAGTTACGCATTTCGCCAAGTGTGCTAACGTTTCTGCCAGCTCGCCGCCTTCTCTTACCATATACCACACCCCCGATATCCTCTCCGCGATACGAGCAAGTGTATGCAAACATACGTCGTTTATTTAGTACATTTTCTTAAACAAATTCGATGACTACTACGTTTTTAGTGCGATCTGAACATCCCACATCCGACTGAAGGAGCACTTGACTGCAAACGCCTCTGTCTTCCGCAAGCACACACTTAAATGCAACAGCGAGATAGATACTGACGACGGAGAGGAATATAGAATATATTTCTGTCAACGAATCCTTGCTCATCCATCGGCGTAACCCAAATATCAATAGTCTTCGAACTTGGGTTTACCAATCACCCCCAACATCGCCGCCGCAATGGCCAGCAGCATCACATATACAACTAAAGATCTTTCGGCTATACGAATGGAAAGATCCCCATAGGCTCACATTTCTTAAACATATGCTTATGGTGATGGGCCAGTATACCTGAAATATATGAAGGTTTTACCTGTTCCCATTCTACAGTGTTTGGTCTTCTTTTTTCCATTTTCGTTTTTTATTCTCCATACTGCATTTTGTACTAGCTAAAAGGCAAGTCAGCTGGATGACATTATATCTGCTCGCAACTATGTAGGGGCTTAAAACAAATAACGATATCATGGTCCATACTACCTAGTACTTGACAGACATCAGACGATATTCTATAACATTACTCAAATTTTATCTCATAAAACCAATATTTAATTCCTTAATTCTCTGTCTACAGTAAATTTACCATCTACTGTTCTAATAACGTATCCTCTAAAATTTATTCCTGTAGTCTCTCACTAAACTTCAATATACTCAGCATGGAAATATATAGTTTATCGGTCCGAGCTGTCAGAGTAATCCCAATAACCATTTAACAAAGAAGGATCATCGAATCTGCTTTCCAGCGTTTTATGCTCTCCACAATTCTCCACACGAAACTCCATAATCAACGATACCTTCAATGAGCATTCGGCTATCCAAAACACCTCAGTCTACTGAAATAAATATCAGGGATAAATCAAAGCTCATACGATTTTCATTGGCCGGATTGAAGCAATGCAAAATAATGCCAAGTGCCACCCGCCCAAATCTGGGGACCACGGGCTTAGAATCAAAAGCATCGTCAGTAGGTCTCTTTCTACAAAAGAAATATGCAAATATGTAATATATGTATATATATATATATTTTTATTATATTTCGGAATGGTCATTTTTCCTATTTAGCCAATAAAAACACACGCACTGTATATTTGGTGTTACTTTGCTTCAGTGTTATTTATTCTTTACATTAATCTTAATCTTATTTCGGCCAGAGTTCTTTCGTCACACTCCTGTGACCGCATCAGTGGTCCTTTGTTTTCTTCTTACTTATTTGTGTCTCTCCTTACTAACCGTCAGCCATTTTTATTGGCTAAACTGGCAAAATGACCATTCCGAAATATAACAATATCTGTTTCAACACATGACTTCACATAAAAAATCTTGTGCAACAAATATTCAAACGTATATATATATATATAATATATATATATATAATATATATATATATATATATATATATATATATATATATATATATATATATATAATACAAAATGGGACAAGAACGCAAAACAACCGGACAACTAGGTGATACAACGAGGGACAACGAAATATCCAGAAAGACGATACAGAGGAAACAAGGACGGGTCATTCGAAGTTTTCTTTCCTCAGTCAAGCACCAGATTATGCTCGCAATTTTGGCTGATCATTTTTGAGATTGCTCCAATCTGGCCACCCGTACGGAAAAACTAAGCTAAGAGCATTAGATTCCTTGTAAGAAAGCAGCAAATATATACAGAAACAAGGACGGAAAAAAGGGACAATGTTACACAAATATAAATACAATGAAAAATACAATAAAGATAATAACAGGGCATAACGATAGGTGTCTTTCGACTAAGGACGAATTGAATTAAACTGGCGCGTCTGGAGATGAAACCTTACTGCAGAGATACAAATATTTCACAAACACAGGGAAGAATATCGATGTTGCATGGACTCACACCAAGAAAGAGACAGGCAGGCTGGGCTGAGTGGCGGTCACGTTGGAAGAAAAGAGAGAGAAGTAGAAGCAGAGGGAGAGAAGAATTAAGGAGGGGCGAGAAAAAAGGACAGAAACACAGTGAAGTGAAAAGTGGAGGGAGAGTAAGAAGTGCTCTCTCTCTGTCTCTCTCTCTCTGTATATATATATATATATATATATACATACATACATATATACATATATATATGTATTTGTATATATATACACACACACACACACACACATATATATATATATATATATGCATTCATGCAAAAATATATGTGCCTCTGTGTATGTATAGTTATATATGTACGTACGGACGTATGTATGCATGTCCATATTATTTATTACGCAATATCCTAAACATCTGAAATTCCAATACATGCATATTTGCGAGAATAAGCTAGCTGTAAGCTAGAAGTTAAATGGAAATTTTCATCTTGCGTAAATGTCATAAAAGTAATATGTTGTAAACTTTAGAAAATGGGGCCATGATTGTTAAATATCTACGAAACGCAACAGGATATAAATGTAGTAGAATTTAAAACATTACAAAACATGTATAAACATATAAATATATATTTATATATATACGATAAATTCTAGCGCATTTTATCCTGCATTATAATAACAGACAACACAATGGTTGTGCGCGCAGTTAAACACAACTGACGGTCGATTTGCTGTTCTGGCATTCTTATTTATTTGCTTACAATTCGATTTTGCTTTTATACAACTAGTAGGTGATACAATAACTGTAAAAGTATATGGAAGTTTCAAATTTAAAGACGCTTTCCTCTTTTGATAATTTTTATTTATGTAGTTTTACGAAGATGGGATTCATGATGCTTGAGCAAAGCCGAATGATGCAATACGATTTTTAAACGGAAACAATTCAAGCAAGATTGACACCAACAGATAAAAGCTTTCAGATTTTTGATACCTTTCGTTGTAAGTGAAAGAATAAAAGCGAAAGACATGAAAAATAAAATGATAGAACTCAAATGATGAAAAAATAAGAATAGAAAGATATAATTACTGTTGAAAAAGTTATGCATTTTCGTAGCAAAGTAGTGCAAAAGACAAGAAATATTATACACATGACAGGCTACTCCCAAGTGTTGACAATGGACATATTTACGTCCGTATACATACATACATGCATGAATACATACACATATGTATGTTCATATATATGTATATATATGTGTGTGCATGTATATAAATATCTATCTATCTATATATCTATATATGTATATATATAATTTATTTAAAAGCAGAAATATAACAAAAGCTGTTACTTGAAGTAACTTTTGTTATAGTTCTGCTCCTTTCAAATAAAGCCTATTACTCTACCTGTGGTATTACAGTACTCTTTTTTCCACCTTGTTTAATATTTATGTATGTATATATATATATATATATATATATATATATATATATATTATATATATATATATATATATATGTATACATAGATAGATAGATAACTACATACATACACACAATTATCCATCCATCCATCCATCCATCCATCCATCCATCCATTCATACATACATACATACATACATACATACATACATACATATTACATGTTCTATGGAAATTGATTCTTAGATGATCCTAAAGATTGGTAATCCTTTGTATAGTTTCTGGTAAATATTCTCTGAATGCACGTTGCATTTTTGCCGCATTCCATTTAGTTTTTTGCATGGATTTGTAATTCCTTATCTTCCGTTTTTCCTCGTTTGAAATACAATGGGGGCTGACTGAGCAAATGTTTTGGAGGCCAATTTCAAATGCTTTCTTTTACATCATCTATTTCATCTTATCTCTTTTGGGGAATATGTTAATATGAATCTCTTTGTTTACCTATACATTGCCTCTAACTCATTGTAGCATATATACTAAAGGTAATGAGATTCAACAGTAAGGAAGGGGGAGTTTCAGTAAAACAGTCATCTGTTAATTGTTATTTATTCACTTTTGATTCATAAATGCTTATGTGAGTGCGTAGCTTTTCTACATTTTAGAATGATATTCATTCGGCTATTTTAATAAATATTAGTATTTAAAATGTATATGAAAGTAAGGCACTGTCATCCTCCGTGCAGTGTTTTGTTTCATGGCCTCTTTTATATATGTAAACTACAAATATTAATTTTTTAAATCTTGAACCATCTCCTGCATCTTTTTTTTTTGTTCTCCTTGTAAGATAACGTTCTCTTCTAAACGTGTAATCAATCTTAGCATGATATTAATAGAAACGTTTAGGTTATGATAATGGAATAAGCAATCTGTAAATCTGTGAGGTTTCTTAATTTTAATACTCACATTGAGATATTCTCCTTGCTTTCGTGAATTAATCCCGTGTCTCGCCCCCCTTATTCTGTAATGATATTTCGGAACAGTTTTGAATATATTTCGTATGTCGTTATTGAATATATAACTCTTAAAATGGCCTCGTTTAATTTCTCATGAGCAGGAGCAAGGGTGCAGTCTAACAATATCTATGACATCACTTTCAACTTTCACATTGACTTGTTATAAATGAAGGCCTCGTCTGACAATGTGGTTCTAGAGAGTGTCGTAGTCAAGATTAATACCCTTTGTTCAGAGAAATGGCAGAATAAGACGGTTCTAAAATGCAATAAAAAATATTTCTACTCTCCGAATCTTCATTAAACGTCATCATTTACTTTTAATGTTGTTGCTTTCGTTTGCGTTTAATTAATGATTCTAATATTATTTCCATAACAGAATGTTGTCATCAGCATGACGTCAAACGCCTTTGCATTTGGCATAAGAAGAAATTATATTTATTTCCTTTCTGGATTAGCTCTAATGCCATATATTTCTCTTAATTGTGAAATAATTGTTTCCTTCCTAAAAGAAGTGAGAATTTGAAATATTGAAATGGTTTGTTTTGTAGCAGAATCACTAGAATATATGCGTGCATGTCGTTTACATATGAAAAACCTTTTCATACTCTCAGACGCCAAACTCCATGAATAGAAATCTTGAAAATACCCTTCAGCAGCAAGTAAACACACCCCTCACACTCTATGAATGATTAGCAGCACTCTGCTAGACCCGTCCTAATCATTCCAGCCTTGAGGTTCTTTTGTGGATGTTGTCAGCACTGTAATCAATAACATATCATTAAACTCAACAATACTGGGCTTAGTAAATTAATTTGGTCTCTAGAGGAACATTATTAACAATACGTTTTGGATTGGAAAATTCTATCTAGAGCCTTCCAATATGACAAATGTAAAACTTTTGTCCGGTCTCCAATGAAGAAAAATTTTTTTAACCTTTTCTCTATGAACACTCTTAAGGAATGCGTTTATTGTTGTAAACATTGACAAAAACATACCTTTAGTCCCTATAAGTAATTTCAACCAATCTAAAAAAGTCGACCTTTAACTGTCTTCTTGTATTTAATTTCCACTACATATATCTATTTCCACGCTTTTAAACTTTATTTCCATTTATCTATCACATTATATTTTACCAATTTTATTTTTCTGTTAATGTCTTTCTTTATCCTCATTTCTTTTTTTTCTACTTTACCTTTGACGTTAAATCTAGTAGCGGATTTTTAAAAAATAAGTTACTAGATTTCTCATTCCATCATATAGTTACGTGCGCGGTAATCACAATCGGTTAAAATGGCTTATTGATGCATTTTATTCCTTTTTACCTTGAGGAGATGATTGCATTTTTTACATTATTTTTATTCCCTTAGAATTAATTTCAATGCTTTCTTTGAAACATATGCTAGAAGAATAAATGATTTGAATCACACCTGCGTTTGACTCCAATTCTTAATATATATATATATATATATATATATATATATTATATATATATATATATATATATATATATAGATGGATGGTTGGACTGATGTAAAAGAAATATATATATATATAGATGCATACATACATGTATATATCCATCTAAAGTAACTTGATGTAGTGATATGCACACTGTATTGCTCACATGATGCCTCAAATCATAATGGAGAATTTTAGGACGGCCTCAGTGCGATGAAGGAAGTACTAACTAAACTGTATCAACGTACTACTATATTCCTGATATGTGACTTCAATTTTCCCAAGATCATTTGTCCTGAGGGCAATATAACTTTAGGAATGACGCACAAAGAACGAAATCTCTACTTGATCTTATGAAAATGCTATTCATGTAGAAGATCATACTCTCTCCAACCAGGCACACAAATATCCCGAACCTCTGTTTTACAGACAATGTGGACATTATCCACAACGTTTAATATATCACCGACAATATTCACAGACCAAAACATGATAGAACGGACAATGTGTGGCTCGGAATTAACTAAATATAAACTCCGCACAGCTGGCGCTGAGAATCTCTCCAGCTTATATTTCTATAAGGCTAAGTATAAATCACTTGAAAAACAGATACTAGACTACAAGCCTCTCTATGCAAGACATAGATATGAAACTCAATAAATTCCTGTCAATAATGCGAGTCATATGCATTAAATATACCCATTAAATATGTCCACGAAAACATCAGTTCCCTCGACAGAAGAATACTCATGCGGTGAAGATCGCAAATCTTTTAAACAAACACTTTAATGACAGTGTGAAATACCACCTGACAGTGAAACTCTTCTAGATAGAAATTAATTCAAAATCTCCCATGAAAAAGAAAGAGAAGAAAGAGAAATCTGGGTAGTTAAAAAAATAAAAATAAATCCCAAAGCTTTCTACTCATTTGCAAAGGAGTATGCCTCAGTACACTATAAGATAGGGCCACCATTTTGTAAAAACAACTCACTAACTGCAGACCCGGACAAGATAAGGGAAGCACTAAATAAACAATTCCATTTCCATTTTATTGGGAATATATATGTATATATATAAGTTTTGGATGCGTATTTCAATTATGTTCTTTTAGACTTTGCCTGTGTTGCCTGCATAATAATTTTATTTCAAATATGGCTCACAATGAGCACAACACTTGCCATCTTTATTAATGTGAGTTATTGTTAATAACAAGCTCTAATTAAACTATATATATATATATATATATATATATATATATATATATATATATATATATATATATATATATATATATATATATAATAAATATTAGGGAATAAATCCAAATTTACAGGGAAAAAATCAGATTTAGGATTAAATCCAATTTTATAGTAAAATATTATAAAATATTATTAGAGACAAAACCACTATTTTGCAAAACAAACAAGGAAAGACTTAATCAATACATACAATTTTAATAAATAGTCAAAAAAACCGCCACTACAATCGTTTCTTGTCTTGATCGACAATCTTCAGGTGGACTTCCAATAAGTCAGTTTCAAATTATGAATATGTTTATATATATATATACGTTTATATATTTGTTTTGCAAGTTTCTTGGTGTGAAATCGTGTGTTGAAACAGATGTTGTTGTATTTAGGAATGGTCATGTGGCCAGTTTAGCCAATAAAGCAAAGGACCACTGATTAGGTCACAGAAGTGTGACGAAAGAACTCTGGCCGAAATAAGATTACGATTAAGGTAAAAAATAAAATAAAGCTGGAGCAAATTAACATCAAATATATAGTGAGTATGTTTTTATTGGCTAAGCTGGCAACATGACCATTCCTAAATACAACAACACCATATATATATTTATTATGACAGTAATCTAAATGTACCGGTAGACAGAACATTTTTATAATAGTTATCATAGTTTTGTCACTGTGATATTGTTGTCTTCTGTATGAACGCATCCCAGAGTAATTAGCGTAATTCAAACTCATGTAGCACAGCCTTATGATAGTTCTGTTTTCTGTAACAGAATAGTGTTTTGTGCGTTATTCTCCTTAAGGATATCCTTATATAAGTATGCTATTTAACTACAATTATCCAGTTGTTTGTTATTCTTAAATTAATGGTAGTTCGTTTGCGTAATTTACGTGAAGGTCTAGAATAGAAATAAGGATGGTCTATACAAAAACATCCCCCTATTCAACTCTGGATAATTCGTGGCTAAGTATAAGGTGTGTGTTTTCCTTTTTCTTACCATAAGAATGATATTCATATTTCTACTTGTTTATAACATATTTCTTGATATTTCTTTACTTATCTTATGTTCCCAAATGTTTCGGGAATTATGTTGCATCCTCATAAGTGTAAAATATTCAAAGTTTTAAATAATACACCTTGTAAACTTAAAGTTTCTGAGCGTCTACTGATCTTTTGTGGCATTCCTTCGATATAGCTCGACAAGGTCGAGACATCTCACTTCGGGTATTTCCGTGGGTTGTGGTGTATAGATATAACGAAATTATGCCAGCAATGTCCCATTTTAAACTTGAAGAAAAAAAAAGCCTTTCATATTTGTTCGTACCTGTTTCGTGTGAGTATGTAAAATCCGCAAATTTCCAAGCGGAAAACAGAATCGAACTGTCATTTGCTTCCACGGAAATACCCAAAGTGTAGTATTTTGATTTTGTTGAGTTATGTCGAAAGAATGCCCCATTTTGTTGTTCGTCTCAAAATATAGGTAGAGACGGGGCACTCTCGACCCATAAACTTTTAATCCAATGTGTGTTTTTAGATAATGACGGTGACAGCTGAAGGAAATTACACAATTACTTCCAAATATTTTCCTAAAAGCTTGAGAGTGATTAACATGCATTTCCCAGCATTCTTTGTTATGTTGTCACATGTTAGTGCTGGGATTATTCATTAGTTCGTCCCTTTCTGCTATTTATAATTCTCTTATTGTGGTGCAGAGGTTCGCTTCATATGATTTGATGCTGAAATATGTTTGTTTAAATATCTTTTAATTTGTTCTCTGGTAGAACGTTTTAGTGTGTATTTCAAATATCTTTTGTTTTTTATTTGTTTTGAAAATTCTGTATTCTGTTCGAGTTTTAATAGGATCAGTTGTACTACTTTTTTAACGTGCAATGCACTTTTATGCTCATACAATGCATTCTCTGTTCGTTTACCCATTTTCTCACATTTCCATCCTCCTTCTTATTTGATCCTATTTTGTTCTTTATTTATTTGTCTTTCAAATGTATATTTCCTTTATTTTTCTATAAAATACTTTTATTCAGTTTCTTTTTCAACTTCAAGAAATGGGTGTTTTTACACTATTAAGTAGAGAAATAATTTTCTGGATGTCGATATCATCCAGGCTACGGAGAAAATTAGGTCATTTAAACATTTGATCTCTAATGCTTCTTTCAGAACAAATAAATGAGGCGCCTGGCTGTATACTTCAGTATAATTTTCAAAGAAGTTTCCGATTGTTTTATTAATTTACTTCTTTCATTTTGTATTTACAGCTTCGAGATATGTTACACTTGATCCTGAAATTATTGATTTTGTTGTTGCATCTCTTTCCTTTGTTTCTGTTAGAAATACCTGCTGGTCGAATTTGCTTATTTGTGGTTACATGCGGTTGTAGTATTTTAATGAGAATATAAATATATATTGTTAGTGCAGGGTATTCAAATGTTAGCGCACATAGGGTATTATAAATATATTCGCTTTCGTTTTGGTGTTTTGTATTTGATTTTGTTTTATGCGCTATTTTCATTGTTTAAAAGATTTACAAAATTTTGCTAATTTATTTTACGTTCTGCAATTTATGTATTCATTTCATTATCTTCAGACTTCATATATATTTTTTAACTCTGTAATTTAAATGCTGTATGAATCCATACTGTATGAATTCTCAGTGAAGCATTTTGCCTGTTAAGTTTGAAAATTTTTATTTAATTTTGATAAATGTGAGCAGTATGCATCATATCTCCTTGAAGAAAAAAAATTAACAAAACATAGAAACGTGACGATTGACGATATCGCAATTCTCAAAAACGCTGACTGGCAGATATTGTCCTTACTCTTGTTATATTATTGATTACTGTATTGCATATCATTCGCTTTGTTAATACGAAATCACAGATATTATTGCTTTGCCTTTCATTATCTGGAGGTCGATAACCTAATGATGATGAACTATTATACATCGATCCACTTAATCGACTCCTCCTATTCTCATAAATTTGCAGTGTAGCAGTATAAGAGAGAATGCGCAACAAGTATTTTCTTTGCTTTTTCTCCATATTTCCTCTTTCTCAAAAGAATTCGGTGTTTAAATTCTCGTAGGGGTCAACTTTGAATATTCTCAAACACGAGAATCAATGAAATAAATTCTGAAATTTCATTGGATGATATTCTACATAATTTCAACATTGGTAGAAACCAATATTATAAGCATAAATTCCATTTTCCAAATCATACACATATACATGCTATGTAGAATTCTATTTAGTTTCCAGTTACGGCATTAATTCTTTCCTTTTCTTCCTCTTATTTTTATGCAGTATACGTTGTACGTTCTAAAGTATATTTCCATTGAAATATTGCATATAATTCGTAGATTCGCTTCCAAATTTTCTTTTCCAAAATTCTAAGTCGTCGAGTCAAATCTGGTTTGCGAGTCTTTAGTTATTTTTCCAAGTTCTTCGTTTTTCATTTTATTGATTTTTTACTTCGAAGGGTATGCTATATTGAGATTTAAGCGAATAATACAACATATTAGTGTGTATATACGTAAGCAAATTTTTATGTATATGACTATGTGCATATGTGTGTGTCTCTGTACGTGAGCGCGTGTGTACTATGTAATTGTGTTTATCGTCAAATAGACATGTACACATACATTCATATGTACATACATATATATAAATTAGATATATCGATCGATCTGTCTAGCTAGATAGCTATATGATATATATATATGCGTGTGTGTGTGTATATGTATATATATATACATGGACACATATTTCTTGAGAAGTACATTTTCAAAGTATACTCCATCAAAGATGGTATTAATGATATTTAATTGTATATATTTTGTACATATCATTAACTTTCGTTACTGTCAAATGTATCCTGCAGGCTTCCGTTTTTCTTAATGATGGTGATTTTGATCGTTAAATCTTCAATTTTCGGAATGCTTTTAACTTCTTCGTGTGATATATGGAACTCAGCTGAAACTATAGCCTTTATTGTGTAGTAGATTTCTCTAATCTCCTCCCATCGTCTTTTGTCAATGGTTGCATGTCAAGAAGTCCCTATTCCTCATCTTTCCTTTTCTTCTTTCTGTTATTTTCTATCTATAAATTCCTTTTCCATCAATTTTTCTTTTTCTCCATCCATTATTTTCATTTCACATATCTTTATTATTTTTATTATTATTACTATTATTATTATTATTATTATTATTATTATTATTATTATTATTATTATTATCATTATTATTGTTGTTGTTGTTGTTGTTGTTATTATTATTATTATAGAGTTAGAGAGCAGCATATGTCATCAAAGTGACACTGGGCTAAAAATATACGAAGCCAAATATACCTACCGTGACTACACACCCGATAAGTGTAAACTAGGCGCATGCATCACAACCATACGTATGCGTCATGGTTATTTCATATCAATGTAAGCTGCGCAGGACTTTCCGGGTGGGATCCAGTAAGAATTTTCTTTGAGTCTAGTAGCCCATTCTGTTCAAAAAGGTCCTTGAATAGGGTTTGTCCAAAGATAGTGAACAAAACATCTATGTTGCCAGATGTGGATTATTCTAATCCCTAAGAATTACTATCAACACATGACTATTTCTGCTCGTGATCATAGATGCACATAACGACAGCCACTAAGGAATATGTTCAGCTGGTTAAGGTGTTTCTAGTTTTCCTCCACTTATACTCTGTGTTCTCAAAAGTTTTGCAACATTGTCTCTGAGGCACGAGGAATTCCTTTTCTAGCCTACATCTGCTTTGATTTTTCTGTGAGGTTACTTTTGTCCCTAGTCTTTAGTGTTTTGTCTGTTTGAAGTATAAAATATATGCACTGTAAATTCTATTATTAATATAATAGCAATTCTGTAATAGTAAGATTTATTTTATGAAATTAAATTGTTGCCTTTAATAAAAAGTATCAATTAGAATGAATATATTTGGGACATGGCTAACTCGGCGGCTTTGAAGATTAGGTGTTTATACCAAGTTCGTCATTATTTTTAACCCGAATGTATTCCTCATGTCACTAAATCTTTTCCTCGCCTTCTTTAGTAATGCTCTTCCCATATTTATGCTTTACCCACTACTTGAGTCTTTTTCCTCTTTTTGGTCGACATTCTAGGTTGTAGAATGCACTTCTGACATATTTATTATTGTTTTCCATGAGGCATTTCGAGATATTGAGAACCTTGTAGTTGCCTGTACCATTGAGGCATACTCCACATGTCTACTCTGTATGGTTTACTTAAAAATATAAAACACGTGCATGAAACAATTACATTTCAAAGCTATGCGTTTATGAGGATTGCAAGAGTAGGGAAAATTTTTTCCAATCTTATATGAACTTTTAAATAACTAACTAGTATTACATAAAAAAAGTATTATTGTAACGTAATTTCTCTATAAAATTAATTTTAAATTATTCCAAAATGTATAAGATGAATTTAACCATCAACTTTTTCCGAAATTATCAATAATTCCCTGATATCTTTCTAGCATGTTCTACTTTTATTTATTTATTTATTTATTTATTTATTTCAGAAATCAGCATAAAACATCAAACGTCAAAGAGGTATTAGTTATATAACGAGGGACTGGAATATTTGAGAAATGTTTTTAGGTGCAATTTATGCATTTCGTTTTAATCTTTCAAATAAAGTTATTACTTCCATCTGCAAAAACATGAGAAAACACAGCCCTTAAATTAGTAAATTAAAATTTCAGAATATTTGTTTCCATCTTTATTAAAACTGAAAAACCCGCATCTTCATTATTTGTAATACTGGAAAGAAGAACTAGACATACAAACATAACTCATGCATATACAACACAAACATGTATATATATATATATATATATATATATATATATATATATATATATATATATATGTATATGTATATATATATGTATGTACGTATATATATATATATATATATATATATATTATATATATATATATATATATAGCTCTCTCTCTATATATATGTATATATATATTCATGCACACATACACACACATATATTTATGTATGTGTGAATGTATGTATATACACGCATGTGTATTTCTGTGTGTGTATGTGAATAAAATTATATGTATGTAGTTGCGAGTCTTCCCCGATTAATTGATATGAAACCTTTGGTTTGTTTATTCTTCCTTTAGACAAATACTTTCACCATGTTTTTTGCTTTGAAAGCCTTAAACCATTTTCTGATTACAATTTATGAAAGAATGTAATATTAAAAATGATGCCGCATATATTCCATATCTACTCGTCAAATAACACCTGATGTCTCGCACATCTGTTAGTAGGGAGAAATATTCCAAATGTATTGACGTGATTCCAATGTAATTTTTAATACTGTAATATTATTTAGCAATTCCGAATGCCAATATGGGAGCTAACATAACATAAATAATAAAAATTAAATGTTTCATCTCAACGCGCATTTCTATATAGAAATACTTATAATATCAGGACACTTGTATACTCTGTTTTATGTGCTACATTCTCAATTATATTTTTTGTTATGTTATTCTGCCATAGTTTATTTTAATAGACTTCTGCCATACTGCAGCATCTACTTGAAGTGTTTAAACCTTACAAATCAAACCCGGTACTTAAGGTGCCGGGTTTCTTATAGGGAGTATCTAGTTTAACAGGAGCTGTAAGAATAAAATTGCAGCGTAAATACGTACACATATGTACATGCACACACACAGAAACACTCACTCGCGCGCGCACACACACACACACACATACAGGCTCACACACATACAGAACTTCCCGGGCCATGTGAAAATTTTATGACTCGTCTGTATTTGATCTTTGATCTTTCCATAATATATATATGCATATGGCTGCGAGCTGGCAGAAACGTTAGCACGCCGGACGACATGCTTAGCGGTATTTCGTCTGCCGCTACATTCTGAGTTCAAATTCCGTCGAGGTCGACTTTGCCTTTCATTCTTTCGGGGTCCATAAATTAAGTGACAGTTACGCACTGGGCTCGATATAATCGACCTAATCCGCATGTCTGTCCCTGTTTATCTCCTCTCTGTTTAGCCCCTTGTGGGTAGTAAAGAAATAGGTATTTCGTCTGTCTTTGCGTTCTGAGAAAAATTGCGCCGAAGTCGACTTGTCCTTTCATCCATTCGGGGTCGATTTAATAAGTACTAGTTACGCACAGGGGTCGATGTGATCGACTTAATCCCTTTGTTTGTGCCCCCTATATTCAGCCCCCTGTGGGCAATAAAGAAACATATATATCTGTATATTGTAAACACATCCTTGTTTGTAATACGTTAGAGCATTTCAATAGTCATGGAATGAATCAACACATATTTTATAAAGTGCTTTCGTAGGTAATTTTGGACAAACTACATTCATATCCAGTTAATAAAACATGTTTATATGGTTTTATGCAGCAAAATACTCATGAAGTAAATCCTTACCATGATTTCTTCGAAACGTATTGTCTTCTTTGATATCAATCATCATTTATAGTATGACGTTAAAACGTTATTTTTATATTAACCACCGGATTTTAGAATATCATGTATGCCAAAATACAGAAGACAGTAATATGAAGATGAATGACTACTCGTGTAATTAACGTACGAATGGTTGAGCCAGCCACACAAAATTCAGCGTGACACAGAATGCGACAAGCTTGGACTGTTGAAATAGAGTTACTTCTCATTTTTACCAGCTAAGGTGACGACAGAAACTTCAAATGAATTATCGATCGTGAGCTGAATACGCTATGTAGTAAACCACGCATCTTCTTGATTAATAATGCCTTACAATTAGGTACATGTAATACAAATTCCAGGTAAATCCTTATGCAAACAGATAAATCCAAATATTATTTGGTAGAATTTCAAGATATTCAGAGTATATGACAACAAAAATATGTCTAGAGAAAATTTCATCTTTACTATATATACCCTTGTTTTTGACTTGCCTCAGTTATTAGAGTGCGGCTTTGCTGGGGCACCGCCTTGAACATATTTAGTCGAATGAATCGACCCCAGGGTCTCTATTGAAATAATGGCAAGAAATATATCTGCGTTTCTAAATGATTTTTTCTTTAACATAACAAATAACAATTTTATACCTACCTTCCTTTCCGAAATTGTATTTTTTAAGTAACTGGTCACTAACTTTATCATGCGATATATTTCTTTAGTAAATTGTTTCCATTTGGCTTTGCACAGTTCTGCGACTCGTTCAACTGTTTAGCGTTTATTAAGAGCTCTTGGTTGTTTGACCTGAAGTTTTATATTTGTTCATATCTGTTATAAAGCAGATTATAATTTTGTCATAGCTTGTCTATAATATAAGCACATAATGTGAAAGATGAAAATCCTGATGATTTTTTACGATAAGACTGAAGGGGAAATGATGGACAAAATATGGTAAAAGTTATATTTTCGTCCGTTTAACGGTGTGACTGTGTGGTAAAAAGCTCGCTTCTGAACCACATGCTTCATGGTTCATTCCCACTACCTGGCACTTTCGGCAAGCGTTTACTATTATAGCCTCGGGCTATAGTAGAAAATATGAATATGTTCGAGAATAATACGATTTCTTTTATATATAATCTTTACTGACACATTCTCACCACCAATAGTTATATCCTTACAATATACTCACGTCGGATGAAAAGACGAAATAACTGTAACCTTATAGCGTCGTAGAATAACTTCAGAAAATATAAGATTTGTATAATAGCAAAAAGGAAGATAGAAGCCTCTAAAGAAAGAATACAATGTGAAAACACAATTACACAATATCAACCAATCACTAATATTATATTAGAAAAATATATTGAGAATGTAAGCAACCAAGACAGATCTAAAATGTGCGAAATATAACAAGTACAAAAATTCGGACACGATAACCCCGCTAGAGTACTGTCAAAAACAGATCTACTGAAACGGAACAAGAAACACAAATATATGGATGAAAGGGATATTAACTAAAAATGTTTTAAGATGAGTAAATTTTGAAGATGTAAACCGTGAATATCTTAAGGTAGAATTTATCAAAAGAAATAAAGTCAATAAATCTTCAATAGAACAAGGAAAGTTTCTTATACCTTATACATAAAACTTGACGATGAAATATCAATGAAAATAAAATCAACGTATTTTAGACTTACTGATACTGCCATAGACATCCCTACCACCGGATTAAACTAAGTGATAGACAGTGGGTATTTAGTTACAATGGCAAACCAGTACTCACAGAGAATCTTATATATGAATGTCAAAGCCGAAACAAGAAATGGAAAACGATACCAATAACGATATAGAATAAAGAAAGATATTTCAATATTAATGATATGAAAAGAAAGAAAAAATCAAATGACACATCGGACGAAACTTCTAAGCGATAAATACGATAGCAATATAATATTGCGGAGATCAAGTACCCTATAATTAAGGGTCTCCGGAAACAAGAGATGCAAAAATAAGTTCATAACCATCATTTAAGCAACTGCTTAAGTATGAAAATATATTTGTTTGATCAACTAAAGTCTAAATGAATTTGAAGCACTAGAGAGAAAAACAAGAATATATAGTTGTACTTACAATGCGCCCACTAGCGCTGATTTTAAGAATACTATAGTGTATTTACCACGAATAATGTCAGATAAAGAAAAAACTAATATAAAATCTACACAGCACCAATAGAAAAAAGTTCATTTTCCAATAAGCTAACGAAGTTGAAATGATCGGTAACTGTGAAAAGGATTGTGAAACAACATCAGAGTCCAAAAATACAAAGTTAAAACTTAGCTAAAGATAAGTTGCACACTTACAAAACTGCAAAAAAAAAAATTCCATACATCGCTAATACCTAAAGCAAAAGCGAATTCAATCAAAATATAGAATCAAATATTGTACTTGATGGGAAACTGCAGAACTCAGAGCTAAAACTTATTGAGGTATTTCTATGGTAACGGATCCAAACCTTTCCACCGGAAAGCACTATATTATATAATAAAGCAGAATTTATGAAATAACTTTAGAATATGTGGAAATTTTGAAAAAGCCATTCTCATAATTTGCATACTAAATCTCTTCTTATCTGTTTCTCTATCTATGAAGACTATTGATTCTGTACTAGAAGTGTATTGTAAAAGTTAGTATTCTTGAAACTACGCGCATATTGAGTAAAGTATTATCTGTCTGAGGCCCTTGTATCTTCAATCAACATCCAGATATTGCGACGTCTTAATAATAATAATAATAATAATAATAATAATAAAAATAATAATAATAATAATAATAATAATAATAATAATAATAATAATAATAATAATAATAATAATAATAAAGAACCAAGTATCAAAGCTTATAATGTGCGGCGGCAGGCTGCTGTCCGCTCTCACCAAATCTATCAGAGCAAACAAGACCGAGCGCACTGAAAAGTAAAACAACAACAACTACTACTACTACTACTACTACTACTACTACTACTACTACTAATACTACTACTACTACTACTACAACAATAATAATAATAATGATAATAATAATCTAAACGATCTAAAACTGTACACTACAAATGATAAACAGCTGGAAGCATTACTTCAGACACTACATGGATTTACCAAAGACATAAACATGATATTTGACTTACAACATTGTGCCAAAACAGCCTTGAAAACAGGAAAGCCAGCCAGTTAAGAGTAACATCACACTAGATAAAACATATTCTTAAGAATCAATGAACTAGATAAAATACAACAAACACGAGTAAGGGAGAAGGCACAAAGGGAATACTATTGATGAGTTAGATTAATACTGAAAACAGAGCTCAAAGTAAAATACAAGATAATAAGTATCAACACTCCAAGCGCATCAGCTATGTTACAGCTACAACATTCTGAAATCGACTCTAAATGAAGTAATCAAAATAGACAGGAAAACAAGAAAAACAAGAGAGAGAGAGAGGAAGAGAGAGAGAGCAAACCTCCTCCAAGGCAACACCAACACATTCTCAACGATTAGCCAGAGATGATTTTTAAAATGAGAATGTTTGAAATACACTCGACTGCCCGCACAAGCTAGAATGCTAAAAATGAACCTCACTGCTCTCAAAAATTTATTAAAACAACAGGAAAAATAATCCAGAATCTTTGTCGAACCCAAAATCAAATCAGCTTGTGCCACACACTAGGCGAAAAACCCCTGAAAGTTTCGTCGGAATCCATGCGGCAGTTCTTGAGATATCTTGTCCCCAGACAATCAAAACAAACAAGCATGGCTGTAAACAATACCTCCGCCATCGATACGTCGAAGGTAATAATGGTAGGATTTACGATGCAACACCTACAGTTTGACATAGAAAGGCTATATACACAACGTGTCGAAATTAGTAGAGGCCTACTATTAGAAAATAACCACCAGAGGCCTACTATTAGAAAATAATCACCATAGGACTACTTCAGAAGCAAGGAAAACTAATACAATTGGACGCACAACGAACAGAACAAAAAACTGTTCCCAGTTTTTAAGGAAGCTGACAAATGCAAGAAAGAAGTCATAGTACCTAACAACTACGAAGAAAAGAAGAAACAACCAAAGCCGTAATACAATTGAAATCCAAACTAAAATTGGAACAGCAACGGATCATGAATAAAGCGATGGCAATAAAAGCCCGCTCAATGCAAATATTGAGTTAAGCTATACAGTCAAGAAATAGACAAAGCAAAATCCCAATAGACGCTGAAAAGCTCAGGACTTAAACCAAAGACTGAAAGATATTTAACTGCAGTATAACATTAAAGCCTTCTCACCAGAAATTACCGAAAACACGTAATATAAAGAAATACAAGTTATTGCAGAATATGTGAAGATGGAGAAGAAACAATAAATCATGTTGTCTCTGGTTGCCCAGTCCTACCTAAGAAGGAATATATTCACAGACTAGACAGAGTTGGGACCTATATACAATGGAAGCTAGGCCAACACTATGGAATATCAACAGAAAATAGATGTGATAGTCGCACGCAGGAAATAGGCGATAGAAAGTGAGAAAGCAACCGTACACTGGGATATGACAAAGTTTCTCTAAAAGAAACGGAAAGGCTTTCAAAATCCAAAGATCAGGAAATAGAGGTAAATCGAATGTGGAACCTAAAATCAGAAATAATTCACATAATAGTAGTGGCATTAGTTATGATTAAAAACATTCAACAAATATATAACAAAAATACCGGGAGTTACGAATATATATATAGATTTATATATATATATATAACATACAAAAAGTAGCACTACTAGGCACCTCACACATCCTACGTAAAACAATTTCAATACAGTGAAAATAAGAGCCCAGCAACAAAGCACAGTACATTGAGCTGCGCATTGAGCTGTTGCATGGTAGATTTCCAAAGATAGTTATAGGAAATAGTCATAGTGAGACTATGCAATCATAACCACTATCATAGTGGTTTATGATTGCAGAAAGGAAAGCTGGAAAGGGAGACAGAAAGTTCCTTAGTAACTGCTTAAGATCAAGCCTTAAGAACTAATTGGATAAAAGCCAAGTTAGACAAAAACCAAATAGGTTCCCAGTGTAGATTATGTAAATCAAAAGAGGAAAGCGTTACTCATATAGTAAGTGAATGTAGCATGATGGCAGAGAAAAAATACAAGAAAATACATCATAATCTAGGGAGAGTAATCCACGGGGAGCTACGTTGAAAGCTAGGATTTGAACATACTGATAAACGGTATGAACATGAATTTAGCAAAGTATGAGAGAGTAATAAATACAAGATGTTGCGGGACTTTAACATTCAAACTGACAGAATAATAGAAGCTAGAAGGCCTGATTTGGTAGTAGTAGATAAAGGGAATAGTAAGTGCCAGAAAATTGACTTTACAATCTCAAATGATGAAAATATTAATAATGAAATTATAGAAAAAATAGGAAAGTATCAGAACCTAGCTATTGTATTACAGAGACTATGGAAAGTGCGGGAAAGATGTATCCCAGTAGTTATAGGTGCAGTGGGAGCTATCCCTAAAGTTCTGATCAAATGTATAGAGGAAATAAGCATAAAACCCAGTTTTGTACAGCTCCAGAAAACAGTGTTATTAGGGACTGCTAGGATACTTAGGAGGCTTCTTGAGCATCTAAAGTGACTTGTTGCAGCCAGATATTAGGATTATTTACTTTTCCAACAGTCTTATCTGCTGACTGTATAGAAAATAATGATGATGATGATGATGATGATGATGATGATGAAGATGATGATGATATGATGATGATGACGAGGGAGGAGAAAAAGAAGACGAAGAAGAATAGTAGTAGTGGTAGAAGTAGTAGTAGTAGTAGTAGTAGTAGTAGTAGCAGCAGCAGTAGTAGTGGTAGTGATAGTGACAGTGGTAGTAGTACTAGTAGTCGTAGTAGTTGTCGTAGTAGACATTGTAGTAGTAGTAGTAGGTGACCAAGAATAAGAAGAATGTTGTCATTAACAACGAAGACGAGGGTTTTGATGATTTGTTTATTTAACACAGAGGTATCGCATGAAGAGACATTAAAACAAAACAGCCTGAGGGGGATAGTCTCTGATAAAACAAAAATGTATACCTTTTATACGAATGATATGAATAAATGAACAATAGATTCAATCTCATGAATTATTGATCAAAGAACTCTGTATATTCAATGACATCTCGGTTAAAAGAAGGAAGCATTTGTCCCTTCTAAAGTATATTTCTCCACCCTGTGTGTCATTTCGTATACTGTTATCCTCTGTATCCATTTTCTTTAGAGAGAAGTTTGAAATACGCTATGTGGATTTAATCGAAGAGGAATGTGTCTCTCCTCAATACACTGAGCTTTGTTCACAAAGATATGCTCATATAATTGGAGTCGATAGAGAACGGTCTCTTCATTCCGTTTAAATTAGGAAATTTGGACGATCCTCATTTTGGAATCGTTCAACCCGTTCTACTCACAGCAACAAATTTTCGATAAAACTCCAACCTGCTATGCAATCGGAGAGTTCACAAAAGTGTTTAGTTGATTAAACCACTCCAGTATTATACTGGTATTTATTTTTATCAACCCAAGAAGATTGAAGCACAAACTTGACTTCATCGGAAACAATAAGAAACTACTCAAAGAATTCCTAGTGTTCTATATACGTTTTAATGTATGTGTACATGTAGATTGGAAGGAAGAGGATTTATATTTTGTTGAAGGAAATTTCATGACAATATGCATTCGTCTACACAAGAATCTCGACATAATCAATATCGCCATATTGTCTTCTCAAAAAGTTTAGTATGAAAAGGAAACCCGCATATTATGTTTGATAAGCAAGGCTGTTGATTTCAGACTATTTCTTAAGTTTAAAACTGTGTGAATAACAATATGGATACTTTTGAATTGAATTTACTGAAAACTTCGTCGAATATTATCCAGCAGTGAGAAATATTCAGGTTTGTCAAATTGAATATGGCTGCTTATTGATTTCTAATATAACCATGCGAGTTGAACCAAAAATGGTTTCTCTTTTCCTTTGGTACTATCACCATTGTAACATAATTTATTCTCTCTCGGAATGAGATAAATTATTCAGAAGTGTGCGGTATCCTATTTATTTATTTATTATTATTATTTTTTGCTTTTATTGTTTTGTGTCTTTTTCATTCATTGGTTTTTCACTTTTAACTTTAGAAATGCCACATCTTTGAATGCCTTTTGCTTTTAACATAGAAAACAATAAAACAATAATATTTAATGTGAATCTTTATTGTATAACCAATTTTATGAATAGAACGTAATGCTATGTTATTTTTATTCTCGTTCTCGAGGAGTCTGAGTTCCATAGAGAAGTATTGTTGTTTCATTTATGCTTTCAAACAAAAACTAAATAGATAAAAATTGCTAGTGTTTGCCATTTGATAGTCGAGTTATGACAGATATTATTAAAAATACACTAAACAACTTTTAAAATTAAATTTCAGATAGTAAGAGACGCATTATTGTTTGTTAAGCCTTGCCAAATAGTTTGCAACTTAAATATTTAGATTCTGCAACATAAATGTTGAAAAGGTGTTTGATAGTAAAATACATACACTCACACATGTATTAGTTTTGTCTAGTAACACAATGGCAAAGCTCATGAATAGCACCTTAAAACATCTTCTGTTCTTCTATATATCATGTAACGATTATATACGTCATCTGTATATGCGTAAGTAAATACAAGGAACATTCCAGAATGTTTGAGATATTTTTTAGGAGATACATTAATTCCCAAGTACAAAATACTAATCTCCTTCAAAGTAAGATTCTCTGACATCAATGTACTTTGCTGCAGCGCTCTTTCCGCTCCGCGAAGGATACGTGGGCGCCTTCCAAAACGTGAAGGTAGCATGCACATTGTCACACCTTCTTTTTCTGAATGCATGAAAACCTATTACCTCCAAAGTACTCCTTCAGCTTGGAGAACAACCAAAACTCAGAGTTAACAAGGTATGAATTGCAAGGAAAGTGAGGGAGAGTTTTGATACGCGTTTCTCAAACGCAGTTGATTTCCAGGGTGGAATTGTGAACTGGTTCATTGTTCCCAGGAAGGTGACCTGGGACCTGGATTTGAGTGAATGAACTCTGTCCATTTGCGACGATATCTCTTCATAAACCCCCTCAAAACCCCAACAAAATAGTCTTTCTTGATTACCTGACGAGCACCAACCCTATGGAAGTGAATGATACTCTTGCTGTAGAAAAAAGGGACCATCATAACATTTGTGGTGGACTTTGCATGGCCTTGTTGAGTCTCGATGAACCAGAATGATTCCATGAGGCACTCTGCCTCTTAGTCTCTGGATCATAACAGTAGATCACACCTTCGTCATAGATCATCACAGGCTCAAATACTCTTGAGGTGTACTTAATGAGTTCATGTCCCTGCGGTCAGTAACGCGCCATTCTTTCTTCCCTCACAGAGCACGCTGGAATCAAACTTTGCATGCATTTTGCACATGTTCAAATCTTCATGATTAATTCTGTGTATAGTTGCCAAACAAACTCCAAAGAATAAACTTAATGTTATTGTAGAGAGACAACAGTCGTCATTCACAAATTGACAATTTTCCCCACCAGCTCTGTGTTCCGACGCTTCTTTCCCTCCCTCATCTCTCATTGTCTCTCCCTCTCCACGCGACCGCCCTTGAACCGCCTATTGTAGGGAAAAGCAGATGGTCGGCTCATACACACTAATCCACAATCAGTCGGGAGCATTTCATAAGTCTCAGTAGCGTTTTTACCGAGCTTTATAAAAACCTTATCGCACAGCGAACTTCCAAATTGCTTTATATCCTAATTGTTTTATGTAAACTAATCAGCTGTGAGGATTTTATGTAAACTAGTCAACTGTGAGGGTATTATTAGGATATTTCAAAGGGTGTGTTACAGCCGTCTCATTCAGTCTGGAATTAGAAAAATTTAGCTTATTAGGGGATTAGTAATGAAGTTTATAATATTCTTGAACCTTAGTTTGCGTTTCAATTGGGGCTCTTTCCAAAGACAAGTTCAGCATGTCCGCAGTCAAATAACTAAAACTAATAAAAGCGTAAAAGAATATATTATGTGTTTAGTGTGTGTGTGTGTACGCATATGTGTGTGTACGTATGTGTGTGTATGTGATTGTTGTGTCTAGACCTATGAATATTAAACTGAAAAGGACTTTCCGATATTTTATAAATTGACATCAACAATATATTCATCTGAATCTAAATTTTGCTGAACTTAGATATATATATATACTAGCTGAGGTACCAGGTAATACCCGGGAGAGTGGATATTCCCAGTACCAATTACAATGCCTAATTTCTCACAGACGAAAGAGGAAATCAAGACACAGGACAGATAAGAGGTGTGAGAAAATTTATTCACGAGACGATAATGCAAATGAAAACGTGTGGAATCGGAAAACGACAATCATTTCCTCAGATGAGTGGAAAGCTGCACATATGTAACTCATGGAGTTAAGGTTCATGTAGTAACTTAGCGCAAATCGGAACTCCAAAATATTCGCAAGTTAAGAGGAGGTATAATGATAAGTTAAAGCTTGTATATAAGTATCAGTTTGTATAAATGTTGTTTGATTGTCTGCATATCTATTTTTATGCATGAAATACTGAACTAAAAATGCTTGAGAAATAAAATGCACTTACCTATTTAAAACCTGAAACGCTGGGGAATTAAATCAACGAACTGAAATAATAAATTTTAGCAAGTGAAACTTATTCGTATTGCGATTATCGTTAACAAGATGTCTGTTTATACCCATGAAATGTTTTTCGCTGAAATTCGGCATTTTTCGACAAATTGAAATCTATGTTAATGGGTAAGACCAATTTCACGAAAAAATGACCAAATTCTGGTAGCAAACAAACGCGTGCCATCATCCTTTTTGTGCATAGGCGTAAAATTTTTTTTTGTTTCGATCTTCCTTAGTACATATTGTATTTGTGAATAAAATTTTAAGAAAATCGTTTGAAAACTTTAAAAGGGTTTGTAGAAAATATCATTCATATGAGAATTTGATTTCAAAAGTCCTATTGGTCTGTGAAAAATCGACGCTGATCAAACATTACCATTTTTTTTATTTTTTGGAATTTCAAGTGCGTACGTGACCGCATAGGCAGTAGACTCCCAACCCCAACGTGTCAAGTTTCACGAGGAACGGTTGGATAGTCTTGGGGGAGTTAAATTAATAAATTCACAAATACACACAGTCACAACCAGAAAGAAATTGCCCTTCATATATATATATATATATATATATATATATATAATATATATATATATATTAATCTGAATCTAAATTTTTGCTGAACTCATATATATATATATATATATATATATATATATATATATATATATATTATATATATATATAAATGACAATTGGAGAATATCATTCGCGCTACTATACTTGGTCTTATTTTCTTTAGGCTACCATCACAAGGATTGTGATTCGTTAACCAAAATACTTTTGAATAAAACTTTTAATAATTTCCCATAAATTGATTTTTTTAGTGCAAAATTCTGATATTCAAAATATACATTTAATATTTCAATGCAAAAATAAGAAATAAAAATCGTATTGTAATTTGCTCGAAGCACTGCCTCATGCAAATGATATGAAGTTTGGCAAAATTTGTAATAATGTAGGTGAGATGTTAAATAAAATATATCAATAAATGAACACAAAGAAAAATGATATATTTCATTACAGAGGTCGTTTCGTGATTTTATAATATTTAGGAAAATTTTACGTTTTGAAATATGAAGATCTAAGTATAAGTGTTCTCAGAAGTGTGTTGTTACAATCATGCCGCCGCTTTTAGCTGCAAGTTAAACATCAATATATTGGCCTATGATCAAATGAATCTCGCTGTGGTCACGGCGTTTCTTTCTAGATAAATATCAGCAGAGCTATATTATGCAATATGTTTTTTTCTTATATTTTAGGCGTTTACAATATGTTTTGAAAATTGCAAGCCATCCAATTCTAGCAGGTCTAGTATCCATATATTTTCTTGCAAGCATATATTTTAATCAAAATCGGAAACCCTGATGAGAACATTCTTATTTAAAACTGTTTGTTATTACATTTATGTTATATATATATATATATATAAGTTCAGCAAAAGTTAGATTCAAATGAATATTGTACTTAAGTCAAATGCACCAGAATTTTGTACGGTGTTATCCATATAAACGCATGGGATGATTAAAATGAAAGTACGGAAATAAGTATATATATGTATTGATAGAAAACCTCTATAAATGGCTGATAATTGCTCAACATTTTAAAGCTGATGTAATACTTACAATGTTTAATAAAATGATGTAGCGTGAATCGATCGTACCAAATTACCGAAGATATTCTTGTTGCTTACTTTGATTATATATATATATATATATAATTCTGCAGGAATAGTTGTATATATTAAAGTACTTATAAAGTAATAAATTGAAGGGTTTTGGACCAAGGTGAGAGAAAAGAGAACTCATTTGTAAATATAGCATAAAATATCGGTGTATATGAGAAGAAAAAGTTTCCTTATTGTTCCTCTCATCAAAGAACGGTAAACAATGAAATAAAGTTGTAAGAATGCTTTTGAATGTATCAGAAGTTTCTTAATTGCTTCGTCTTCGTTGGCGAATTATTTCGTTCAACCAATATTATTGGAGCTATATTAATTCCTTTCTAAATTTTTGAACATAAGTCATTTATATGTAGCTTTTTTTCTATATATATCTTAGATAATACAGACCGTATATGCTCTCTCTCTATAACTAGGGAGGAAAAGAGTGAGGGAGGGAAAGAGGAGGGTGAGAGAGAAAGAAAGAGAGATAGAGAGAGGGAGAGACTAATGAGTTAACGATCATTGCTCGGAAGTGTGTACACATATGGAAAGAGCTGGGCCTCTATGAATAAACGCAAGTGTCTATATGTGAATATCACCATCTTCATCATCATCATTATCGTTTAATGACCGCTTTCCCTACTGGCATGGGTTGGACAGTTTGACTATGGACCAGCAAATCGGGAATCTGCAGCAGACTCCAATCAGAATTTGCAAGGTTTCTGCGGCTGGATGTCCTTCCTAACGCCAACCACACCGAGAGTGTAGTGGTTGCTATTTATGTGCCACCGGCACGGGAGCCAATCAGGCAACACTAGCATCGACCGCGCTCATATGGTGCTTTTTACGTACCAGCGGCATGAGTGCCAGTTATGCGATACACACACAGACACACACACACACACACACAGACACACATATATATATATATATATATGCACGCGCACACATATACACACACACAAAATGAGAGAGAGTGATCAGTGAGTTAACTAGTATTGCAAGGAAGTGTATACATGAACAGAGCCATGTCTTTATAGATAGATGCATGTGTGTACGAGTGGATATACAAGCATGGCTGTGTGGTAAAAAACTTGCTTCCCAACCACATGGTTCCAGGAGGTTCAGTCCCATAATGAGTTATATGTGTGAAACCCCAACATCTTGGTAAATTATCTGACATACTTCTCACTTTCTCTGACAATTGGGTGTTATTGGAAGAGGAGATGGCTGTTACATACGCTCTCGTTCGCTCGTTATATTGATTTCTTCTAATGTTGCGGAACATCCTACAACATACGTTAAAGAGATATATGATGACATGGTATTTATATACTTGATAAGAATATTACTTGTTTAAGTGGTGTAAAATGACTGCACCCGGAAATTTAACATACGACGATTACCGCCGAATGACAAATTTCCGGTCATTATATAATCCGTATAACTAGAAAAAAGAAGGTTTCATATTTTCTATTGGTTGGAATAAGAAACGTGTTTAATTACGCGAAAAGAGCGTAGTTTATTACATTGATATCAGTAATATAATGCCAGTTAGATACACGAGTTATGCCGGATACGAAATTAGGGTACTATTAGCATAGTGATTCACAATAAAGATCTCATAACACATGGGATCCATAGGGAACACTTGCACAAATCATTCAAGCTATTTTTCAGGTTGTGTTTTAATAGTGATAAAGTATGTTGGTAATTTCATCATATTAGAGTCAATAATATACACTTTAATGATGTTTCAGTTCTATTTATTAAACCGTATTTCTGTTTAATTTAGTGTTTTACGAATTAACCGTACTATTTAGCGATAGTTACAAGCGTTGACAATCGAAGCAACCTGAAGTTAAAGCAGCATTTAGACCTTTCAACGTTCAATGGGCAATATAATATTGGGTTGTCCGGAAAGTCCGTGCCGATTTTTAAAAGAAATCCAAGGTCAATAAATACTTGCCATTACATTTTTAATCAAACAAATATGAACCATTTTGTTGCACAATGCGTCTCCATATTTCCTTTAACTTGAAAATACCCTCTTCCCAGAATTGAGGTGGTTTCATGGCAAAGAATTCATCAAGGTACCTTTATACATCATCCAAGGAATTGAAATTTTTAACATTAAGGCTATTCTGCAGAGACCTGAATAGGTGAATAAGTGGAAATCCGAATGAACAATATCTGGTGAATATGTAGAGTGGGGTAACACATCCCAGCCGAGCTGCGGCAATTTTTGTCTGGTTCCCAAGGCATCAAGTGCCGAAAATGAACTTTCTTTTCTTCCATTTTAAAGGGTTACAGAATTAACACACGTTATGGGAACATAAACCTTCTTCCACGAAAAGATAGCTTAAACTCTACTCTAAATAGAGATGTAGTCAAATCCTATTTTATGGACTAAACCATGTTCTAAACTAAGTTGAAATGTAAGCTACTATAAATCGCCTCGAACTTTCCGGACAACCCAATATTTTGATTAACATGATAACACACTGAGTGTAGATGAGATAGCTTTGGTTTCCATAATATACAGGATATTATTGAATGACCATAAATGCTAAAAGGGTTTTCCTGTAGTAAAAAAAAATGACGTGGTAAAGACCAACCACCTTAAAAATATAAACACATACAGATTCGAACACATTATAAGCTATACGATATTTTCACGTTGGCAGCGCAAAGAATATTTATTAAAAATAAATGTGATGGGATAAAAATGTACTGCACATTTCGTTCAGCGTATATGTATATGCTATTTTATGCGCCCTTTTCAAGCCTAGCCAGGCTCATGGGCCCGGCTTTCCGGATTCTGTGGCGTATATGTTCCCTCCAGCTGGACGGGAGTCCATCGCATCGTTATTCAAGAAACATGAAGAAAGTGTGAGAAAAAGTTGGGAATGAGAGAGTACAAAAGAGTACACCAGCATCTTTAGATATTTTCGCTCAATAAACGCACACAACGCTCGTTCTGGGAATCGATACCGCGATCCTCCAACCGCGACTCCGCTGCTCTAACCACCGGCCATTGCGCTTCCACATATATATATAAATATGGATATATATGAGTGTGTGACATGAATTGTATGTGTCTATTTTTACTCATATAATAATAATTAATGTGCATAGGAGAGATTACTGATTTCAAATTTTGGCACAATGCCAGCAATTCGGGGAGGGGATATTTCGATTGAATAAATCTCAATTATCAAATGGTATTTATTTTATCTACTCCGAAGGGCTGAGAGACAAAGTCGAAGTAGATGGAATTTGAATTCAGAACACGAAGATAGTCGAGATGTCACTAAGCATTTTTCCCTGGCTGGCTAACGATTTTTTCAACTCGCCGTCTTGTATATAATAGAAATACGAACCATTCATATCGAAAACCTTAGTAGGTAGGCGTCCTGCACTATTTTCATATCACTGAATCTATCACAACGAAAATCAAATCGAAGAACGTGCGTTGGATAGAATTCACATATACACACATATAAATCTATATTTATTTGTGTATTCATATATATGTATGAGTGTGTGTATTGTGTGCCTATATAAGGTATATGCGTGCTTTCCTAAGTAGAGCATCCGTTTCCTTTTTTCTTTATACAAAAATGACTTTTTATATTGGTTGACACGATGAATACTCAATTAATCTTTAAACAAAGAAGATACAATTTAATCACTTTAAATCTAAACGAACACAAAAATCGAGACGACCTAGTTCACTTATATTACTCCAAATCAGTTTTCTCACCCAACAGACGAGACAGATTTACCAATATCTTTGTCAAATTTACCTCAAAAATAAACAAAATTTTCCTGACTGATGATCTGTTTTATCAGCGATAAAACATTTAATATTTTGTCTTTTGATATTTCGAATAACTAGAAAATGAATGAAAACGAAGATAACCAATTTCAATCAATTACTTTTCAGAAAAATTGCCTGTCAATTCAGATTAACTTTGACCCATACAGACATATTAATACATCACAAGGCTTTACATCATCAGATATATGACATACAAGTGATTTTCACTATCATTAACGCCATACACATACATACATTTTATTTATGTCAACTAAGGTAGACAACCAGCGGGGTATCAAGGGGTGTGAGTCGAATTATTGAATTTCAAAGAGACAAGTATTAGCAACGACTGACACACGTGTTGTCAAAGTATCAATATGATTTATAATGTTTACAACAGATGTCACTGCAGATGAAACTTGTTATATCCGAAATATTATAATATTTAACAAAAAATAAATAATGAAAATGGAAATATATCCATTATTGTGGTATTAATTGAGAGTCGAGCATTGTGAAGATGCAAATAATTTTTGTTGTATAAATTCTCTCTCCCTCTTTCTATCTTTCTCTCTCAATCTCAGTATAAATATGTATATATATATATATATATATATATATAGAGAGAGAGAGAGAGAGAGAGAGAGGGAGAGAGGGAGAGACAGAGCATTAATACAAGAAAAAATATTAGCATCTATGTATAATATGTATAGATGCTAATAATTTTCGTTGTACAAATGCGCGCTCTCTCACCTCTATCTCTCTATACACACAGATATATACACACACACATATATATATATATATATATATATATATATATATATATATATACATACATACATATATATATAAATATATAAATACATATATGTATATATATATATGTATATATATATATGTGTATATATGTATATATATATATATATATAATATATATATATATATATACATATATATTGTATGTGTGTGTCAGAGAATTTCAATGCTGATGCTAAATGATTTGCATTTACTCACAAGTCCAGCAGATGTAATGGAAGTGTGTTAATGAAAACGATCATCTGCATCACTCAACTATGATTTCAGCGATTTTGAAGGGTTGTAATGCCAAAATGCTGTAGGCGAGATTTCAGCACAAAAGTTAAAAAGACGAAAGATATAACACAAAGCATTTTTCCGACGTTCAGTCGATGCTGCTAACTTGACGCTGCTTATAGTGTTCTTCATTTTTGGAGCTGTACGCATCTGTCGGGTCAAAAGGAATACTTCTTTTGTGACCGCCAATGCATTGAAACATTCAACAAGAAACAACAGTAACAACAGACAAATTATTTATAATACCAAAAACATTCTCTTCATATAGCAAGCCTTAATCATAAATCTGACCAATGTATATCGCCCACCGTTTTGTTGTGACAAAGGACATTGGCATTGAAATTTAGTAATTTAAAATCAATTTCAAACAGATGTCCTTAATTTTATATGTATGTATATATATATATATATATATAAATATATGTATGTATGTATGTATGTATGTATGTATGTATGTATTCATGTATGTATGTATGCATGCATGTCTGTATGTATGTATATATGTATATATATCTCTCCTCTCTCTCTCTCTCTCTCTATATATATATATATATATATATATATACTGATATGTGCATATCTACATATGTGGCACCTTGTGCAAAAGTCTTCTACTGTAGCCTCGGGCCCACCAAAACCTAGTGGGTGGATTTGATAGACGGAAACCGAAGGAAGCCCATCGTGTGTATACGTGCGTGTCCTCACTTACCATTCCTGCTTGACTACCGCCGTTGGCTTGTTTACGTCCCAATTACCAAGCGGTTTGACAAAAAGATAGCTACACGGTATGTACCAGAATAAACTTTTGTGTGACAGTAACCTCAGCATGGCCGTAGTCTAATGACTGCAACAAGTAAATTTGGAAGGAGAAATCAACGCAAGGAATGGAAATGGAAATTTCAGTAATATTAATTTCGTAATCTTAAATAATTACTAAGCATAATTAGTTTTGTGTCTGATGTTGGGCAATGCGGAAGTAACTATGGACACACCTTCAACATTATTGAAACTCATCTACGCATATCAATTAATTCATAAAATGATCTTGCAGTGCAGCTATAATAGGATTGTATGGGTAAATTGGTACAGAATTTCCGGCTCAATGGACCGAAGTGACATCAGTACGTTGTACATGCACCCAAAGGACCCATCACTTAAACAAATACAAGTACGCTACCCGTAGTAAATAGGAAATACATGTAGACGTTAGAATTACCCTAATGCCACAAATGTCACGCTCAGAATATACATACATAGGTAGATTCGTAACTAGGAAGTGAAGTAGGGTAAAAGGTAGGTAGATATATAAGTACGTTGAAAGATTTAGGAGCGTGTGTATGTGCTTGCATGTGATTGTGCGTGCGTATCTAGCTATCAATGTATATGTATCAATGCACTTAATGTATATCACATATTCTTGCATGTTCGTCTTTGAGAAAGAAGGAAAGAGGAGGAGAGAAAAGAGGAAAATGTAATATTTAAGGATTGTTTACATGACAATGAGTAGTAAATGCATTCCTATTTGGTATTCAAATTCTACGTCTTCACATGAGATATCCAATTAGTCTATATTGAAAGTCAAATACAGTGTATCGCTGATTGGTCCTTACAAGTCTGATCCTTCATTAGCAGCGCTAGTTTTGTCGAATTTTACATTTACATATCTATATGGTAATTATAATCCTATTATTCATGCATTCATTCCAGCGTTGCTATTTTGTATTCTTCTTTTAATAAGTTGATTGAAGGCTGTCTTATTTTCTATAGCAATGAACATAAAACAAACTCTAATTCTTATGTGATGGCATACAATATAATTGCTGATGCAAAGATTCGCACACATATAACCAATTAGAATACACAGCTGCCATAGAAATACTCATAGGCGCATTAAAAAATACTCATAGTCGTTAATATACACTTACACACGAACACCTGATTAAATAGCCAAGACCACACGCACATGCATATGAAATTAACATATTTTATATGTTTCTGTCATTTCAACTGCGTTCCTGCTTGGGCGACGCTTTGGAGGATTTAAAAATAAAAAAATAATAAATGCTCCCTTTTAAAGCCTGCCAGGCTCATGGGCACAGTTTCCCGGTTTCTATGGCGTATGTGTTCCCTAGCTGGACGGGACGCTAGTCCATCGCAGCGTTACTCATTGTTGTCACTTGAGTGGACTGGAGCAACGTGAAATGAAGTGTTTTGTTCAAGAACACAACGCGTCACCCGGTCCAGGAATCGAAACCACAATCTTACGATCATGATGCTGACACTCTAACCACTAAGTCACGAGCCTCCACTTTGGAGGATTTAGAGGTCAAAATTTCCAGTCCTCATTCCTGCACCCAATGTTAACTCTATAGATTTTATTTTGCAGACAAGTATACAATATAAATATCCATTTATTTGTTAATATACGAATTCATAACTATATATATGTGTGTGTGTGTGTGTGTGTGTGTGTGTGTGTGTGTGTGTGTCTGTGTGTGTGTTTGTACCTGCATGCATGTAATTAAACAATCTCAGTCATGCAGGGCGCATAGGAATCTGGTCATGCTTTCTCTTTCGAGAAGCATATTTTGAGAACTATGTATACTAACGTATTGAAGAACATTCATACTCTTTCTCATTCTCACGTTCGTAGCCTAGAGAAAAAACTGCATTCCAAAGCCTAAGTTTCTTCTTACATGAATATATTTCTTTAGCAGAGAAACAAGAGCTCATTCGCTAGTATGTTCAGCAGCGAAACAAAATGGAATGTTTGCCCCTTTTGGGAATCCGTACCTGGGTAACTGCATCTAATAAAAGATTATTCACCTGAGTTTAAACACTAATTCAGCTGCCACGTCTAATGTGAATACAACTGAGTTAACGAGGCGGACTTCCATAGACATAGCTGTGTGGTTAATAAATATTCATTGCGGTTTTGTGAATAGGGGCCAGTCTTCATGCGTTGTGCCTTAGATAAGTATCTTCAACGAGAGTCCCGTCCCGACTAATGCCTAGCGAATGAAGTTTGTTGACGGCAGTTATGTGAAAACTCACCAAATATATATTTGTGTGTTTTCTGTTTCCACCTTGACAACAGGTCTTAGTTTGTTTACGCCTCTGCAAATTAGCGACGCGACAAATGTGACGATGAAATAAGTACCAACTGCTAAAAAACTATCTTCTGGCGTCCATTTGTAGGACTAAGCCTTCAAAACGGTGCCCCAGCATGGCAACAATGCAATGATTGAAAGAGGTAAAACATCAACTATGGCGTGCTCTCACTGGCATCTGTGCCCACTGTCACACGATGGTATCTAGGAGTTGGATTCTTCGAAACCATAAGATGCACACCAATTTAAATTATAGAAATAGCGAAAAATATGGGGTACATGTGTCTTGTATATTTGAAGTCAAATATACATGCTACACGAATAGAAGAAAGACATATTGGGATTCAGCTTATGCAGAGTTTAATGTTTCACCTCCAACTCACCAATAATCTACATTTGATATGCATGTGGTGGGGGTTGATGAGTGTAACTTTATGCCGAGTGACTGGTGTAATTTTATTCGTAATAGAGTGAATCCTGTATAAATACCAATATGCAATCATTTTTCTGTAACAAGAATGAAAATTAGCAAATTACTATTTGTAAATCTCACGACGCGAGATATTCACCATTAGTACTTTGGAGTAAAGATTGTTTGCCAACATAACATTGCAGTCCTGATTTATGACGAATGTTGCTGTAATTTAGCCCCAGGAGACACCTTCTCCAGCTAGTTATACGACACGATCGTGTCGTATAATCAGCTAGCGACGATGTCTCCTGGGGCTAAATTACAGCAACATTCGTCATAAATCAGGACTGCAATGTTATGTTGGCAAACAATCTTTACTCCAAGAATAAAAGTGCCCGAACATACTAGATAACTTCTCTTGCAACGTTGCAATGCAACAAGGCTGTGAGTCGACAATGATGAATGAATGATTGTAGAAGTAGTTATAATAAAACTGACACAAGTTGAAAAGGGAAGAATATAAATACTTAAAATATAGTCTTCGGGAATTCTATTATTTTTAAAAGAAATATAAGTAAGAAAGTTGAAAGTGTTGTTAACAAATACTCTTTAATACTCTCCTTAAAAACATTTCTCCAACGACCGTACGCTCAACATATTACCAGATGAATATAGAAGCTGTTGAATAATGATTAATATATTCAAATATTTCGTATCTCTTTTCTTCTCATATTTATTTTAAAAGAAAATCACAGATGATTTGTATGGCATGTTTGAGTGTTTGTTAAATACTCTTCAATGTACAAATTATAATCACATTCCTGATTTTAATTATCTATGTAAAAATAACAGAGGTAAACACAGCACAGATAAATATAGCTGCGTTAATAAATGAGCATGTTTAAACTGGGGTGGGGGATTAACGAAGTTAATTAAAACAGTCGTAAACTACAAAAAGTGTTTATTTTAATATTATGTTAATTAAATAAATGGAATTTCTTACAAAGAGGATACAGAGTAAATATTCATTTAGTTTGTTTATTCATTACATTTATTTAGAATGTTTATCCAGTGTGTAGAATACTTTCTGCTGTTGTTTCATTTAATTAACTTGTCAGGAATACTTATCAAAAAATGATATCGTATAGTGTTCTTACGGAATAGAGTTCAATCTGATATATATGTTTTGGTGTAGATTATTTGTTTCATATGCGTATTTCATGGATTTGGAAATGTGATAAGTGGTGGCCCACAGAAGAACTATCTGCTTATCGTGCCTTTAAAGTAAATAGAAAGGTAAATTTCCTATGGTCAACAAAATCTCGACAAAAGATGTAGTTTTGTAATATTAAGGTATTTTACTTTTGCATCAATATATTATTATTCACGGAACGAAGAAATGGTTTGGAGCTTGATAATAAAAGCATATCTTATTACTTTACTCTCTATGAGACCTGTACCATTTAGAATATGATTAAGTCTCTATAGAAAGAAGGATCACTTAGAAAAAGCATTACTAAGGAGGAAGAAATTTAAAGAAAGAAATACGCAGACGTTTACCTGCATTTGCATAAGCTGTATAAAATCTATGATAAATATATTAAGAACTTCCTGAAAATGGTACAAGGTAACGGACGCAAATTTCCCGATAACAGTAACCACTCGCTATATCATAGCTCACTTATCATGCCCTCAATAAATCGTGGAATATTCTGGCTAATATATATATATATTATATATATACATATGACTTATATCACGGACTCCTTAGTATATCGCGGGTTTCTGCCGCAGATAGGTATTTATATTTTTTTAGATCTTAATAATTTCTGTGATAATATAAACCTAAACATTAATACATTAATTAATAAAAGTAGAGTACAGTACTCTACTGTATAAAACATTAAATAAAATATAAGCAATTTATTACGAAAATTATTATTACTTAGTTCTATTAACATAATTATTATGAATAACTGTCTATTGTGTTTTTACCCCTTCTTTGACCTGTTCTATTTGCGTAAATTGGTATTATTTTTCTAACCTATACCCCACTCTGTGCATAGGAATATCCCACCAAATGCCTCTTATTTTATATTTTGGTCTTTTTTTTATCGTCCAATGGTTCTCCACGCAACATGACATGATTCTCGCCATATTCAACCTTTCCTTCTTCTTCACTTGCCTCTTCTTTTATTTATTTATTTTCCACTGTGATGAAACTCCATAAATTAAATCGGTTCTATTACCAACTATGATAAGTATTCTCTTAGCATCATAATGGTAATTCCAAAAAAAACATTGGCAGATGAAACAGCTGTTAGATGAGATGCAGTATTTTTGTAAATTATTTATATATAATAATTCATGCAAATCAACTGTTGTTCAGCAATGCTATCTCCATTTTCTGTTTTCTTTACATATATAGATACATACATACGGGATAAAATCTTCATAAGAATTTATCAAGTAGTTAGCGTGAAAAACCTCATAAGAGAAAAAAAACGATTACGAAATCACAGTGTGATAGGCGGCTAAATTCTGTTTTTAAATGATCTCCTTCGAGAATTGATTTCGGTACGTGTTTATTTATTTTAGTAGTTTTGACTTTAAGAGTCCCTCCTAGCGTGTGGCATCTATGTGTAATAGTGCCCTCTATATAATATATATATATATATATATATATATATATATATATATATATATAATATATATATATATATATATTAATAAAAAAATATGCATATATATAAATATATATGTACGTACCTACCTCTACATGTACATATACACGTATATATGAGTACAGGACACCAAAAAGACGTCGAACACAATGAGAAACAAAAACATAGACACAAACCAAAGGAACTGGAGATTTTTTTAAACAACAAAAAAATAGAGTACAGGACAATTAATACAAAGAAAAAACCCTTCTTCAGTCGCTATGGTTTAATCTACTCTACGTTTCGAAGGTGAAAGCGAGACGTATCTTCGACAAGAAACTTTCCTTCCTGCGAAAAGCAAATCAATTAAAATTCTGAGATCTTTTCGCAGAGGGGTAAAAAATGGTAACAAAAACAGGACAGTAACGACACTACAAATTATAAACAGTAAAAGGCAGGACAAGGAAAAACAAGATAAGAAGGGCTGTTAACGCCGAACGAAAAAAAGTATTGCGAACGCGGATTTTTTTCTGAACGACGAGCGGAGCAAAAAGAATTGTCGTCCACACCTCGAGAGGGTAAGGGTAGAAAGACAGTAGCGGAAGTCTCATCGCGGGTCAACGACAGGAGGGGGAGGAGGAGCAAGAGAAAGGGAGAGAAGAGGGGGAATGGTTGTGAGGAAACCATGAAGAATGAAGAGGGAGAGAGAGAGAGAGAGAGAGAGTGAAGAATGAGAGAGAGGAAGAGACAAGTTAAGTGGAGGAAAAAGAAAATCAAAGAATGAAGGCTGAGAAAAGGATGGGACAGAAAGGTTAAGAGTGCGCATCAAAGTTAATAACAAGAACAAAATTTAATATAAAGAACAATCTTACTTAAAAAGGGATGCGTGCGATTCGTCACATAATATATTAATAAATTTTAAAAAAATATGCATATATATAAACATATATGTACGTACCTACCTCTACATGTACATATACACGTATATATGAGTACAGGACACCAAAAAGACGTCGAACACAATGCGAAACGAAAACATAGACACAAACCAAAGGAACTGGAGATTTTTTAAACAACAAAAAAATAGAGTACAGGACAATGAACACAAAGAAAAAAAAACCTTCTTCAGTCGCTATGGTTTAATCTACTCTACGGTTCGAAGGTGAAAGCGAGACGTATCTTCGACAAGAAACTTTCCTTCCTGCGAAAAGCAAATCAATTAAAATTCTGAGATCTTTTCGCAGAGGGGTAAAAAATGGTAACAAAAACAGGACAGTAACAACAGTACAAATTTATATATATATATATATATATATATATATATATATATATATATATATATATGTATATATATATGTACATATACATATATATGTATATGTATTTATGTGTCGCATACAAACATATACACACACAAATATACGTCAGGTAATCTTGATACAAAAAATATTACTTAACAGTAGATGATAAATAAGCTAATTGCCAAAAATTTCAATTCGTTATATATCTGTTTATGCGGGCGCTGCAGTAATGTATTTTGTATTCTAAACATTGTATTGTGCCATCTCGTTACATACTAATTTAGTTCTGGTTCATCCATACTTTTTTTGACAGTTAAAAATACTTGAAATGATTTATATCGTTTTATAAACATTTACAATAAAAAAGTATATTAAAATTCATGAATGTGAGAAAATTTACGAACGTGAAGAAAAGGGGGTAGATATGACAAAGTAACTCTAAAATGAAAAAGAAGCGTTTCTTTTGAATTAAAGTAAAATAATTAGAGAGGGTGTTGATATTTCTGAGCTATAATTAATTACTGAATCATTCTGTTTCAAGGAAATGAGCTTTGACAATAAAACAATAGGGAGGGCATAAAGTATATTAAATGAGATTTGGAAAATCCATTGCTAAGAATGCTATTCCTGCTAAGCAGTTAATCACTTATCAAGTCAATTAACTTGGCCTATGATACTCCAGTTTTTAACCACTTAATGATGGTAAGGAGAAAGTTACCGACAATCCCTTAAGAAGATCCGATTAGCAATAAAAACAAATTTAAGCAACATATTTACAATAATATTAGGAAGTCAATCAATTTCCATAAACGAAGTATCATCAGTCCATTGTTAAATCGTTAGATTCATTAATAAGAAAAACGGTTTAAGTTATTCTATGTTGTCGAAATTTAACGCGCTCTCTGTATTAATATCCCACGATTTGCTACGATATATATCTCAACTTCCGTAAAGATTGGTGTAGGTTTGAAACTGAAGCACACACTCATATATATATATATATATATATTATATATATATATATATATATATATATATATATATATATATATATATATATATATATGTATGTATGTAGTTATGCTATTTCGCTACTTAAGTAACCTCTCTGTCCCTAATGTGTTCAGGGAGTGTATATATATATATATATATATATATATATATACTTTATTTTAAGCAGCAGAAACTTCAACAAAATCTGTTACTCTGAGTTTCTCGTTGCCGTTCATCAGACAGTTTTTGCTAGAATGGAACCGATATATCAATTCAATCTATACTCTTACAAACGCTACACCTTTAAAAAGAAATGGACTTGTTTGATTGGCCCTTTAGAAAAAAACGGTCCATCTTCGACCGATAAACAAAAAGGTCAAAAATATATGTATATATATATATATATATAAAAACTTATAAAAATTATAAAATCCGAGGAAAAAACCTTACGTTGGATAAAATACATATTGACGTTAATGAAGAAAGTATAAATTAATGCAATTAAACCTGTATAAATATTACACTGCAATACATATTTATATTAAGATGTAGATATATATATCAACATACACAAAAGGATGCGCGCAAACGCAATACATATACAGACGTATGAATATAAATATAAATATACACATAAATGCATGTGTACATATATTCACGCAAACCATCTCGCACGCAAGTTAAAAATCATCTATGTAGCGATTCTCATATACTGAGTAAGGGGGGGGGACGAAAGAAAGGAAGAGAGAGAAAAAGGAACGAAGGAGGGGTGGGGAAAAAAACGAAATAAGAAAATATTATGTATACAAGCTGTGTAACGACATTATTGGCATATATGGAGACAAGTATACAAACACAAGTTCGAATGGATACATATACATACAGTCGTGTATATGTGTGCTTAAGCACAAACATACTCTCACTTACACATACACAGATACGCATGCTTACAAATACATATCCTTGGCTATACACATACTTATATCAACATTCTAATTTTGACAACATTGCTTTTTTTAAAAAAACATTGCTTTTTTTTTAAAAAAATGGGTGCATTAATAAAAATATATACGAATGACATATAAAATAAAATATAACACCCTATTTTGGATCATTTATAAATAATCAAGGTAATATAAATAATCAAGGTAATCCTATACAATACAATAACATGAAAACAAAGTCGAAGGTTTTTCCTAATGTATATGTAGAAACATAAGACTTTGCTATACGGATTAAGATCCGCATAGCTTGGAAACAAAATCCATCGTAGCGCTCATCGTTCAAGAGTCAAAATCAAAATTTCAAAAATCAAAAATACAAAATATATACTCTATCCATATGGTATATTTATATTCGACATTTTGAATTTAGCCGCGTGCCTACATTAGTTCATTAGCTCACTTCTTTGATTCAAAGAATTATTGTCTTTGAATAAGATGTACATTTTCTCTAATAGACAAAGTTTGCACTTGAAATTATTTTTGTATGCTCCATGCCTGTATGGTGCCGCCCTGTCTAGAATGTTCCATGTCACGTTGAAAGGTGGGGCTTCCTTTTCTTTTAGTTCCCAGACATATTTTGCTAGGCTGGTCCTCTTCCTATTCTCTGTGTATTTAAATGAATTTTTATGAGAATAAAATCTTGTTTTAAATGAATTTTCTGAAGCCCCTGTGTATGTCTTGTATTCCGATGAGCCTTCCACTTGCACCTTGGCTCTGTAAACTACTCCTTTCACTAGACATTTCCCTTCTAACGGACAGGAGCGTTCGTTTTTGAAATTGCATTTCTTAATGGGCTCGGCACCATGTCTAATCTCAATTAGCTTCCTATTATGTTGGCTAATGTAAGAGGCGAAATTTCTGCAACAAGAATAGCTAACCTTCAGGGTTCTTCTATTAAATATCCTATAGAATTTATGACCCTGCTTAAAATACTTAGATACTAATCTCAAAAATTCCTTACCTATATTAGTCTTTACGGCCAAATTGAAATTTTACGTCTAAAAAATCTACTCTATTCAGGTTAGCATCTATCGTAACCCGTAAGCCCATCCTTTGAAAGAAAGCTATGAGGTCCTTCCTAAGTCTATCTGATTCATGGCCGTTTAGAATGTTGATATAAGTATGTGTATAGCTAAGGATATGTATTTGTAAGCATGCGTATCTGTGTATGTGTAAGTGAGAGTATGTTTGTGCTTAAGCACACAT
>NC_043000.1:121549084-121564084 GCF_006345805.1 Octopus sinensis | reverse complement strand
GTAGCGAAGACTGTTCCTGGCTGGTTGTAATGCCATAGTTTCTTGTTGACGTCTTTTCCTGTCTTTCCATTTCTGCTCTCTCTCTCTCTGTCACTCCTTTGTATTCCTTCTCTTACGGTACGTCGCCAGTCTCCACGGTTGCCGGCAACTGCCTCCCAGCCGCTAATATTGATGTTGCAGGCCTTCATGTCCCTTTTGCAAACATCCTTGTAACGTAAGAGCGGTCTATCCACAGACCTAGTACCCCTAGCAAGCTCTCCGTAGAGCATGTCCTTGGGGATACTGCCATCTTTGATACGGCTAACATGCCCAAGCCATCTCATACGTCTTTGTGTGAGGAGTGCAAAGATGCTTGGTATTCCTGCTTGCCTGAGGACATCTTTGTTGGGGATATGGTTCTGCCATTTGATGCGGAGGATTTTCCAGAGGCAGCGCAGGTGAAAGATGTTTAGGCCACGCTCTTGGCGTGTGTATAGCGTCCAAGTCTTACCGTTAATATTCATGATCCCTATATATCAAGCTCTTCCTGAAAGAATGGAGCATGAAGATCATCCCATTTAGCCCGAAAACAATGTACATATAGTACCTACATACACACACACACACACACACATATATCCAGGGAAGAATACATATCTATCTATATATCTATATAAATGTATATATATATATACACACACACACACACATATATATATATATGTATATATACTGATAGAAATGGCAGGACAACAAAATAATGAAAGAGATCTCGATATTATGTAAATAGAGGAATTTATATGTAAGTGTAATATAATATGATACATATATATATATATATATATATATATATACAAACGACGGTGAGTCAAAAATTTTTTCGCATACTTGATTTTTCAATGCATATACAAAAATCAGTGGATAAACAAGTACGTTATTGTTCTGAATAGTCTCCTTCATACTCCTTGCACTTGGTCCAGCGGTCCACAAGTTTGCGTGTTCCTTCGAAGTAGTTCTTCGGTTGGTCGTGCAACTATGTATGGATCGCTTCCTTCACATCTTCATCTGTAGGAAATTGACGACCTCGTAAACCGCTTTTGAGTGGTCTAAGTATATGATAGTCAGAAGTGGTGAAACTTGGGCTGTAGGCAGGGTACTCCAACACCCCCAGACCAAATTTGTTAACGGTTTCAAACAGTCTGGGTGGTCGCGTGTGGGCGGGCGTTGCTATGCAACAACAAAACATTCTTCGACAATAGGCCTCGGTGTTTGGTACTAATTGCAGGCTACAATTTGTTGACCAGCAAAGCACTGTATCTTGCACTTTTGATCGTACACCCTTTTCCATGCAGTCTTCCAGTATAGCTCTTTTTGAGTCCCAAAGAAGGCTTAGCGTCACCTTTCCCGTGGAAGACTGGGTCTTGAATACCTTTGTCGCGGGCGAGCCAAGATGTTTCCAACCCATACGCCGTGTTTTGGATTTTGCATCATAATGATGGACACAAATTTCTTGGGAAAATTTGCAGTCAATTACCTGGCCCTCTACTACTATGTGATATTAATATTCAGATCCTGAATAATAATAATAATAATAATAATAATAATAATAATAATATAATAATAATAATAATAATAATAATAATAATAAAATAATAATAATAATAATAATAATAATAATCATAATAATAATAATAATAATAATAATAATAATAATAACAATAATAATAATAATAATAAAAATAATAATAATAATAGTAATGATGATGTGACGTCTCACAGCCTTTACGATTCTTTAAGAAACACACAAAACCGTTAGATTCACCTCAACATTTAAATTTAATTTGTCAAAATATTTTCGTCGCTTTGAGACAGCGACCTGTTAACTGACAAAACTTCGTGCTGCATTGTTTTCGTTCCAGCACAAGACCTCAGATCAAGTCACTTGCTATGCAAGTACATCTCCGTAATTCATATCGCATAGTTCCCTCACGTTGATTCCTCTCAAGTATTAGATTAATGGCACACATGTAAGTAGAGTACCCAGTCACGTACGCTCGCATTCGAGGATTATAGTTCAGTTACAAATAGAACAACACTCTGTGTGCAAATTTATATTTCTACATCTCTGAGTTTATGAGCGTCATTGTAATATACTGATTAAGTGTGATTAATGGCACTTGTGCATTAAGAGAGGAAGGCGTCTTCATCCAAAAGAAAACACGGGGTATCTATAGTAACCTGGCAATGACGTCATTGTGAGACAATATTCATAATAAATGGTCGCATAGAAAATAGAGACTATATGTGTGTCGCACAGACATATCTCATTTGTTCTTTGGTAGTATGTGACTGCGTGTTTCCATCGCTATGCTTTTGTATATTTCCATTATAATACAGTGCATGCATACATGTATGTACATCGTATTATATATCTATTAATCTACCTATCTGTCTATTTGTCTCACATAGATAGATAGATAGATAGATACAGATGTAGATATATAGATATATGGATATATGTATGTGTGTATGTATGTATATGGATGTATATACATGCATGTATATAATATATATATATATATATACATACAAATATATATATGTATGTTGATATATATATGCATATATATATATGTATATATATATATGTGTATATATATATATATATATATATATATATATATATATATATATATATATATATATATATATATGAGCATTCCGTCGGTTGCGACGACGAGGGTCCCAGCTGATACGATCAACGGAACAGCTTACTTGTGAAATTAACGAGCAAGTGGCTGAGCACTCCACAGCCACGTGACACCTAACGTAGTTATCGGGGAGATTAAGCGTTACACAGAGTGTGACAAGGGTGGCCCTTTGAAATACAAGTACTACTCATCTTTGCCAGCTGGAACAACGTGAAATAAACTGTATTGCTCAAGGACACAACGCGCCGCCGGGAATTGAACTCACGACCTTACGATCATGAACCGAATGGCACTAACTACTAGTCCACGCGCCTTCACACAAACACACACACACACACACACACACACACACACACACACACACACACACACACACACATATATATATATATAATATATATATATATATATATATATATATATTGATAAAAACGGTAAGATAACAAAGGAAAGAAAGGGACCTCGATATTATGTAAATAGAGGAAATTATCTGTAAATGTAATAATTGTCATATATTACATTTACAGATATATATATATATATACATATAGAGATAGATATATAATGTAGTATATAGATATCAGTGTATGCTTCTGTATGTGTGAGTTTATCAACGTATTCTTGTAGATATTTCTCAATGTGTATCGAGGCAATACACAGGCGTGTACTCCATTTATTGTGTGTTTATAAGCCTGTCTAAGTTTGATCAAACTTTTATGAGCATAAGTCAATATCACATTCAGCGAAATATGTGCATGATGACTAGGTATGAATATATACCTCAAACATATATTTATAAACACAGCATTTGTCTATATATCTTACATACTAACAACTACGCAATTTTTGTTATGCGCATAGGCGTAAATAACTCTTTCCATATATTCTACTGTACATTTAACTGTTTTGCGTGTAATTTCTTCTATACGTAGTACTGTATGTGTTTGTATTTTGTACATGTAGATAGGTTTGGCGGATTTTTATATAAAAATAATTAGAGGCAGTTATATGTTTCATTCAAAGGAACTACTTGTATATTGTCGTATGCTTCATTCATAAATCCCTACGCCTCCTTCCCGTGCTGCTATTTCTCAACAATAGTGACAGCACAGGTTGTCGTAATAATAAGCAAATTTCCCATGATCGACATAAACAAACGACAACATCATTCTACAGCAGCATTGTTATTATCAGTATCCTCCGAATTCTCATTGTTATTATTCCTAATAGCAAGTGTATTGTCGTCATCGTCAATAGCGCGAACGTCATATCTGTGGTTACGAAAATAAATTCCAAATCTTTGGTAATGAATAGAATAACGTTAATAATTAGAAAAATGATAATATTGATAATAAAATCTTCCATAATCATATAGAAAGATATTATGTATGTGGAAATTGTATCTATGTATGCACAAAACAAAATATTTCGTGGGAAAATGTACAGTCGATTACCAGAAACCTCTCCTACTATATGATATTAATGTTCAGATCCTCAATAATAATAATAATAATAGCAACAACAAAGACAAAAACAACAACAACAACAACAACAACAATAATAATAACAACAATAATAATAATAATAAATGCCCTGGTGCATTGCCAGGCAGTGGCTCTCGTGGCTTCTGATCTTAACTGATTGGAAGTGTTATCATGTACATTGTTTTGTCTTGGTATAAAAGATGGCCTACAGCAAATATTCTGCTCAATACCACAGATTTGCTTGACCTTAACCAGCCGAGCATGTCGCTTAGTGGCTGATGATATGTACATCTCTGATCACGAGCAGAAGTAGTGGGGGAGCATCATAGCCTTGTTTTGAGAGGGATTCTTTGGGGTTTGAATAATTCACCTCTGGAAACATGGGTGTTCCGTTCAACGTCCTTAAACAACCCTTATTCAGGGACCTTTTCAGCAGGATGGGTTACTCGACCAGAAGAAAATTCTAACTGGGCCTCACCTGCAAGGTCATACGCTGTTTATCTCGATATGAAGTCACCATGTCGCGCACATATTTCTGTGATGCATGTGCCTAGTGTACCCTTATCATCTGGGTAGTCATGATGGGTGTATTTGCGGAAAATTCACAGAGACAATTGATCATATTGTTTTGGGTTGCCCAGTCCTCGGTGAAAATGAATATCTTATAAGGCATGACAGACTAGGGCAGTACATCCACTGGAATGCTTTTAATTAGTAGAAAATTAAATGCCAGGGTAAGTGGTGCATGCACCATCCAGAGGATGTAGTAAATGGCGCGGGAATCACCACACTTTGGAACTTCCCAATAAAAACACAGAAAAATTGACTCCAATCGACCAAGCAATGTGATCAAGGACTACAGCAGAGGAACTTGTCTGTTAATAGATATGTCTGTCCCACAGAAAAGAATACGAAAATCTGTCTCACTATACATATCAGCAAATTGAAATCACAAAAATGTGAAAATGTAGTACTACGATAATACCAGTAATAATTGGTGCGTTAGGAATGTTAAAGAAGGGAGCTGAGAAATAGAGGTTTATCAAGCAACTCCCTGGTAACTCCCGTCTCCTTGAACTACAAAATATAACCTAGTATATGGGTGTAGCCCATATACTACGGAAAGCATTCTCCATCTAAAATGGAAGAAATGTGATGATAATTTTAGTATGCATAGCAAAATAAAAGTGCTCTTGCTACTCTTGGCCTCTGCAGGATGCTCGGTACTAGTGCAGCTGTAATAGAGTTTTAATGAAAGGAAACCATACATGATAATAATAATCTTTGATGTTGATAGTAGGAATTACTTGTTTATTGAAGCTTTAGTCGCAACAGACCATTCATAGACAATAGGTTACTCAGCACCTTTCTGTTATATGTCACAAACGAAACTATAAAACAAAAGTGAACATCGTGTTTAACCTTTGAATTCGTATATCCTTGGTCTTTAACACAAGTATATAACCGCCCCAAATTTTAAAACCAGGTACACGCCGCTGAAACACATTACTCGACCTATGCACTAGATGTTTCTCAACACGTTAACTAGGCACCTTTCAAGACTGGAGAAAACATACTTCGATTAGGTACCTAATCCATTACAGATTTGTGGTAGCTAACTTTTAAAATAATTTAGTGGCATGTAAACCATTTTTCTTTTGATGCTATATTGTACCACGGAATAAATCTATAGATTTTAAAACCAAATTTATGAATAGACAAATATAAAGATCTTCAATTTATATATACTATCTTCCTGCATAGGTGCTACGTTACACTCAATCACATATGGGAGTTTTTTCCGTGACAATGCCTTTTTTAACTGACAACAGACACAGTGCTGTAACCTCATTACTAAAGACTTCACAAAATTGTAATAACTAATTTGCGTATATTATTCATTTTATAATATATGGTAAGTGTTAAAGGAGGCTTGCCTGTTGTATGTAGCAATTCGTTCAAGAAAGGCAGAAATGAGTGGCTCCCAAATTACGAGAGTCCTATCTAATGTAATGCGAAAGATGAGTATTATTTTATGTTAACTGACTGGGCTTGTATAATTTCCGCATGTTTATAAAGTACCTCCTCTGCTATTGTAAATCTTCAACCTATTCTTTTTCGCTGTAGGGAAGTAAGAGATAACAAGCAGAAGCAACTTACCACCGTTGATGCTTTGACAAAGCAGAGGTTACATGTTATTTATGGATATGTGGCCATTGCGAAGATGAATGGGTATAGATGCGTGAAGAAATTTCAGGATGAGGAAACCAGCATTGGAGACAAACTACATAATTGAACAGGATCACCAGAATCGTCATTGAAAGAAGGAAACGCTTCATGGGGCAGACAAGTCACAATGCATGAACTTCTTGCAATATAGCCTAGGACCAAAATGAATTAATGATGATAATAGAATGCTTTGCTTATCAGAAAGTGTATTGAAATTGGGTGCCTCGATCGCTGATGTGATGGGTACGACAGTACATCTAAACTATATCAAAGAGAATTCGAACTCTAGATCTACTGGTAATGCAAAAGGATAACCTGAGTGCGAGGCTGTGAGTTAATAAAGAACTACTGATATTGTGCAGTTTGTACCACCTGCGCCAGTTCATGCAGAATTTACGCACTTTTAGAAGAATTCTCATATACATTTTAGGATTAGTTTTTCAATAATCTGTCCATTTTTTTATTAGCTTCAGTAGCAATTCTAATTCTATATAAACGATCCTAGAACATCTTTTATCCTCTGTTCGTCTTCAATTATTTTCTGTTCGTCTTCAATTACCTGTAATATCCATCCTCGCCTCCTTATTTTATTGCTTTCTTTTGTTTGAATTCTTACCCGCCGTAATTTCTTTTGCTAACATTTTAAGCTAATCCAAATTGATTGAACTCTTTTGTCATCAACATAGGTACAATGCCACATATTCTAGGGAAGAGATTTGATGAGAAGCATGTTTATTTACACATACATATACATACGATATTTCGAAATACAAATTGTTTTGCCACAAGAATGCCCACGAATATAGTGAAAAGTAGTCACAATTGACATAAATATGCGTGCAATTACATGGAGGAAGCGGACAATCTGTACTAGTTGACGCAAAACTAAACAATCCTCTATTCTTGAAATAATAGCGTTGTGTGGCCCTGGTTATTGGAAAGTAATCCAGGAAGCGGAATTGGTTGTATATGTACGACATTTATTCAAGATTGGGTTACGGTAAATTTGTTGCAAATAAACGAAACAAGGACTCATTGTTCTATAAACAAATCGGACGGGAAATCCAAACATGTACAATGCATACATATATCATATATATATATATATATATATATAATATATATATATATATATATATATATATATATATATATATATGCATATATATGTATCTGTGTTTATACATATATGTAAGCATGTTGTATACACACACTCACGGATATATATATATATATATATATATATATATATATATATATATATATATATATATAATATATATATATATATATACGTGAGTGTGTGTATACAACATGCTTACAGATATGTATAAACACAGATACATATATATGCATATATATATATACTATATATATATATATATATAATTGCCATGTAGGTGTATATATTTGCACATAAGTATAGACATATGTATGCTTGAGTGTATGTATGTATGTGTAAGTACAATTGTTATGATAAAATATTTAAGGACATTGTTTCAACAAAACATAGTTGTGGGTTCGCTACCATTTAGTAGCATCTGTTGCTAGTGACTGTATATCAATTATATTTCCAGTTGTAAGATGCACTCATGTCCCCTACCTTCTACATGAGATTAGGGTAATTCTACAAGTGTCTCTGGAATAGAGTCATTGACAAACGAATTCAGTGAAGACATTGACCGAACAACTGATTTTTCACCGTCAATGACGACGCAGATACTTTTATACTTGCATATCCATTACTTGTTTCAGTTATTAGACGGCAGCTGTCCTGAGGCACCATCTTCAGAAAATTTTAGCCGAATCAACGGTCCCCAGTATATGTGTTTAAGATTGGTACTTGGAACTTATTATGTCTGTCACCTTGCCAAGTCGCTAATTCACGAGTATGTCAACACCCCCAACATACACACTCACATATATATATATATTATATAATTGCCATGTAGGTGTATATATTGCACATAAGTATAGACATATGTATGCTTGAGTGTATGTATGTATGTGTAAGTACAATTGTTATGATAAAATATTTAAGGACATTGTTTCAACAAAACATAGTTGTGGGTTCGCTACCATTTAGTAGCATCTGTTGCTAGTGACTGTATATCAATTATATTTCCAGTTGTAAGATGCACTCATGTCCCCTACCTTCTACATGAGATTAGGGTAATTCTACAAGTGTCTCTGGAATAGAGTCATTGACAAACGAATTCAGTGAAGACATTGACCGAACAACTGATTTTTCACCGTCAATGACGACGCAGATACTTTTATACTTGCATATCCATTACTTGTTTCAGTTATTAGACGGCAGCTGTCCTGAGGCACCATCTTCAGAAAATTTTAGCCGAATCAACGGTCCCCAGTATATGTGTTTAAGATTGGTACTTGGAACTTATTATGTCTGTCACCTTGCCAAGTCGCTAATTCACGAGTATGTCAACACCCCCAACATACACACTCACATATATATATATATATATATATATAATATATATATATATATATTATATATATATAATTTGAATGGAGGCAATACAAACGGAAAACTAGAGGAACATGACCTATTATCCAATAGAGTATTTAGTATATATGCGTACTTTCTTCGACATTATTAAATCAATATAAAGTTCGAAATAATATTAATATTAAAAACATACATGCATATAAACATATAAATTTTTAATATTTAAAAACGCAAATATTTAAAAATATGTAGTCATTTAAACACACACACTCACACAAACACACACACACTCACTCACACATACACAGACACACAGACACACACACACACACACACACACACACACATATATATATATATATATATATATATATATATATATATAATACGGGCTTTCGGTTTCTGTCTACTAGGTCCACTCACAAGGCTTTGGTTTGGCCGAAGCTATAATAGATGACACTTGCCGATGTTATCCCGCTGTGGGACTGAACCCGGAACCACATAGTTGGGAAGCAAATTTCTTACCACACAACGACGCTTGCATCTTTTTGTACTTTGATCCTTTTGGTATTTGCACTTTTTTCGGTTGATGCCATTTTTCATTACAGTAATTTGTACAAATATACAATTCAGAAGAATCTGTCTGTAATCGAACAAGAAATAAATATATGTGTTATCAGGTTTCCAGCTTAGAATAAAAATTCTTAATGGGTGACAATTTTGCTTGGCAACGAAGCTCTGTGTTCAATGTTAGAGTCTTCATTTACTTTATATTACTTTAATGCATGTAAAATGTATTGCTCAAGGGTTCTATGTATTTGATTTTAAGATTCTCTAAAATTTTAACTTGATTTTGCGACTCGAATGACTTGCTGTCTCATAAATTCCCGGAAGCTATGAGGTTGAACGGGTTTATGCTTCAAAATTCACTAATAGAGGAACATCTTTGACTTATATTACTTCACATGGAGGCAATGCAAGAATAATTCTTCTCTCCTGCTTACATACAACCACTTTACAATCAATTTCTGTTACTTAGTCCGACATATTTGACAGTAGCTATCGTGTCAGTTATAACGCATCACCATTTTATTGTGGAGTTGTTTTCAACTTTGTGGTGCCGGACCCAAATTTATTGTCAGAAGGAATGCTGCATTACACATGTTTAGAGAAATAAGAATCAAGTGTGCTATAAGAATGTGAACTTGATTTTATTTTCGCTTAAATCAATATGCAAATGGATTCTATAATTTGCTGATTCTATATTCTGTTTTTTATTTCCATTATTAGTTATTCCAAGTGCTTTTAGATCATATCTTTTGACTGGTGTTAATATGTTATAAAAATAATAAATCATGTTGTCCACACACAACAAAACAAAATTACCATAACGAAATTTTTGAGAAGCGTTTCTTGGAAATTTACGATTTTTAAGTCTAGGTCCTATCCACTTCACCTTGATCACCTTGACCGACCAGTCCGTCGGGCGTCGATTTGACACCGCTGGTCACAGCACGCAGTTCACTCCTCCCTGGATGGTGCCTCTCTCATCGGCGTGATCCCAATCGCCCTCCTGAAATCGTAACTCCACCGTCGTGGAGGCCTTGAGAGTGGTCGTTTCTGCTCGCGCGGGTACCCTCGACAACTGCGCGGGTTCGCCGATTTTTGGTGAGCCTGGCGACGTGTCCAGCCCCATCCACTTACCTCCAGGAATTAAAAGTTTCGACAAATAGATTTCGATACAAAAAAAAAAGCTGCTGAAATCTCTTCCCGATAGGATCGAGACAAAGACATTTACGGCCACAATGAAATTACAGAAAGCAGTAAAAGAACAATTGAACAACGCACGCCCACAAACATATATAGAGGCAAAACCTGTGCAAAATACACACACAAACACACACACTCACATACACGCACGCACACACAGGCAGAGAAACATTTCTAGACATACACACACAACCTCTTACATACATACATGCATACACCATTTTTTAGCATGAGGCAATATTACAGAGAAATGTTTAACTGTTAAACTTCGTCATGCGTAGGCGCCGAGTAGAAATAGAATGAATATAGCTGATTCGTATGGTAGTTAGGCGAGTTCTTCTTCATATCCATGACAGCAAGAATCAGCATTTTGTTAATATATAAATGAAATAGTCAAAATTAGAATTTTAATAAAAGCAATGGTTTTCATGAAATCTTATTTCTGGTGATATTAATTAACAGTCTAAGTTCTCATTAGTTTCTCATAAAATTTTAGAAAATATAATCCAATAAAATACAGAAAATAAACGTGTGGTGATATGAGCGGAATGCAATTAGAAACGAACCGAGCCATCTGAAGTCTGATTAAGAATGGATTGCAAAGAATAAGTGCAAATACACAACTAGTGTTATTCTCGAAAAGTATATTTGTATACTTAAAGAGACAATTTTTTTTTTGTATTTTATGTGTTAGATGTTAGGGTTCTTGTCTTGTCTCCGTTAGAGGATGGAATATTATGGATGCCAAAAAGTATAAGCGCTTGAGCAAGCAGAGCCATTTCGATTTTCAGAACTATGCGATAGATAAAAATAGGTTCTCTGTTCTAAGTAAATATATGCATGTGTGGATGTGTGTGTGTGTGGGGGGGTACGTGCGCGGGTGCGTGTGTGACTTTAGAAGGCTATATATTTCTTTACCACCCACAAGAGACTAAACGCAGAGAGGACAAACAAGGGCAGACAAACGGATTAATTCGATTACATCGACACCAGTGCGTAACTGGTTCTTAATTTATCGACCCCGAAAGGATGAAAGGCAAAGTAGACCTCGGCGCAATTAGAACTCAGAACGTAGCGGCAGGTGAAATACGGCTACGCATTTTGCCCGGCATGCTAACGTTTCCGCCAGCTCACCGGCTTTCATTAGAGGGATATATTATCCGGGCAAATACCGTGGTAGCTGTCAGTTATGTTCCAGGTTACGGCTAATCACATCGGTTAGTATTTAATATCTATGACTCTAGGGAACTCTCACTCACGCGTTAGATTCCGCCGATGAAGTATTCTGTGTTCGCTTCACCGAATGGTAATATTATCTGGGCAGAAAATTATGCCCGGTTATATATGCAACTGCACTTGCCCTGTGTAGTGGAAAGTGTGTAGGTTGTCCTAACCATAAATATTTGCTGTTTGACATTGTAAAATGAAAGGAAATAACTTATTAGTATGTACCAGTCTCCATATTCGCTATCGTTATAATTATTGCATACACACATATTGTTGTGTCTGGAGAGAGTCACTCTGTTTTAGTGTCTTGTAATTTTACAGACACAGCGGTAAAATTTCCACTGATTTGTTTTATATTTTTCCAGACACAACAGAATATGCTTCAACACACAAACACACATGAAGAATCATGCAAACCAACGCCCAAACAGATATATATATATATATATATATATATATATATATATATATATACAACGACGCTATGAGTTCTCAAAACCGCATTGGTGGATATATAATTTCTTTATTTGTGAATTAAGGCGACCATTGGTTTCATGTTAAGAAAAGTTATCAAAAATGGAGGCGAAAACTTTTCTCCATGTTATCGGCTTCAAAAATTGTTAAGACACTAGGGTAATTTTCTACATTTCGTAACTTGAAAGGAATGTCAGCTTTAATTCACAAATAAAGAAAATAAATATACATATATATATATATATATATATATAATATATATATATATATATATACATACATACAACATACATACATACATATATATATATGTACATGTGTATGTGCGTGAGTGTGTGTGTGTGTGTGTAAAATGCATATGTATAGAAAGAATTGACAGCTGAATACATTTCTGACACGACTGTAGTTGGATATTTTAAAAACGTTAGAACCAGTGACAGAGGCTCAGTGTCTCTCCCTCCTCCTTTCCATATATGAATATGTTTGTGTGTTTGTATGCATTTGTATGTGTGTGTGTCTGTAATATTTGAGGTTATTTAAAACTGAATAGTGTTCTCTCACGATCAGAATTAAATGCTTTATAGGAGTTCATCCTCGTCGTAAATATAATATGACAACTTGTATAGAAGATTGGTTTGACGAGCGGTAACAGGAAGCTCAAGTACTTCAGTAAATATCCATTGCTGTAGCTCAGCTTCATAAAATAAATATCTAAATTCTACTTAATCTTTCGAGTAATTTTTTTTCTCCCCTTTGTCTACTCCAATCTAGTTCAAGTTTACAGAAGCAGACACACGCACACATACATATATACATGCGCAAACACACATCTACAAATACATATATATATATATATATATATATATATATATATACACATATACAAACACATTCTTATGTACATTTACGTGTATGTCGGTGTACATGTTTATCAGTTTTGCTAGTATAATTTAGTGAGAAAAGTACTTTTCAGAAGTACTTTGGAACAAACATGTTAGGTATTTGTGAAATTGTAACTAATTTACAAGGACAGAAATTAAAAAAAAAAATCCAGCTATTACTTTTAATGTACAATATCAATAATGATAGTTAATGTCATCAAAAAATTTTTCGTCACCATCTTCTTCGTGACATGGCATTAAATTAGTGTATATTGTTATCATGACATACTCTTCGTGTATGATTCCACTCAAAACTATATTCTGATATGCAACAACTTCATTTTTCTTTTTTCAAATTTTCGAGTTTCTATTTTAATTTCTATATAGATTAAGTACCAGCATGTGCTAACGATAGAAAAGTCTACTTCGAATTGTCATCCTCATACATAGAATCTATCATCGCAAGTATGATTTGAATACATTACAGAGACACATTAGCTCTTTACTTAGAGAAAGCAGTATTGTTAGATTAGTTATTTTCCTATTTCTCTCATTATTCATACAGCGTTTCAATAGCCGAAGTTATCTTCAATTATAGTTTTCTATATGAATTGCTAGTAGAGTTGAATTACATGACTGACTTTTCCACAATCGAATTCGTAAGACTGGTTTCAAATTTTGGCACAAGACCAGCAAATTTCGCAGGGGAGGGAAAAGACGATTACGTCGACCTCAGTTTCCGACTGGTATCTATTTTATCAACCCCGAAATGAGAAAAAGCAATGTCCACCTTGGAAGAGTTTGAACTGAGAACGTAAAGACGGACGAATTATTAATATCAATGTGATAAAAATTCTTCTAGAATATTGAGACATCTCATAACATTTTACTTGTAAGATTTAGTTTTGCCTCCCTATTTCCTGAGACAAATATGTGTGTAGTTTGAGAAACAGAAAGTTGTGGTACTGACGTCAGATTTCAAATAATCAGAAGAAAAGTAACAGAAACATCCTGTCCGTTTACCATCAGTTTACTATCCATTTACTAACCGTTTACTATCATGTCAGTACAGGCGCAATTGTTCAGTGGCTAGGGCAGCGGGCTTGCGGTCGTAGGATCGCGGTTTCGATTCCCAGACCGGGCATTGTGAGTGTTTATTGAGCGAAAACACCTAAAGCACCATGAGGCTCCGGCAGGGAGTGCTGGTGAACCCTGCTGTACTCTTTCACCACAACTTTCTCTCACTCTTTCTCCCTGTTTCTGTTGTACCTGTATTTCAAAGGGCCAGCCTTGTCACACTCTGTGTCATGCTGAATATCTCCGAGAATACTACGTTAAGGGTACACGTGTCTGTGGAGTGCTCAGCCACTTGGACGTGAATAAATGAGCTGCGACGTCAATGGTGCCAAGCTGTATCGGCCCCTTTGCCTTTCCCTTGGATAACATCGGTGGCGTGGAGAGGGGAGGCTGGTATACGTGGGTGACTGCTGGTCTTCCATAAACAACCTTACCCGGACTTGTACCTCGGAGGGTAACATTCTAGGTGCAATTCCATCGTCATTCATGACTGAAGGGTGTCACAAAAAACACAATACTATCATGTCACAAATTATTGCATGTTTATATATATAAAGTTAGCGAACGACACAGTGTACAGGAAATGTCAGTTTTAGCAACAACACTTAGAAGAACGTGTATATTCATTTTGAGAGCAAGTTCTATTTTTCCAATAATAAATGCTCACAGTCATGCTATTGAACTTTATTTCTCAG
>NC_043000.1:121499084-121544084 GCF_006345805.1 Octopus sinensis | reverse complement strand
TATATAGAAAACATGGAAATAATTTCCAGTACTACAGACTATGTAGGATGATGACGCATCAACAATTATCATTTGCCACACAGCAGGGTCGCAGATGACAGTGTAAAAGAAGAGAATGGTGATATAATAAATGTGATTGGGCAATTGTTACTTACAATGTTTGTGGAAAGACATTTCGATGGCGGTTTCCTTAGGAAAAGCTCCAGGGCGTTTGAGGAAATAATTGGAATTAAAATATCAACTTGAAGTGAGATTATATAAAGAAAAGTATCACCAAATATCTTAGACACACACATCTTCCACTTGTAAGGAACCACAGACGCTAAATTAATCATACCTCTAATCCCCTTGCATGCTGGAATTTTTATACAACTTCATTTTATGTAACACCGATGTTGGGTTTTAAAACTTTTCTTTCACGAGAAAAATAATTTAAGTAAGTGTGAGCCGATATTTGAGTTGAAGAGTGGGTTGTAGCTGCCGATATTAAGCTTTTTTTCTCATTTGGGAAAGCCGTGATTATTTATTCAGTATAGGAAGTTTTGGATACCTCTCTTTTACTTATTTCAGTCACTTGACTGCGGCCATGCTTGAGCACCGCCTTCAGCCGAACAAATCAACCCCAGGACGTATTCTTTGTAAGCCTAGTACTTATTATATCGGTCTCTTTTGCCGAACCACTAAGTTACGGGGACGTAAACACACCACCATCGGTTGTCAAGCGATGTTGGGGGAGACAAAAACAGACACACAAACATACACACACTTACATATACATATATATATATATATATATATGAAATGGCAGTGCCCCAGCAGGGCCACAGCTCGTGGATAAAATAAAATAAAAAAATAAAAAATATATATATACATATATTCGACGGGCTTCATTCAGTTTCCGTCTACCAAATCCACACACAAGGCTTTGGTCGGACCAAGGCTGTAGTAAAAGACACTTGACGAAGTTGCCATGTAGTGGGACTAAACCGAGAACCATGTGGTTGGTAGCAAGCTACTTGCCATGCTGCCACTCCTACCCCTACCTGCTGGGATGAGAAACAAAACAAGCTCAGAAAAATCACCCACGATTCGATAACGTGTATTTCGAAATTTGCATATGAATGTAAATTCATAATCGTAAATAACCGTGCCTAAATGACGTATCCTTATAACTCGTACCAATGCATTTGCAATATTACCTTGTTTTTGACTCGATGCTATTTCGAATACTTTGAGAGTCGGATTCGAGTCATCCAAGATCTCAGAGCCATAAACCTCGATGAGTATGTGCTTTTTCAGCTCAGTTTTTCCTAACCTAGATTGATTCTTTGCTCGACAAACAGACAACAGATATTTCTTTGCGGTGTTTGTGGTCACAGGTGCTACTGCGTTAATGAAATATAAATATTTATGCAGCTTTCTCGAAACATAAAATCTCGTATAATGCCCTTGGCGTGTGAGAGATCGATTCTTGGTCTTGCCATACTGTTGTATACCGTAAGAGTCAATGAATAAAAAGAGAAAAAAAGACAAAAACCATACAAATTTAAAGTAATAGAAAGGCAGATAAGAGGTTTTTTTATACCATATAACTGGTCGTGAACTAGTATACGTATACGCTTCGCATACCTAGTTTCAACTTATTTCGTATAGCGAAAGCCATGAATATTTATAAATAACTAACATAAATACAAAATTGCATTTTTGTTGATGAAGAATAATTATTAATTTTCATATCGTTTATTATCAAAAGTTTCAGATGATTTATTATCCTAAAAGTGTTGTATCTCCTAATGACTTTTTTCTTCCTTTCTTTCATTTAAATTCTTTTACTTACTGTCAACACATTTTAGTGTAATATGTTATCATCATATACTTATTGTTTTTAATATAAATTTATCTGACTTTTAATTACACAAGTTTTAGTCGTCTTTTATCATTTACGCAATGAAATTTATATACTAAATTTCCTGAAATGATCCTAGAATTTTACATTACTGCAACTCAGGGCATGTTCAAATCCTGTATAAGCAATTAATTTTATTTATATTAGAAATGTCGGTTTCAAATTCTTCCTCTCCCCAGCATGTTTGAGGTGGGGGAATGAGTTTCAGTCATTTGACTGTGGCCATGCTGAAGCACCGCCTTTAGTCGAGCAAATCGACCCCAGGACTTATTTTTTGTAAGCCAATACTTATTCTATCGGACTCTTTTGCCGAACCGCTAAGATACGGAGACGTAAACACACCAGCATCAGTTGTCAAGCGATATTGGGGAGAACAAGCACAGACACACAAACATATATACACACACACATATATATATATATATACGACGGCATTCTTTTCAGTTTCCGTCTACCAAATCCACTCGCAAGGTTTTGTTCGGCCCGAGGATATAGTAGAAGACACTTTCCCAAGGTGCCACGCAGTGGGACTGAACCCGGAACTATGTGGTTCGTAAGCAGGCTACTTACCACACAGCCGTATATGGAAAGCTAAAAATAGAGACATATTTCGCTATAGAATAAAGCGAAAAATAATCATGAGCAAATAAAGAGAAAAATAATGAGAAATATAAAAGTTAATCGCTTCCTAATGAAATAGCTGCGGTGTCTATATGAGGCGTAAACAATAGTTACCACTATAGACAGGAAATATGTGGGGAATGAAAATAGAATATGCTTTTTTTTCATTAGTACTTATGGGAAATGGGAAATATTGAAAAACATTTAATTATATTGTCCTTATTGTATTTCGGAATATGAATTTGAGTGGAATAATATATAAAGAACTTAGAATACAAATAGAAGTGTTATCCAGGACGTCGTATATGCTAAGTTCATATTTTAATAATATTTTATCGCAATGACTGAATTATTCTCTGTGTATACAGGTTTCAGATTTTGGCACAGGGGCAACAATTACGTTGAGGGGACGCCAGTGCTCTGTTCGTATTTATTTTATCAATCTCGAAAAAATGAGAGGCAAAGTCGACCTCGGCAGAATTTGATCTCAGAGCGTAACAGCAGACGAAATACCCATTTCTTTACTACCCACAAGGGGCTTAACACAGAGAGGACAAACAAGGACAGACAAACGGATTAAGTCGATTATATCGACTCCAGTGCGTAACTGGTACTTATTTAATCGACCCCGAAAGGATGAAAGGCAAAGTCGACCTCGGCGGAATTTGAACTCTGAATGTAAGAGCAAACAAAATATCTATTTCTTTACTACCTACAAGGGGCTAAACACAGAGAGGACTAACATGAACAAATAAACGGATTTATGTCGATTATATCGACCCCAGTGCGTAACTGGTACTTATTTAATCGACTCCGAAAGGATGAAGGGCAAAGTTGACCTCGGCGGAATTTGAACTCAGAACATAGCGGCAGACGAAATAACTACTTCTTTTTACTACCAATTAAAATACAAGGGAACAAACAAGGACAGACATACGGATTAAGTTGATTATATCGACCCCAGTGCATTTCGCCCGGCGTGCTAACGTTTCTGCCAGCACGACGCCTTATATCAGTAATAGTATCGTCGAAATCCTGTATAAAACGACGCAGTGCAATTCGTACAATGTTAAATAAATAAATATTACAAGGCTACATTTGTTTCTGTAATGAACAAGGATATAATTCAATATGTATTCTTTTTTCCCGTTAAGTTGTTACTTGCATGTATGGCAGTAATCACACATACATGTCAATGTAAAGATGCGCGCCTTGTTAATTAAATCGTTCAACACACGATGATAAAGTCGTGAGTTTGTTTCTAGACAGCATTCTTTTTAACTATTCCAGTTCATTCAGTTGAAAATGTGTACCAACTAAATGTTGGCGGAGTCCTCCTTCATTTCAGCTGTTCTATTCACAATATTCCGACGGATCAAGTGCTGTAGGGACGAAATATTGCTTATAAATAATCGCAAATACTTAGGCAGCAAAAGCAGTTAGCATAACTATGGAATAGGCTACCATTCAGTGCTCAGTTGTCTTTCTTTATTACCCACAAGGGGCCAACGAAGAGGGGGACACCACAAGACATGGGGACATAGAACATTATAATTAAATTTATGAAGAATGAATTATTACATGAAAATAATGATAATATGAAAGCGATGCTAAAGGCCCCATCCGTTAGCAGTGCTCAGTTGTTATTTCTTTATTACCCACCAGGGGCTACGAAGAATGGCGGACATAACAAAACATGGGGGACATAGAACAATATGATTAAATTTATGAGCAAATGAAAATGAAAAAATGATAATATGAAAGCGATGCTAACGGCCAGCAGTGCTCAGTTGTGACAGCTACGCTGTTTGGTGGTCATTTATACAATTTTATGGAGAGACTAGTTATTTTGACCCGTGCTTCGCTCGGGTTTTGGTGGTGTTGTTCTTTTGTGCGTGTTGTCTCCTTTTGTCTCATTCTTCTTTTGTTCTTTGCCTGGTTCTTTTTTGTGCCCTCTTCCTTTTCTTTTTCTTATGTTTTTATTTTTCTTCGTCTTTTTCTTCTTTTTCTTCTTTCTCTTCTTCTACTCTTTCTTTTCTCCTTTTCCCCTATTCCTTATCATAGCAACCAAATGGTAGCCCCGAGCGACTTGCAACACCCCTCACAACATTGCCCACTCCATTTTACCTCCCAGTGTAAATTTAGCGCCAATCCGACCCCATCTACCGCCGCTTAAAATGAGACAAATAACCAAGAAATCAAACAACGTTTTCGCATTTCAGCTGTATTGATATTGATGAAAACTCAAAGAGTATAATTCCCTTCAACAGACTATGTTTTCTGGGCAAGCAAACAACCTAAGTCTACTACTTTCTTTTTGTTCGGTATTTTGTTCCCGATGATATTCCTCACAGAGTGATGAATCTATATATTTATGTATAATTTTGCAGCAACATGGTTGTTTGACCTTATTAATTTCAAGAAAGAATTCTGAAATAATTTGAATATTTTTAATTTTAAAATTTGCTGTACAATGCTATATATGCATATATTTTCTCCTCGTCGTTTGTCTGTGTGTACGACTCTTCAATAGAGAAAACAAAGTTTACGCTTGCACAAGTCACAGATTACAAAATAGCTGAAAGTTTTTGTTCGCTTTTGTTGTCTCTCAGTGTTGTCTCCTGGTGTTATGCACTTTGATCTATGTTCTTATTTTGTGCGTCTGTTGTTTGTGATGTCTGCTCATTCTTTAGTCGATATCTACTTGACTTTGCGAAATCTCGAAGGAATAGAAACTTGGCTTGTTTCGAACTTTGCATACAATTTGAATGTCTATTTATTTAGTGAATATGTCGTACGATCTGTATGAAGAATAGTTGAGATTTAAATTGTTTGTATTGGGAATGAAACGCTAGCACACTTACAAAACCAATAGACGTCTGAACAATTCAAATATTCTTTCAAATCTCTAGCACCGAATCGCAAGTTTCTTGCAGTTGTGATTAAATTGTTATTTAAAGGTATTGAGTGAATGTGTAGTATTTTATCTAATATTATTTGTCCGTAAAATATAACCAAAATTCAAGGTATCCTGTTCTGAAATTATGTCACTTTCGTTCTTCATTTTAGAATTATATCTTTGCTTTTTATTTTCTAGATAAAGGTAACAATTTCTGTCTTCACAAAGTCAATTTATTTGATAGGATTTTGCATTTTAGATATTTGCAATTTACGGTTTGGAGAGCTTCCAATATTGACACTTTTTGAAACTCATGAATCTATAAAATGTGGTGATATTATTTCGCCTACTCTTTGATTCTCTGAAATAGTATTATTAGATTATTCCCTATCTTTGATTCATAAGAAAAAGGCCTTCGTTTCATGTTTCGTACGTAGCCTTACCTTAAAGCAGCAAAGATAGCCGAAAATGTGCTTTTTCCTCAGATTTCCTAATTTTACGATATTTTGTGGTAGTTATTGAACTTTTAATTTTCAAAAGCTGCGAGTAAAAACGTTCATGTAATCCTGTACAGTATGGAGGTCCATATTTTATATTCTAGAAGAATTATTATTAGTTTTCTAGTTATCTTTCATTTTTCCTAGAGATTTTTTCCTCAAAATTATCGTTTTTTCTATGGATATGTTGTCGAACATTACTTTTATTTCTATCCAGACCATAATATATTTTCCAATGAAGAGTACTGCAGAATAATATCTTTCTCGAATGCTTTAATTTGCATTTTCATAACTATGTTTTATTGTCTCTGTGGAATTTAGCAGTGTAATAAACATTTCTCAAGAACACTTTCCAGGTGGTATGGTTAATTACTATATGTCTATATACATTTTTGCTGTTAGGCTCCATAGCTATTTGCAAATTGCTATCTTTGTCACCATTTGTTTCTGAATATATATTTGTTTAAAGAGGATATTAATTTCCATGCCAACGTGAAATGTATGATGATTCTTCTTAAATAAGTAATTAATCTCAATATAAAATGTCTTCTCTCCCAAACCTTGGTAATGGCTAGAGCTTTTACCTTTCATATTAAGTACAGCCAGTAAGTAATAGATTCATAATTTTATTTAAATGGAACCAGGAAAACTGAAATGAGAAATGAACAAAAATGTATCCTTCTCTTATATATATAGCATTGAAACATTATCACTGAGCAGCAGAAAACTGTGCTTTAATGGATGAATCCTCATTCCTTTTAAATGTCATCATTCTGGCTATATATAACATGGTCTTCTGAATTCAATTATTTAGCTTACAAGTGCGAAAGCTGTAGCTTGAAATATAATTATTAGTTACAAATGGAAAACCATAACTTATTTTACGATGTCTACAAGAAAACAAAAGCAGTTGCAAGTGCGTTAACAAACCTGTTACAGAATGAACGACACCCATTGTTAAGGACTCTGTGCTATCAATTGAAATGATCATTTTTATAAGGACGATTGTTTTTACGAAAATTACAGTTCTGATTCCTAAAAGAGTTACAAGGCCAAGAATTACCGAGACATGTTGCGAGCCGGTGATTAAATTTTCAATATTAGTTCAAATAAAATGAATGTTAGTAATCGATGATTTGACAAAAACAAAGACATCAGCAACAATATTATTATTATTTACATTTAATCTCCATGTTTGTTACAATCACTTGCCCGGACACACCCAGCGTCCTAAGGCGAGTGAAAGATATGAGATGCTACAGTATGACTGAAAGCGTGAGGAGGGAATGTGGGAGCGAAATATCTTCATGTAATACAACACATTTGAATTGATAGGGTTTTATAAGATGTGGACAGCACTTATCAGCACTACCTTTTGGTTTTATCTGAGACATGGTTCTCCTAGTGTATATTCTAGATGTTTCCGACATCCTTTTTTATCATACCTAGCGTACTCACAATAACAGAAACAGCTCTAGCTTTGAGATGCCACATCTTTTGTATTTCAACTGTCAAATTCCTTTACAAATTACTTTTTATCAGTGGGAACTCTTACATTTATTGGTATAAAAGTATTTTCTTTCTAGTATTTAATGACTATGTCTGGTCGATTAGCCTGGATAATTCTATCGGAGTTCACTGGAAAATCTTAGAAGATAGTGACGTTTTTACTTTCAACGACTAGATCAAGATGATGTCCATACGACTAAGAAGGAGTGCCAAACGGAGGAGAATGTAAGACCAAGATGATTATTGGTACAAGTACCTTGGGATCCTGGAGCTGGACAATATCTTGCAGATACGGAAATGAAAGACAAAATCATCACTGCATGTTTCAAGCGCCTCGGACTTCTCTTGAAATCAAAGCTCAACTCAAGGAACCTTGTGACTGCCATCAACATATGGGCTGTTTCTGTACTCCGCTATAGTGCACCCATATTGAGATCCCTCTACCCGATAGACAATGGCAATGCATGGTGTCCTCCACCCTAAGGCAAATGTACACGGTTTCTACATGAAGAAAAGTAAGGGTGGACGTGGGCTGATTAGCGTACGGGAGTGCATCAACTGTGAAAGAAAAAACAGTTCCGTACTCATAAGTGATGTGTAGTGCATATTGTTCTGTCTCTGTTGGTTATCTCACGTCTTCTAATGAACCGTAATTTTGAACGATGTCTCATATATATCTGTGCACAACACAGTTCGAGGATACTGTTCTATTTGCTGTTGTGATTCCTAATCTATTTTCCTCGAAATAATTGTAGAATGCTGTCAAGCATTTACCAATAGTAAACTTTCGCATGTCTCAATTCATTCTCTGCTATTAAATACTTTCGCTAGAAAATTCCACTGTTTAAATTCACATTGCAGCGTCTGTTTCTTAGTTGTTTTCGTATCGATTTGCATGATTGTGATAGCATGAACTTCTTCCGTAAAAGCTTATTTTCCTGTACTTTTTGAGAGCTCATTTTATTTTATTTTGGGGTGTCTTCCCATTTTCTACTTCGTGTGTTGTTGGCGGAGGTTTGTCATCCTTAGACCTATTAAATTACCTCTTGTGTGCTCATTGCATTTTGACGGGGTGGCTAAAGTTGGTTACGGTGAGACATGGTTGACATGCCTAGTCATTGTTTCTTGAATATGGCATGTAATAATCTCTGCTGCTGCATATAGTTTTGGTTTCCGAGTTCTTCTGGGCGAAATGTCATTATGGAGAACATTGTAACGCAACTACAAAATTCGACAAGTTTTTCTTATCATGACATTCATAAATACCTTTGATTGTTGCATAACAAATGAAATAATTATAAGGGATCATTTGGATTCGTAAATCCATTCTGACCTCACTCAACTGCACACTGTCTTTTATTACCTTTTCTCTGACCGCTTTCCCATACTGTAACACAAAAGCTATAAAGTGTAAGGGCCAAAATCATTACAAATGCGTTTGCCGAAAAAGTTGTGTTTCTCTGCTAAGCATAATGGAATAAATTATATAGACGGTCGTATCCCTCAAGATTTCAGCCTCAAACAGGCTGCGTTATCAGGCCTTAAACCATAGATAACAATAATTTAAGTCCTATTACATTCGAGTGAGATAAATCTTTAGATATTTTGTTCAGGCCACTCCCGGTTTTTTCGAGGACCAACTTTAGTCCTGACATTTTTCAAAAGCTTAAAGCAAGTTAATGGTTAGTACAAGATTGAACGTTATATTACGTACAAAAAAATCTTTTTAAACACTCACTCTACTGTGCCTTGATATTCATATGCCCTTATTCCAAATAAAACTTCATATCCGCACACTCCAATTAGCACGATATGTTACGAAAACTTAACTTATCTGTAATATCATTAATACATTTTAGAACTCTTGCATAACAAATTGTGAGACTCGATGTTGTTTTGTTGATTGACGTAGCCTTCAAAGTGTTACTATTGTTCTCTGATTTTTTAAACACCTTTTTACCTCATTGAATTAAACTTCATTTATTTGATTTTGTCTGAAGGTGCATTATTATTTTCAATTTTGTAACTATATGAGAACATAGTTTTTAGTTTCGTTGTTGAAGGATCTCGTCATTACGGAATGAACCGGGTTGTTTTTAAAAACCAAAATTCTACAAAGCGATAACAAATTCTAAAACATGAAAACATTTCTGTTTACTTCGGTATGAAAAATATTAAAAGTGTCCTGTTAGTAAATAATCCGAGGGAAGAAAATATTTTCATCTACTTTGAACTTGTAGAATATCCATAATTACCAGAACCCGTAAAAGACGACTTGTGACTGTAATAAACGAAAGCGAGCAATACTAATAAGAAAACCAAAAACAACAGTAATAACAAAATAAAAATAATAATGGAGAAAAAGACTCCAAGGCAAACTTGAAGAGATGAAAATTAATTAAGAACATTAATATCATGCCGCAGAAAGAAACTCAGATAAGAGAATTAGATCAAAGACGAGCAAACAAATATTTAGGAATCGATGAAGCAAACAGTGTACAACTAACGCAAATGAAAGAAAAGATTAAAAATGAAATATCATAGCTGCATTTGATTAATACTTAAAACAGAGGGAAATAGAAAAAAAAAAAAAAAGATAATAAGTATCTATCACCTAGTTGTCCTAGTAATAAATTATAGATATAGTATTCTCTGCTGGACTCTAAATGAAAAAGCAAAGCAACACAGAAAGGATATAATGACAGCCTTTGGAGTACACCACCCGAAATAAGGCATAGACAGAAAGGGGCCCTTATGCATGGAGAAAGTTATTATAAAACGTCACAAAAAAATTACCGACAACGCTAGGTATAAACAGAAAATTAATTCAGATAACTCCTCTAATTGTTTTCTGTCTTCGAAGAAAACTGTAAATACTACAATGTATTAGGTATTGCCGGTAATTCGGTAATTATGAAGTAACAGCAGCTACACTAACAGAAATTCTGGAAAGGAAAAAGAAAAGGAAACATTAAATTTCTCCAAGAAAAGGCACTGATATGGTTGTAGAATAAAAGCGCCTACAAGGCCGCTGCCTGAAATATTATCATAAACGCAGAATTTGATCGCTATCGCTCATTCAGCAAAGATAGAAGGATTTTTGATATGGTACAGGATAAAAGCCTCTTCCGTAGATATCGCTAAAAAGCGAATAATAAGATAAAATGCTAATTAACTAAGAATATGTGAATAGGAAAGACTACGTAATTGGTCATATCGTAAATAACTACGCAGTCTTAGCTACGTAATGATACATCTCTAGGTATGATAAAATTGAACATCTACTGAAGATTATGTAAAAATTACAAACTATCAGGAGTGGCAATGTGGTAAGTAGCTTGCTTACTAACCACATTGTTTCGGATTCATTCCCACTGCGTGGTACCTTGGGCTAGTGTCTTCTCCTGTAGCCTCGGGCCGACCAAAGCCTTCTGAGTGGATTTGGTAGGCGAAACTGAAAGAAGCCCGTCGTATATGCATATATATATATATATATATATATATATATATGTCTGTGTGTGTGTGTGTATATGTTTTTGTGTCTGTGTTTGTCCCTCCAATATCGCTTGACAAATGATGGCGTTGTGTTTACGTCCCCGTAATCTAGCGGTTGGGCAAAAGAGAAACCGATAGAATATGTACTAGACTTACAAAGAATAAGTCTTTGGCTCGATTTGCTCAACTAAAGGCGGTAATCCAGCATAGCCGCAGTCAAATGACTGAAACAAGTAAAAGAGTAAAAGAGAGAAGTTCTGACCTCTCCCCTGACAGAATGAAAAATATGCATTATAAAAATACACACAAATGTTGTTAAGGAAAACCAGAAAAACAGATAACTCCTAATAGAAGTTAACAGTCACAACGGAGGTTAAACTATTAGTAAAACAAAAAAATCGTCTTTTAATTATTTCAGTCACTGGACTGTGCTTTGCAGGAGCACGCCTTGAATAGTCTAGTCAAGCAAATCGTTCTACAACTGAATTATTAAGTCTGGTTTCCTTCGCCAAAAAGCTAGATTTATAAAACAAAATATAAATGCGCCCTTTTAAAGCCTAGTCAGGCTCATGTATCAGTTTTCCCGGTTTCTATGGCGTCTGTTTTCCCCCAGCTTAACGGGACGCCATTTTTGCCAGCTGAGTGGACTGGAGCAACGTGAAATGAAGTGTTTTGCTCAAGAACACAACGTGTCACCCGGTCCAGGAATCGAAACCACAATCTTACGATGATGGTGCTGGCACACTAACAACTAAGCCACGCGCCTCCACAAACAGCTACATTACGGGAATGTAAATAGAATAACATCGGTTCTCAAATAATGGTGGGGAACAATAAAAATATATACAGCCTTGTGAGTGGATTTGGTTGGCAGAAACTGAAAGAAACCCGGCCTATATGTGTGTGTGTGCGAGTGTATGTGTGTGTGAATGTGTATTTGTGTGTGTGTACATAATATATTTGTATTTAAACATATGTGGGCTTGTATATGTCTGACGTGGAGTGGAACCGAAGTCGAAACCAGGTGGTTTTGAGAGTTAAAGAAAGGTAAAACTAAGCTCTAGGGTATCTTTTATCGTATATTTTTTACTTGTTTCAGTCATTGCTACAACCATACAAGAATGCGGCCTTGAAGTCTTGCGACGAACGGATTGGCCCCATTACTTATTTTAAGCTGCTGCCTATTCGAAGTGTCTCCGTGCCGAAACGTCATTTCACGGAGTTGTAAGCACCAGTTTGTGAAGCACTGTCGGAAAAAAAAACAAAAGTATACACACACACACGACATTAGCCGTAGGTGTGGATGTGTGGTAAATTGCTTGCGTACGAACAACATGGTTCCGGGTTCAGTCCCACTGCGTGGCACCTTGCGCAAGTGTCTTCTACTATAGCCTCGGGCCGACCGAAGCCTTGTGAGTGGATATGGTAGACGGAAACTAAAAGAAGCTCGTCGTATATATGTATATATATATATATGTACGTGTGTGTTCGTGTCTCTGTGTTTATCTCGCCACCATTGGTTGACAACCGATGCTGGTGTGTTTACGTCCCCGAAACCTCGCGGTTCGACAAAAGAGACCGATAGAATAAGTATTAGGCTTACAAAGAATAAGTCCTGGAGTCGATTTTCTCGACTAAAGGTGGTGCTCCAGCATGACCGCAGTCAAATGACTGAAACAAGTGAAAGAGTAAAGAGTAAGCGTATATATATACATATATATATATATATATATATATATATATATATATATATATATATATATATATATATGTATATGTATATACCAATTAAGGACTGAACACGAAAAGTGGACAGTCAACATGCTAGATATAGACGTCAAATCACCATTCTCCACAAAGATTATGTTCTCAAATCAAACTCAGCACAAAACCAAAGCAATATACAAGTGAAAATATACGAAATAAAATAATTACCCATGTACTGATTAGTTTCGGTTATTATTATCCGCAAGGATAACTGTAACATTCATCAGCATGGTCCGTTATGAATATAATTTGCTGGACTAGATGCAAAAACCATACCGGAGTATCGCGTGCATAGAGTTCAACCTATTACATTCGAATGTATCATTCAAATGCCTTTACTTTGGCGCGTTGAGACCCGAAAAAACCAGCCTGCAGCTAATAATTAGCAGCAGTCAATTTCATATATATATATATATATATGTGTGTGTGTGTTTGTGTGTATGTGTGTGTGTGTGTACACATACGTATAATACTAGCGTCTTTCAGTTTCCGTCAACGAAAGCCGCGTAGCAGTGATTAGTGGGTCAAGGCTAGCTGAGAAGCTACATGCCCAATACATATTCGATTATAGCCCGGATCAAGAATCATATGGTTAAGAATCAAACTTCTTACCACATAATTCCGCCTACGTTGAATTTTGAACGGAAAGTACCAGAAAGAGAAACAAAGCTTTTAGAGAATCGCCGATCCACCAACCTAGTATAGCATCATTTTAACGACCCCGATGAAGAAAACTTGATATGAGTGTGGTGTCATTGAACTATGAATCCAGCAAGTCGAAACAAATAATGCTAGTCATCTAATGAAATTTAACGACACTGCCAATTTGCCGCTCTAAACAGCAGCATAACTAACAGGAAAATGGAATTTGATGAAAAACAAACAAGCAAGATTTTGTTTAAGTTTGTTGCTTTACTTACGTAATTACTTTTACTTACTTGCTTCAGTCAGTTGACTGTGACCATGCTGGAGCACCTCCTTTAGTCAAGCGATGTTGTGGCGACAGACACATAAACATACACACACACACACACACACACATATATATGTATGTATGTATTTATATATATATATATATGTATATATGTATATATATATATATATATATATATATACGGCAGGCTTCCTTCAGTTTCCGTCTACCAAATCCACTCACAAGGCTTTCGTCGGCCCAAGGCTATAGTAGAAGACACTTGCCCAAAGTGCCACGCAGTGGGACTGAACCCTGAACCATGTGATTTGTAAGGAGCCTACTTACCACACAGCCACTCCTACGCCTATAAAATATCGTTATTTAGTAAATAGAAACTGTGTCAACCGATTGACATTTTTAACATTGCTTTCATGGAAAATAGATTTATTATGCCTATGCCGCTAGATACAATAGAACGAGAGAGTTTATTTAGCTATGACAATAAAGAAATATGGCGACACGAATTGAATGTTCAAATGAGAAAAATTTAAATTGTGTGATATTTAGTTGAATAAAATTTACGATGATCCTTCACCGAATGATGTCAGAGTGATAATCGAATTATATTTTTAAAACATTTACAAAAACAAAAACAAGAAATAATAATCACGAAATGTTATGACAGTGTTTAATTTATTCAGTGATGTTAATACTACTCTGCAAATCTATTTTCACTTTGTGATAAGATTTCATAAAAATTGATGTTTTGAAAAGAAATGAATGCTCTGAGATAAAGATTTTTGGAAATGTCATCTAACGATATTTTCGACAGAACATCCGAAATGTCAATGATTGATGCATATGTAACAGGAGAACATAGTGTTTTCTGATGAAGACTAAATACCTAATAAGTTCTCTCTGGCGGCGGTATCAGGCGGACGAAACATTGTGATTTTTAGTCAAGTACTTGGTGTGTTTTGTTTACATGGAACATACAGGGTAATCAATAGACTTCATTCACATATATTTTTTATGGAATATACTGGGCAGTCCATAGATTACATTCACATATATTCTTTTTATAAGCCACCACCCTGACATAAATCCAGACATTTGCTTGGGATCATACAATTTAAATGCAACAAGGTATTTGACCGATATTTTAAGGATATGCTCAGTGTGCTCTCTTGAAATACGTCACTATTTCATTTGCTTGCAGTTGGCAACAGATGTGTGTGTGTGTGTGTGTGTGTGTGTGTGTGTGTGTGTGCGTGCTTCTGTGTCTGTGTTAGTCGCCTCAACATCAACAAAATACCACACGATTCAATTTTTTCTCATTGGAACATTCAATTCGTGTCGGCATAAATCTTTATTGTCATAACTCATCTCGGACAACTTACATATTAATGTAAATAATAGTAGAGTCGACATCGAAAACAAACTTAAAATATCGAGAAAAATAATTTTGCGTAGCGAAATTAAGGAACGGGAATTTTTATAATTATGGAATGGAAATGCTAGACTTCAAACACAATTCCTTGCCGTTTTGAGGCTGATGCTGATGTCATGCCGTTTTGGTGTTTGATGCCGATGGCAGAAACGCGTATTAACTCGTTTTTGTTTTCATCACCAACCCAGCGGGTTGGAAGGGAAATAGATAAATTTGTTAAAATAAACATACCCTGATTAAAGCAATATAAGGTAATATTTTGAGTCAGAGAGATATTACTTACCCTAATGAAAAGAAATCTGATTGTCATATTCAATAAAGTATTGGAGAAAATTTGCTCGGATTCTTGCTCTCAGAATTTCAAGTTAGTTACCCCGTTTTATTGCCCTGGATCGATACACTGCCAAACAAATTTGGTCAGCTGCTGCAGATTAACCCATGTTTGAATATTTTTTGTAAATATTTTCATGGCATATGTACAAATCCACCGTATGTTATAATTGCTTGTAATATTTCTGACGTCGGGCAAGCGAAAATGGTAGTCACGTATTGAGGTTGTTTCGCCAAGTGTGATTTCATAAAATCAGGTATATATATAGGCACAGGTGTGGCTGTGTGGTAAGTAGCTTGCTAACCAACCACATAGTTCCGGGTTCAGTCCCACTGCGTGGCATCTTGGGAAAGTGTCTTCTGCTATAGCCTCGGGCCGACCAAAGCCTTGTGGGTGGATTTGGTAGACGGAAACTGAAAGAAGCCTGTCGTATATATGTATATATATATGTATGTGCATGTATATGTTTGTGTGTCTGTGTTTGTCCCTCTAGCATTGCTTGATAACCGATGCTGGTGTGTTTACGTCCCCGTCACTTAGCGGTTCGGCAAAAGAGACCGACAGAATAAGTACTGGGCTTACAAAGAATAAGTTCCGGGGTCGATTGGCTCGACTAAAAGGCGGTGCTGCAGCATGGCCGCAGTCAAATGACTGAAACAAGTAAAAGAGTAAAAGAGAGTATAGAGTATATGAAGTGGTAATCTTCTTGTATATATATATATATATATATATATATATATATATATAATATATATATATATATATATATATATATACTCAGTGTTATAAAAACAAGTTAGTGCATGTAATTTTTGTGATAAAAATATGGAGGTTGTTGGGAATGTTTCCTAAGTAGCTACCATACAATAAATAGGGCTTCATTTTATCGATTTTTATTATGGTCAACTGTAAACATCAGTAGAATATGTTTGTGCCTCTCGAAGTAAAATATAGAGATACAAACAATTAGAGAGAGAATCTTGAGTGGATAAATATTTAAGACCTTCCGCCAAAACATTTCGTGGTAATTAAGGCTTTCATATAACGAACAGAACTTTGATCTATCTGGGGTCGATATCGATAAAATAAGCGGTAGACAGGTAATTGGAATGATTAATGGATTGTGCTGTTACGTGTATGACTTCAAATTTTGTACGTCGTGTGAAATCATAATACTTAGTAAAATATTGAGAAAAATATGCTGAAAATTCCAATAAATAAAATAAGTTATGAGGAGTCATATGGAGTGCGTAAAGATGAATTTCGTCACTATTTCATTTGCTTGCAGTTGCTTGCAGACAACAAATGCTGTCACACACAAAATAACAGGGTTTTGCGTATGTTTTTTTTTATTTACTCTTTTACTCTTTTCCTTCTTTCAGTCTTTTGACTGCAGCCATGCTGGAACACCGCCTTTAGTCGAGCAAATCCACACCGGGACTTAGTATTTGTAAGTCCAGTACTTATTCTGTCGGTCACTTTTGCCGAACCGCTAACTGACGGGGACATAAACGCACCAGCATCGGTTGTCAAGCGATGTTGGGTGGACAACACAAACACACAAACATACATACGCACACACACACATAGTAGAAGACACTTGGGCAAGTGTCTTCTACTATAGCCTCGGGCCGACCAAAACCTTTTGAGTGTATTTGGTAGACGGAAATTCAAAGAAACCCGTCTTATATATGTATATATCTATATGCGTGTGTGTATGTTTGTGTGTCTATGTTTTTTCCCTCAGCGTTGATTGAGAATCGATTCTGATGTGTTTATGTCCCCGTTACTTAGCGATTCGGCAAAAGAGACCAATACAATAAGTACTGGGCTTACAAAGAATAAGTCTCGGGGTCGATTTGCTCGACTAAAGGCGGTGCTCCAACATGGCCGCAGCCAAATGACAGAAACAAGTAAAAGAGTAATGTCTAGAGCAAAACGGGTTGGACTTTAAAGGAAAATATAACAGGAGATACGGTACTATTCACTTGAAGAACACCCATCTCTTTTAATAGTCAAACTCCAAATTTAGATAAATAGATCACACCAAGCAATTTTAGAATATAAAATAAAATTGTAAATAACAGAGACTAAAATTAAATCATAGACTACTTACTCTAATTGACATTTGCCATATAATTACATTCTGAAGTATATCATATGCAATCCAATATGAAAAAAAGTATACACTGTGTTATGAAATTTAAAAAATTAAAAAGTTAGAGATCAATGATTAAAATAACTGAAAGTTCTACTTAAAATATAATTAAAAATTAAAAGATAGGTTTTAAAAATTATCAAAAATATATAATAATTAAAATAATGAAATATAAATAGGGAATTAAGTAAGAGGTGTTATTTTTTAAAAACATAATTATTGAAGTAATAAAACGTAATTAAGGTGAGGATATTATTTTAGAATCATGATAATTAAAATAATAAAATATAATTAGATAAGGGACATGTAGCATCTCCTCAAGGGATAAGTTAGACTCTGGTATCCATCCATTATAAGGTAGCCTGCTATATGTTATAGACCATTTAGTATCATACCTAATATCTCCCGCTTTAAGGCTCACAATAAATTTATTAACGAAGTGAAGTTTTCAATTTACCTAAATTTAGGCGAATTTACATGATTATATATTGTTGTTTAGGATGAATAATTAGACAAATATAATGGATATAAACGCAGGAGTGGCTGTGTGGTAAGAAGCATGCTTCTCAACCATATTGTTCAGGGTTCAATCCCACTGCGAAGCACCTTGGGCAAGTTTCTTCTACTATGGCCTCAGATTTCGTAGACGGAAACTGAAAGAAATCCGTCGTTTATATATATAATATAATATATATATATATTATATATATATATATATATATATATATATATATATATATAATATATATATATATATAATATATATATATATATATATGCATATACATATTTGTATGTATATATATATATATATATATATATATATATATGTATGTATGAACGTGTTTGTTGTTTGTGTCTATGTTTGTCCCTCCACCACCGCTTGACAACCGATGCTGGTGTGTTTTCGTCCCCGTCACTTAGCGGTTCGGCAAAAAGAGCCAATAGATTACAAAGAATATGTCCTTCGATTGACTTATTCGATTAAAGTTGGTGCTCCAGCATGACTGCTGTCAAATGTCTGACACAAGTATAAGAAAAAGATAAGAAGAAATAAAATGTAGGAGGAACAGTAAACCAGAATGGAAAATTTCCTAAAAATGGACGCAATGGAATGAAGAATCTATTTATGCATGTGAGCAAAATTAACAAAAGTTAGAGCTTATATCCCCTGAGTAACATATGGACCCGAGTAGAAATAATAATGTTATTGAAAATTATAGTAGTACTAATAATGACGAGAATGATTAACAAAGAATGTATATATAGGAATAAAAAAATTACGAGCGACCCAGACCCTGGCGCTGAATGTGCTCCTCTTAACAACCTTGCCGATAATTTATACAGAGTAGTATATGCGGCGATCTCACAGAAACGTTAGCACGCCGGGCGAAATTCTTAGCGGTATTTCGTCTGCCACAACGTTCTGAGTGCAAATTCCGCCGAGGTCGTCTTTGCTTTTCATCCTTTCGGGGGCGATAAATTAAGTACCAGTTACGCACTGGGGTCGATATAATCGACTTAATCCGTTTGTCTGATCTTGTTTGTCCTCTCTGTGTTTAGCCCGTTGTGGGTAGTAAAGAAATAGGTATTTCGTCTGCCGCTACGTTCTGAGTTCAAATTCCGCCGAGGTCTACTTTACCTTTCATCCTTTCGGGGTCGATTAAATAAGTACCAGTTACGCACTGGGATCGATATAATCGACTTAATCCGTTCGTCTGTCCTTGTTTGTCCTCTCTGTGTTTAACCCCTCGTGGGTAGTAAAGAAATAAGTATATGCGGGGCAGTACTATCTATAGTATTCTTATTTCTTATTTCTTTATTGCTCACAAGGGGCTAAACATTGAGGTGACAAGCAAGGACAGACAAAGGGATTAAGTCGATTACATCGACCCCAGTGATCATCTGGTACTTAATTTATCGACCCCGATAGGATCAAAAGCAAAGTCAACCTCGGCGGAATTTGAACTCAGAACGTAACGGTAGACGAAATACCGCTAGGCATATTGCCGGCGTGCTAACGTTTCTGCTAGCTCACCGCCTTATTGTCTATAGTATTAATACTAGAAAGCGGCGGGCTCGGTTAAGGTAGGTTATATGTTATAATGCTCTGTACAGGGCAGAATTAGCGAGAAATATAGCAGGTAAATTTTTCACAGCTCTTGTAATGTATTTCTCATTAACAAGAAAATTTATAACTCTATTTAAAAGCTCACAGGTAATTTTGTATGGTCTACCACAAGGAACGTCGAGCCAGACGCCAGTAATCCAATTGTAGCTTTCTTGTGTTTAGAGATAATGGTTAATAGAAATTTTATATTTATATTGCGTCTAAACGTTGCGATATGTAACTTAGTGAATATTTGTTTGAAACGAGGATATCCTTTACTGAAATATGCCGGTGACCACGCAAATCGAAGCCAGTCAATCGCTAAATGAATTTGATAATAAATTTTACCTCGGCTGCTAAAATTATATGTTAATGTTTGACTTTCCTCGTTAATTTTAGCTATGTCATTTACGATTTCCTTTAGTTGTGAGTCACAGTAACCGCGTTCTGACATAATGGCGTGTAAAAACATTTGGATGTTTCTAGTAATCCCCTATGACAGTATAAATCCGTTTTATCCCTCGTGACGGGATACTTAATTGTATGATGTGACTATGGCTTTAAGTTCAATATAAAATTGCTATCTAGTTTTTCAAAATCTGGCGTTGATTTTTGGACACAAAATTTAAGTTTTCAGATGGTGAAATAGTGAGGGTTATTTTGCGAGCACGCGTCATCCCACATTTAGCTTCACCAACGCTCTGATTCTCGTAATGTGTGATAGAATTCCTTTAGGTATTAACTGGCCCCAAAATTTCACTGATATTTCAAAAATGTTGCATGAGAGTTACCAGTATATTAAAAAAAAAACTCTCCTAGTTTTAAGCAATATTCCCTCAGCTGACTATTGCAAGCTTTTGATGCAATGAAATATAAGAGATCCATTAGCCACTACCTCTAATCCCTAGAAAACAACAAATAGAGAATCTGAATGCTGCACTCCGAAAAACAACAGTTGAATGTGAGGTTAAGCCCCGTAAATTGCGCAAGAACATTTATCAAGTCATAGCAGAATCGTAATGATCGATGCAAAGTCGGGATCTGTAAAGGTACCAATTTGGTGTACGCAGTGGAAAGCACCAAACACAACTGAATTTATAATGGCTGTACAAAAGAACAATTAAAATAACAGATTTAATACTTTTATGTATGACGTCAGACATAATTGCAATAGTTCGACTGAACTTGCCGAACATTTTTGTCAAACGGCTGATATTTTGAGTAACACTTGAAAGTGCATTTTCAGAGACCATATGCTGACTCTGCTGCACTTTTAGTTATTAAAATGCATGAGGACAAATATATCTGAGAAATGAGTGAAAGCACAGACGAATTCTATCACATTTACACAAAGCTGTTTGAATAAGTGTTCTCTTTCGTGTTTTTATTTTTGTTCTTTTTTATTATTTTCCTCATTACCAGTTACGAAAAAGCGAAAACGGGTGTTGTTACTTTGTCTAAAGAGGGGCATAGGATATTTACATTATCCCAGCATTCATTTCTTTTTTTAAAATTCACTTTAAATTTTGAACCCGATTAACACAGAGAAGCGTGGACATATGCTTCAATTCGTTTAGTTGAATAAACAGAATCAATCTCTGTTCCAAATCGCACCACGCTCTCCGCATATGTGTATGAATACAGTTCAAATTTAGAGAAAACAAAAGACAGGTGAGGGAACCACCAGCAGGTGTTGTCTTTGATGCGCGGGGATATGAAAAAGTTTTGAATATTTCAAGCCTACGCTCTTCGACAGAAAATGTTGAGAGGGGAAAATGGAAATAGAACGAAAGAAACAAAAATATGTCGGGATAAACGGTTCAACATGATGAAATGACCAGAAGGAAGAGGCTGATTGAAGGGGCGATAACAACAGTAACCCAGCTGAACTACGGTACGCAAGCGCATGTCTGTATATAAAAATGGCGTGTGTGAGTATATAGGAATGTTGTATGTGTGGGCGAGATTAAGAGTATATGGGCCTATGTGTGTTCTCTCCCGTTCTCTCCTATTTTCCATTATTCACTCTATTTTCTTATAAAAAGTGTCGACGCTCATTATTATTCGTTTTAATCTTGTTTTTCTTATATTTTTCGTTTGTTTTCTAGTTTTTCTTTCGCGGTGATAATCTTATTTTTATTCGATGTAGAAGTTTTGCAACTGATATATTTTGCATCTTTGTGGACTTCCGCTTTGGCTCTTTCTATATATGCATTAGTTATATTTGTGCTAATATCTTGTGATGTATGTGGTGTGCTTTTCTTGTAATGAGAATGTATCTAGAAACTTCGTCATTGTGTTCTCATAGACAGTTTATTTATCTACTTTTTTTACTGTTCTACGTGATAGATTTTAGTATGGAAACGTCTCTAAATTTTTACTTTGAGACTTCGATGTTTCCGGTATAGCCATTACGTTAAGTACATTATGCTTATCGCTAATGAATATTATAGACTTACTTTTCGTACCATTTTGTTTTCCATAATAGTCACGTAGAATGCTACAAACATGGTTGGGGTAAGTATGTCAGAACTTTTGCCTAGTCAAAGTCTTTCATAGAAACGTTTTTTGCGGAAAAGGAAAGATTATAACATGTGTATACAACACTGGTTTGACCGATCTGTTAGATGTATATCATGTTTAGATATTGCCGTGTATGTGTATATTTTAGACTATATATTACTCTTTTACTCTTTTACTTCTTTCAGTTATTTGACTGCGGCCATGCTGGAGCACAGCCTTTAGTCGGGCAAATCGACCCCAGGACTTATTCTTTGTAAGCCTAGTATTTATTCTATTGGTCTCTTTTGCGAACCGCTAAGTTATGGAGATGTAAACACATCAGCATCGGTTGTCAAGCGATGTTGGGGGACAAACACATACACACACACACACACACACACACGACGGGCTTTATTTCAGTATCCGTCTACCAAATCCACTCACAAGGCTTCGGTTGGCACGAGGCTATAGCAGAAGACCCTTGCCCAAGTGGCCGCGCAGTGAGACTGAACGCAGAAACATGTGGTTGGTAAACAAGCTACTTACCACACAGCCACTCCTGCGCCACTTACCACACAGCCATATATATATATATATAGATAGATAGATAGATAGATAGATAGATAGATAGATAGATAGATAGATAGATAGATAGATAGATAGATGGATAGATAGATAGATAGATAGATAGATAGATAGATAGATAGATAGATAGATAGATAGATAGATAGAGATAGATAGATAGATAGATAGATAGATAGATAGATAGATAGATAGATAGATAGATAGATAGATAGATAGATAGATAGATAGATAGATAGATAGATAGATAGATAGATAGATAGATAGATAGATAGATAGATAGATAGATAGATAGATAGATAGAAAGTCAGAGAGACAAACAGGTAGAAAGATAGATAGACTGAAAGACAGATATAGATATATAGATAGATATGTATCTATGTATGCTTGTACGTATGTATATGTGCATTTGTTTGGATTGATATTAATGATGTACACACCTTGGTTTACACAAAATCATATATGCAATAAGTACTTTGTTGCTTTTCGTGTCTTTTAAGCTAAGTTTCGTAACACCATTCATTCTCTGCTACTTTCTGTAATCGATAACGAAATCAAACCTATTATATTGTTGACTCTTCACTGAGATATCGGCGGCTACGCTCGTGTCATATTTCCCAGTTTGGTTGCTTATGACACATTTTAATAGACGGCTAATAAACAGAGAAAGTCTTCCATATAAATAATTCTGAATGATATTTCAACAGATTACTCGGGCAACCCAATATGATATAACATTTCTCCAATATAAATGAATCTGTAGTTAGCAGACACATTTACTGTTCAATAAATATTATTCCTAAACACTATATCCATTATGTTGAGTGTTATTGACATCAATATATGTCAGCTATATTTCATATACACTGCGAAGCTTACGAGCGTATGTACACGCATATAGAAAGGTTTCTAACCACACAAGTACATATATATCTCTCTCCCTCACCCTTTCTTTTTCTTTCTCTGTGTGTATACATATATATATATACATACACAAACGCATATATTCATGGATATAGGAGTATGTATATATATATATATACATATATATATATATATACATGCATATGTATATATGTATATTTACATATATATATACATATAAATATATATATGCATATATATATGTATATACATATATATGCATATGTATATATGTATATATGTATATTATATATAGATATATGCATATATATATATATATATATATATATACATATTATATATATGCATATATATATATATACATATATATATATATATATATGTATATTTATATATATATATATATATATATATGCATGTATATAAATATATATATATATACATATAAATATAAATGCATATATATGTATATGCATCTATATATATTGCATATATATATATATATAATATATATATATATATATATATATATGTTTGTACTGATGTGTCTATGTATGTGCGTATGAAAGTATATGTATTAATTATGCTCTAATATATGTATGTATACGTGAATGTACATATCAGCTTAGACGAATGTCATTAGTTGTTATTCTAAATTTTAATGAGATGGGACAAATCTCTAATGGTTACATAGTGGAAATATGCGCAATGAAACAAGCGGAGTTATCAGAAAGGATTATAACAAATCTCACAACGAATTCTATAAACAAAGTTATAACTATTTTTATTAATACTTTTATAGAATTAAAATAGGTAGTATTAAAGTTGGAACGTATTTTTAACCATAAACGTATTGTAATTTATCCAAATCGGCAACTTTAGTTAGCTTCTGTTCAAAAATAATGAATCTTTGGTAATGTTTTGATTATATTTAGCTTGGACATTGGAGAGAAGATTAACTTTTATATTTATATAGTTATGCAGATTTGGAAATGATGATGCATAGATGAATAAAATTTGGTTGGAATTTACTTTTGAGACGTTAATTAATCAAAAATCGTTAGGTAAATGTTGTGAGAACAGGCGATACATTGTAGTTAATGTGTAAGTTATGGTTTTGTCTATGGATGAAAATTCATCTGGGAGTTATATGAAAAAGCAGTAAACTTTTGAATTTCAGACTTAATCAAGTGGACATCTGGGATATAATATTGTTTAATATGTTGCAATGTAACATAATAGTTAATATTATGATATATGGGATATAATATAAATAATATATAGCAAAACATGTGCGTAAAATATCTGATATATTGAAATCAAATGCAGAAAATATGACGTTTCGAACATACAAAATACTCAAATATTAAGTGATATTATACTGACTTCACGTTCCATCTTTTTCATCACTACATCTGAAAATTTATAATTTTTCAGCATAATTGAATATTGTAAATAGATTTTAAAAAAGCCATGAAATTCTTAATACCTATTCGCAAAGTCACATATCACAGAAACAAAACGAGTTGCCTGGCTGGTTTAATTGAGAAGGTGTTAATATTCCTTGGCTTTTACACCATTTTATTTTCCGTTATACATCTTAATAATGTTTTTTTTTATTTAATATCTCTCACGGCAAGAAAAAAATCCATGAATACTTTTTAACTATGAAGTGCTTTCTCTCTATAAGAAATATAGAGCTGTGTGAACAGTTTAATATAGTGTGGTTTATTTACTCGGGTTATGCTGTGCTAACATTTCTATAGAAGAATGATATGTTATATATGGCTACTAAAGACTAGATCTTTTTAAAATCGTTATGTGTAGAAGAGAAATATTGAATATGAATATTTTGTGTACCTTCTTTACTGTCTCAAGTGGAACGCAAACTTTCCACAAAAGCCTTAAATTAATCTAGGTATGTTCTCACATATGGCGGGAGACGAATCTATGCAGAAATGAACAATTAACTATGCAGAAATGGTCAATTAAGGCGGCGAACTTGCAGAAGCTTTAGCACGCCGAGTGAAATGCTTAGCGGTGTTTCGTCTGCCACAACGTTGTGAGTTCAAATTCCGCCGAGGTCGAATTTGCCTTTCATCTTTTCGGGGTCGATAAATTAAGTACCAGTTACGCAATGGGATCTATGTAATCGACTTAATCCGTTTGTCTGATCTTGTTTGTCCCCTCTATGTTTAGCCCCTTGTGGGTAATAAAGAAACATATATTTCACACATTGTATTAAATAATGTATCTTCCGTGTAAAAGATGGCGAGATAGCAGAAACGTTAGAAGAGGGCGAAATGCTTATCGGCATTTTGGCCGTCTTCGTGTTCTGAGTTCAAACTCCGCCGAGATCGATTTAGCCTTTCATCCATTCGAGGTCGATAAAATAAATATCATTGGTGATTGCGCATTAGTGACGTGAGCATTGAAATTTCACGAAAGAAAGCAACAATTATGCATTCAATTTAATCCGTCTGAAATTTTGCAGAATAGGACGCCCTCTACTGCCAACAATAACGCTATTAATAAAAGCGTCTTAGAAGCATCCAGTATCTATTTCGTCTATCTATTTCCTTGTCTTGTCAGAAATATTATTGGAATGCTCCTTTAATTATATCGCAGCATCGTTAAAAATGAAGAACAAGTAAAGAATGAAATATTAGATTATTTGTTCTGAAATATAGAAAATGACGAAATGTAATTTGTTCCCTGCTCTTATTAATTAAAATTGACTTGGAATTAAATATAAGGAAAAGAAAATGGCGTTAATTAATGCATGACAGTCACGCAAAAAACTACAAATTACCTGAATTCGTTGCGAACATTTTACGTCATTCTTCGAAAATAATGTATCCAACACAATCTTAATCAAAATATACGCAGAATCAAATATAAAATATATACAGTTAAACAAATATGAAATATTTATTCTTAGAATATTATTGATATGCTTTTGCATTGAAAAGTACGTGTATATGAGTGTTTGTGTGGGCGGATATGTGTGCTTATATATGTGTGATTATATATGCATTTTTACAATGATATCAATATGTTTTCTGGCAATGAAAAGCAGATATGAGCTTTGAAATACACTGTCTTTGCAATATATTTCACGTGTTCCTACTGGAATATCGACAGGTGGTCGTGCCTCTACCGGAACTGGGGAGCTACATTTCCAAGTGGAACAATTTATTGGTACTGTAATGCTATTCCAACAAACTAATGTACAATGGATTCGTGCCTACATATGCAGACAGATGCATGTATAATAAAAAATATAGGCGCAGAAGTAGCTGCGTGGTAAGTAGGTAGCTTAACAAATACATGGTGCCGGGTTCGGTCCCACTGCGCAGAATCTTGGGCAAGTTTTTCTATTGTCTATTTATCACAGCTCTGTTCTTTCTTTTTCTCTCACTCACCTTTACTCTTTCCCTCTCTCTTCCTATCTTTCTCCCACTCTCTCTTTCTTTCTCCCTCTGACTCACTCTTTCTCCCCCCTCTCTGCCTTTTCCTCTTCATGGGACTATTTCCTTGTAATTCGAATCTCCATAAATATCCACTGTAGGTTAGACTTTTCACTACACTTCAGTTCCATACTCGAGTACTCATCCAGTTTGGGACCTTTATTCTGTATTTCATAAACATATTGCTGTCTCTGGGAATTTTATTTTAGGGTATTCCTGCCTTTTATTTCTGATATATATTTAGCAGATACAGCTTGTTTCGCATTGACAGATATCGGGAATCATTTGTTTGTGAATCTGTTTATAGAATGATTTCCACTTTGCTTTATGGAATTCAAGTTAGATATCACTTGAGTCCTTTTTATATGATAGATGCCAGCAGTTCCCGTAGCAACATACATTGCTGGTTCTACAATACTGTGATCCGCGAAAGCTATTGATATCATCATCACGTTATGGAAACGGTCTGTATTATTTTTGAAGCAGAGATCCAAGATAGTGCTACTCCTGACTGGTTAGAGTATCACTTATTCTATGAACAGCATATTACAAAGCACAAGTAGATATGATACTTGCCTTTTTTCATGCACTATCATTTCAGCGAGGTTGTGCCCCTCCAGGACATTTGAAATTTGAGATGTTGAAGACACCGACAAGGATAATATTCTTTTCAACTCTAGGCATAAGGCTTGATATTTTTGGGGAGGGGGCTAGTCGATTAGATCGACCCCAGTACGCGTCGAAAGGATGAAAGGCAAAGTCAATATCGGCGTAATTTGAACTCAGAACGTAAAGACAGACGACATAACGCTAAGCATTTCACCCAGCGTGCTAACGTTTCTTATTTTTTTTATTGCCCACAAGAGGCTAAACATAGAGGGGACAAACAAGGACAGACAAACAGATTAAGTCGATTACATCGACCGCAGTGCGTAACTGATAATTTATAGACCCCGAAAGGATGAAAGTCGACCTCTGCGGAATTTGAACTCAGAAGTTAAAAATTACGGATTTACTTCCCTTTTACTGCAAAATAAATGAGTGAACAATAATCTCCCCTAGCAATATTTTTCCCCAAGCAAATTATCTCTTTCAACTCTCAGTTTTATGAGCAATGCGAAACCGGTCCTTACTTCAATTTATTGAAAGAACTAAACCATATTTTGTACAAAGGGGTATAACATCTTTATTATCATGGCTCTAATATACTCTTAAATCCTGTAAAACAAATCTCTGTTATTTCATCTTATCTCTCTCTCTCTCTCTCTCTCTCTCTCTCTCTCTCTCTTTATATATATATATATATATATCCACCACGTGCGATTCCCCACTAAAATATTTCTATCGTAATATATATATATATATATATATACCACCCACACACATATGTATGTGTGTGTACGGGTGCGTATACATATATATGTTTTTGAGATAGAGGGAATTCGATACCATAGTTTCATGGAATGTATTCTCATTGTCTAAACCAGTCAGTCGAATGCAGTATACACAGAAATCTTGGGCAGAGCGACCAGAAGAAACCAGACGTAAAGAAAACAATATTGATCGTCTGTAATCTATTCCGCAGCGGTATGATATCCGCTATATACTCCTGGGATATAATTGCAACTTCTTCAACAAATCATTGTCATACATATTGTTAATAGTTTCTTTAGAACATTGGTGATAAGGAAATTTTAATTCGAAAACTTTTATATGCCTCTTAGCTGTACTCTCTTAATGCATGTGCACAGTGGGCAGTCGCCCCAGGGCTGTACAATTCTAGACGTCCGATGCTGATCAATGTACGCAGTGACTTGCTGCCAATAAATGATAAGTCTACAACTTATAAATAGTTGCTATTTTTGAAATATACATATCTATTTTAGAAGACTTTGGTTTAAACTTTTGGAACGCAAGCCGGTTCGATTTTTAGATTAGAACATTTTGGTCTCTGTGGATTATCCTTTGGCTGAAATTAAACGCATTGTATTAATTAAAGTATTTGGAAGAAAACATTGCTGCAGAACAGAACGAGAAAATGTGCAAACTTCCAAAAGAAATATGTCGGTTCGATCTGGACGAAATTTCAGCTATTAGGGCTTCTTGAAATGAAGCAGGTCTGTATACATCCACTCCTACATGAAATTTCCAGTCCCAGTGGATATTTCACAACACAAAATACTCAAATTTCCAACGAAAATGCGTTTTGAAATCAGGACATTCATAGTAATGGCGAATTAAGAACGCCGACACAATGTGTCGTTTAATTCGTTGTAGGCGTTCTTCATGTCCGTAACCAGGCAGTGACCGTTCTAACTCATGATGTATGTAGAAGGGAGAAAATTTAGTTATGGTATTTATAAAATAATTTGTTCAATCGGTGTACAGCAGAACTCGGCGAGTGTATTAAAAGAAGAAATGGCTACTCCATTCACATTTGAAAGATCATGTACCGCTTCTGTGTCACCTATTAGAATTTGAATTTGCTATATTAGAATTCAAATCATTGGAAAGGTAGAAATGTTATTGTAGAACATATAATTAGTAAAGAATATCGAAAAAGATTGTCAGAATATATCTCTCGGCATGAAAATAATAAAAGAACAGAAGATTAAACACTTTATATCCTGAAAATTCTTATTCTAAGCAATCCTGCTCAGAGCAGGATTACTGGCACTAAGCATTTACACACGTAAATGCTTTGTGTTGTATCCTGTCGTATGACATTTTCTAGAGATAATCAGAATATTCTTTAAAAAATGTCCACTTTGTTTTTCATTCTTTCGGGGTCGATAATTCTAGCACCACTTGCGTACTGGGGTCGATGTAATCGACTGGCCCCCTTCACCGGAAATTTGTTCCTTGTGCCTAGAGTGGAAAAAATATGAATGTTTTTTTTAATACCCACAAGACTGTGTTGAGTAATATTCTTTATGAATTATTCGTTTAGTGTTTAAGTGATTCTATTGCAAGTGACAGCAAATATCCTTTAATATAATTGGCCTTCTAATTGTTACGACAACGAGAGTTCAAGTTGATCCGATCAACGAAACAGCCAGCTCGTTAAATTAACGTGTAAGTCGTTGAGCACTCCACAGACACGTGTACGTTTAACGTAGTTCTTAGTCACATTTATATGCAATTACACACAACTAGAAAATATAGACTGGATTATGTAATTCACACTCTTATGAAAAACAGGATTCGTGAGGTTATCACGCACATAGTATTCTTGTATTATCAAGTATTGTCTTGCTCAGAGCAAATATTAGGGTAACGAACAAAGAAAACGATATTTTCCGATATAATTTAACGATGGTAGCGACAGTTTTTCTTGAGGTAATATTAATAATAATTTCTAAAATTGCTGCGACTCAACAAGATTTAGACTCAGCATGTGTAGGCCCCCAAAGAAAACTAAATCGTTTGCCGGATCTGAGAAGCAAATTCTAGTGAAATTGAAATTTGAAAGCAGAGCATAAATTACTGAATCTAATAGCGTAAGCAATGCATTAATACTGGTAGGTACAGCTTTCGACACTCCGTATTTTATCTGTTTTTGTACTAAAGACGTTATCGCTACAGACTCCTTTTTCGCATTTAATACTGGTAATACAAACAAAGAGGCCTGCATTAGTTTTCATTTGTTTACTGCTACACATACTAATCGCGAAGGTCTTGATATGGTAAACATCTATAGTTTATTAGGCTTATGATGGTTCGAACGTTCGACTGTATTTCTAAATGATCAGTTCAAAGAGTGCAAGCTACCCAACTCCAAATATTTAACATTATTTTGTTAATTGTTAACGCTGGGTCTGATGGTTAGCGGTATTTCGTCTGCCCCTACGTTCTGAGTTCAAATTCCGCCGAGGTCGACTTTGCCTTTCATCCTTTCGGGGTCGATTAAATCATTCTACGTATACGCATTGGGATCGATATAATCGACTTAATCCGTTTGTCTGTCCTTATTTGTCCTCTCTGTGTTTAACTCCTTGTGGGTAGTAAAAAAATAGGTATTTCGTCTGCCGCTTCGTTCTGAGTTCAAATTCCACCGAGAACGACTTTGCTTTTCATCCTTTCGTGGTTGATGAAATAAATACCAGTTACGCACTGGAGTCGATCTAGGCGACTAACCCCCTTTCCCTAAAATATTTTCAAGTTCGTGTTCCTAGAGTACAAATAATTATTCTGCTAATATGTAGAATATTTTTGCAGAATACCTGTATCCAAAGTCAAATATATATGTATATATATATATATATATATATTATATATATATATATATATATAATATATATATATATATATATATATAATATATATATATATAAATGTGAAAAAATACAAACTGGGACAAGAACGCAAAACATTTAGAAGACGATAGAAAAAAACACGGACGGGACATTCGAAGCCTTCAATCTTCAGTCAAGAACCGGATCATCCTCGCAATTTCGGCTGATTAACCTGGAGATCGCTCTGATACGGCCAGGCCCAAGGAAAAACTAAGCTACGAGCATTAGATTTCTTGGAAAAAGGATCGAATGTATACGAAACAAGGACAGAAAAACGGACGATGCTACACGAATATAATTACAAAAAACAATAATAGTAATAACAGGACAAAACAGCGGGTGTCTTACGACTATAGACAGTACTACTGAGCTTAACTGGCATATTTGGGAAAAAATAACTTTTTCGTCAGGCGAAGAAAACTATGTTCTCGTGGCGGTGGTCAGAAGCCGAAAGGCTGGTTGACCAGCGGTCACGTAAGAGGAGAAGACAGAGAAGAAAAGGGGGCAAAGGAATCAATGAGAGAGAGAAAAAGAGGGACAAAGGCACCAAAGGGGGAAGAAGAGAGAGAAAGAAGGAATTAAAGGGGGGAGAAGAAAGAGAGCGTGCCAAGGTTTGGCTTGGCGACAGAATCAGTGAGGTGCAAAGTGAGAGAGACAGTGAAATGTGAGAGAGTGAGGGAAGAGGAGACCAAAGAATCAGAGGCAAGAAAAGAGAAAAGGAGGAAGAGAAGAGAGAGACAGATCAAAATGGAGTGCAAAGTGTGAAAGGCAGAGAAATGTAGGAAAGGGGGGGAGAGAGAAACAGTGTTATAGAGTCGTACCAAATTTAAAGAAATATGTACTTACATACAAGACCAAAAAGGGTACGGGCTTCGCTATATATGTATATGTAAAAAAATACAAACTGGGACAAGAACGCAAAACATTTAGAAGACGATACAAAAAACACGGACGGGACATTCGAAGCCTTCAATCTTCAGTCAAGAACCGGATCATCCTCGCAATTTCGGCTGATTAATCATGAGATCGCTCCGATCCGGCCAGCCCCAAGGAAAATCTAAGCTACGAGCATTATATTTCTTGGAAAAAGATCGAATGTATACGAAACAAGGACAGAAAAACGGACGATGCTACATATATATATATAAGTAAATAAATGGAGTTGAACGAAGATGTTATTAAAATTCTTTTACTTTCGACATATGTTTCGAAGACCACATTGGTTTTATTCCAAAGGAATAAACGGTGTAAAATGTAATCTTTTCATCAGGAATGAAAGAGAGCCTATCTCAACAAGACATTATAACAATGACGATGACTGACTAAATGATAAACAGAACATTATTAAGTATTTTTAAAAAACCGTTAGTAGATTCGACATCAAAAGCAGATACTAGAAAGAGAAGGGTTAAAGAAATAATAAGTAGAGACAAATAAAGAGGAATACGTTGGTTGCAAAAAGGTCAAAGGCTTAGAAGTAGATTTCTCTATTGAAGTAAAGTGCAAGTTAACCTAACTGTTCAAACTATAAAGACCGGCAAAATCACTTATATGAGCTAAAGGTATGTTTAGCTCTATAACATTACATATATATATATATATACGTGTGTGTGTAAGTGTGTATGTACATGTGTATACAATTCCCATCAATCTTCTTGCAGCAAGTATTATATTCACGGAAATTAACAATTTGCTCTTTACCTTAAATATTGTAATCTGCATTATATTTTCAGGTTAATTCGTCTTTTAACGTTAGAAATCAAAACTTCAACAAAGGTGAGAATCTATATTTAATGATATTCATCGAATGACAAATGTAATGTGCTTTTGTAGTAATTAGGGCCATGTAAGTATTCACGCGCTTGCTTGCTTGCACACACGCAAGCACACTCACACACACATGTATGTGTGTATGTATATATGAATGATCATTGAGGTTTCACAGCTCCTCGATGTTACGTTAGATGGCTTCCTTCTGATAATACTTATCGCTATGTTAATCTGGGAGCATTACAATGCATTGCACCTAATCAGCTTTTCGGTGCTTCATGAAAATTTAAATGTGATATCATGGATCTTGCGGAAGAACGTTTAGTCATGCCTGACGTATAAAATTATCAGCTTCTACAAATTTGTCAATATTGACCGATTAGACAAAAAGATGTATGTATTTAATAGAAGTTTGCCGTCTGAATTAAGTTTCTTTTCCGTAATCAACAATTTTTGTTATCCCTCACGATTTTCTTTAGGTATGAGCGCTCTAGATTTTGTGGCATCCATTACCAAATGTTTCAAAAGTATACAGAGATATGTTGTAATTTTATATGTGTTCGTACATGCATACATATATATAAATATTCTCTTACTGGTTTCAGTTAAAGGCTTGAGTGCCGCTGGAGCATCGCTTTTCAGTGTTTTCGTGTCTCCTGTCTATATTGTTTTCGATGAAGAAGCGAGTCGGACAAAGCTGATTTTTTGGTCCCTGAATAAGGGTTGTTTAAGGATGTTGAACGAGACACCCATGTTTCAAGAAGTGAATTATTCAAACCTCAAAGAATCCCTCTCAACACATGGCTATGATGCCCCCACACTACTTCTACTGCGTACCACCTTGGGCAAGTGTCTTTTACTATAGCCTCGGGCTGACCAAAGCTTTGTGAGTGGATTTGATAGGTGGAAAATGAAAGAATCCCGTCGTGTATATATATGTATATATGTATGTGACCTCGATTTATATGTATGTGACCAGCTATTTTTTTTCCTCTGTCTTCCCTTCTCGGGATCTGTCCTTCTCCTATGTTTCCGACGAAGAGCTCCGCTCGAAACCTTAAACCCTCCTTCTTCCCTTCTTTCCTGAGCGTCCAATGATACTTTATTTGTTCCACGTCCTTGCGTTATTGTGTTTTTTTTGTTTTCATGTTTGGATTAACTTTATATATATATATATATATATATATATATATAAACATATATATATATATATATATACATATACATACATACATACATATATATATATATATATATATATATATATATATATATTATATATATGTATTATTTGTCTGTGTATACATTTGTGCGTCTGTGTTTGTCCCTCACCCCCCAACATCGTTTGACAACCGATGCTGTTATGTTTATGTCCCCGTAACTTAGCCGTTCGGCAAAAGAGGCCGATAGAATAAGTACTATGGTTATAAAGAATAAGTCGTGGGGTCGATTTGCTCGACTAATGGCGGTGCTCCAGTATGGCCACAGTCAAAATGACTGAAACAAGTAAAGAGTAAAAGAGTACAATTCCTCGAAACTGTTCCATTACGTCGCATTTCGAAGCTCATGGGTTTCGTATTTAAAAGCAGGAAATAGTAACAAAAGAGAAAAGGAATAAATGAAGAGCGTGTAACAGCATATGATGGTTATGTGAATTATACCACTAGCCGATATTGAATATAGGATCAGTTATTGTCCCAAAATATCATTAAGACACCGTCTTCCAAAGCGGTTAATATGGCAGCTAAAACAGTATACAGCATTATGCAATGCTACCCAGGGAAGAAGCATGAGTGGATAAGAATAAAAAACATAATATTGCTGAGTGAATATGCTATACAACAAAGAAAATCGGTTGTCTGTTTCTAGCAAATCTATACCAAATCTAAACACACTACATTTGATGGTGTTACATAGACAGTAACGAAAACGGCGTATAGTTAAATAGATAATTTATAATAAAGGCATTTTCAGTGTATATTTTGAATGCACCAGCTCCTTTTTCCTCTTAATAAATTTCATATTATATTTAGATTTGTAGGTGACTTTGGATATTATAAAACATATCTTGATCATCATCCTGGTAGGTTTGATATTTCGTACAACGAAATTAGCAAATGACATGTATTTTAAAAAGACCAAATAGACGCAATCATTTATAGTTTATCGAGAAAACATTTCCTTTGGTCATAAAGTTTTATAATTAATAAAAAGAATGAGAGCGCACGAATTATTTAGGAATTTATTCCTAAACATGAGTGACTGATTATTTGGGAGCGAAGAGAGCAGCATGCTACAGAAATGGCTATTTCCTGCACAGCGCTAATTGCAGTACCATGTATGCCAGAAGAAGTAGTGCCATCTTTTGTCCCAAACGCCAATGGCTATAAATCAGAAAACCTCCTCCATATAATAACGCCTCGGTGCTTAGCGACAATATAGAGGAGATATAGTGGAATAGGAAAATATCCGAAGGAAATGAAAATATATGCAGAAGAAAAAGCCGAATCTAAAACAGAAAATGTGTAAAACCAAAGGATGGGGAAGATGTCAAGTAGGTTGACTGGAAATTCATGGTTCTTCAAAGAAATGTTTTCTTGATAAACGAGATGAATGTTCTCACACTTTATTTTGCGGCCAGTATAATCATTGAGGAGAATGAAAGAAGAGAATGCAAATAAGATGATGATGATGAGGAGGATGATGAAGAGGGGGAGGAGGAGGACGGGGAGGGGAGGAAGACAGGCAGGGGAGGATGAGCAGCAGTAGGAGGGTCTCCTCATCCTCATCGCTTTCATTACTGACGCAGTAGAATCACTATCAGGAAGGAAAAGATATAAAATCTACAAAGCAATTCACCATTACTAGCGCACACCCACCAACAGCAACAAAATGAAAAAAACAAAAAAAACAAAAAAAAAAAAAACAGAAGAGCTAAACAACAGCGAACATAGAAGCAACAGTTCAGCAGGCAAATACAAAACATAACCAAATGAAAAATGATTCCAGCAGCAACGACAAATAGCACCAACGTCCCCCATTGTGCTTTGTAAGAAGGGAAAAAATAAAGATCACAAAATGTAGGTATAGAACCTGAAGAGAAGGCCTCCAATAAAAGCAGAGTGGACTCGATAGTAGTAGATTTTCCATAAGAGAAATATATGGAAATGAAAGTTTCACCCATGACGTTTGCAAACCCAATGTTATGCTCTCGAATATGCTACTTCAAGGTTTCTCGAAGGAACTGAACTCAGAGAAGGGATTTTGATACAGCTGAATGCCTAAAGATTAACTTTTCGAGAAATTTACTGTCTTTGCGTCTTCCCTTCCTTCCTACCTTCTTTAAGAAATTTTCCATAAATGTGGATTACTTTGTGTAACCTCGTAAGCCAGATTTCCAGATCAATAACATCAGGTCACTAGCTGTGGATGTGATAGCCATCAGCAAGACCATAATTTTTAATATGCGTTATACGTCGCCCATTTATGATCACTTTGAGTTCTCTGCACCATTAGGTCGGCCTAGAACGAAAGTAGAGTAGCAAGGTTATTTCCAAACTACGCTTCGAGATACAGTCAATAATCCCACATCTGTTGGATAGGAGAGTCGTCTTGGACGTGATCAGTAGTGAAATTGGTGTTTTCAGATAGTAACCGTCTATCTTTCGACACTGCCGAATGGAGCAGATATCTTCAGGCCTCTAAAGGGTTTTATTCCAAACGTCACGAAGTTTAATGTTAGAGTGTGACTTTCGTCAGAATGTCATACTCTGTTGTTGTAGTTGACTACTGGAACGCCACCATGACGCCCTTTAGGGGAATGGTGGTGTGCAAGAGTGATGATGTCCCCAAGAAAATTCTGGCCGTTTACAAAACTGAACAGGGTAGTCTGTTCTCGAGAACTTTTGATACAATTCCTCTGAATAACTTCCAGAAATATCTGCCTTGGCATTGATACCACAAATTTATTGCTGGTACTGGAAGTGTATCATTTGCAGGGCTTGCCTAAGATACGTACTGAATAATAAAATAGATCAGTAACACTTGTGCAAAGCCCAACTATTCCTGAATTGTGGAGCTATGGTGAACATCTGTTGTTGCATATATAGAGAAAAATGTTGTCTAGTGGACGAGATTAAATGCACTGATGATATTATTATTATTGAGTGAGAGAGCCGTGCATGCCATCAAAGTGACAATGGAGTAAAATATTCGAAAACCAGTATACCCACCATGACTACCCATCTGATAAGGGTACACTAGGCACATGCATCACAACCAAATTTGTGCGACATGAGGATTTCATATCAAGATAAACAGCGCATAACTCGTCGAGTAGCCCATCCCGCTCAAAGGATTGTTTAGCGATTTTGAACGAAACACCCATGTTTCCAGAGGTGAATTATTCAAACCCCAAAGAATCCCTCTCAACACACGGCTATGATGCTCCCCCACTACTTCTGCTCGTGATCAGAGATGCACATATCGTCAGCCACCAAGGGACATGCTCAACTGGTTAAGGTCAAGCAACTGACAAGCAAATTTGTGGTATTGAGCAGAATATTTGCTGTAGCCCATCTTTTATTATTATTAGTAGTATTCGTATTAGTATTAGTATTATATTTATGGAAAATAGAAAGCCATGAAGAACAAAAAGTAGGAAGACAACGAATTTGTCTTGCAAACAACTTGCACATGGAAGAGCTACCAGTTAAAAGCTCCGTTTATCGGAAGCTAGCAAGTGTATGGGGTCATCAGGAGAGAATGCGCGCCGTTTCGGGGCCTAACTCTCGACGGCATCAATGCGCACCGGCCCCCCTCACTGATATGAGGCCCCGCTTGCTAGATCAGCTGGTTATGAAAAACTCAATATACTTCTAGCCATCGCTCATCGTCTCTTTTTAACCAAATCCAGTGGCTAGCCTTCTCCACTGTAGATTGGATATCAGTCATGGTGGTATTGACTTTACGATGAGTTAGGCTTAACGATAACAACAGTCGTCTCACGCTGTGTCCTACAAACCCTCTACATCCAACTTCGATAGGAAAATGTTCCGCTTTCCAGCCTGCGTCTTCACATTCCTTGACTGTTGGAATGCTTTCTTCAGATATTCGAAATAAGAGAAGTATGAAAGCAAATGAAATGAAATGAAATCATAAATAAGCAAATGATGAAAAAGAAGTGCAGCAGCAGCAGCAGCAGCAGTAGTAGTAGTAGTAGTAGTAGTAGTAGTAGTAGTAGTAGTAGTAGTGTAGTAGTAGTAGTAGCAGCAGCAGCAGCAGCAGCAGCAGCAGCAGCAGCAGTAGTAGTAGTAGTAGTAGTAGTAGTAGTAGTAGTAATAGTAGTAGTAAGAGGAGGAGGAAAGGCAGGGAAGGGGAACTTCCAGAAAAAGGAAGAATCGAGAAGATATCTATGATGAAGAAAACTTACATCAGTTCCAAAATCAAGAACAAAAAGAAGAAAAAAAAAAGAAGACGTGACATAAAAATGAAGAAATCGTAAATAGATAAAAAAATAAATAAACGAAAAAGAAACGTGAAGACGAATAGTAATAGAATTGCCTTCCTGTATTCTGTGCCGACAGTGCGAAGATATCTAGGGGCATTTTTCCAGCAGCGACTAGGAAGAACGTAGTTAATAGAGTTAGTATCCGAATTCTGCTGAAGTAGATATAACAGCTGCCAATTTTCTACTTCAAAATAACTTACTCTCCCCTTCTATCTAGCCCCCTCATTCTTTCCATCTTTGCACGAAATACACAGAAAGAATAGGCAGATAAGAGTGAAATAATAATAATAATAATAATAATAATAATAGTAATAATAATAATAATAATAATAATAATGATAATGATAATAATAATAATAATAATAATAATGATAATAATATTAATAATAATAATAATAATAATAATACTAATAATAATAATAACAATATTAATAATAATAATATAATAATAATAATAATAATAATAACAATATTAATAATAATAATAATAATAATAATAATAACAATATTAATAATAATGATAATAATAATAATAATAATAATAATAATAATAAGAAGAAGAAGAAGAAGAAGAAGAAGAAGAAGAAGACGAAGAAGAAGACGAAGAAGAAGAAGAAGTAGAAGACGAAGAAGAAGTAGAAGAAGAAGAAGAACAACAACAAGACGAAGAACAAGACGAAGAAGAAGAAGAAGAACAACAACAACAACAAGAATGACCCTGATGCAGTACCAGGTAGTGGCCCTCGTGGCATCTGATCTTAACTGATTCGAATTATTATCATGCACATTGTTGGTCTTGGTATAAAAGATGGGCTACAGCAAATATTCTGCTCAATACCAAATATTTGTTTGTCAGCTGTTTGACCTTAACCAGTTGAGCATGTCCCTTAGTGGCTGACGATATGCAGAAGTAGTGGGGGAGCGCCATAACGTCATAGCCATATGTTGAGAGGAATTATTTGGGGTTTGAATAATTCACCTTTGGAAACATGAGTGATTCGTTCAACATCCTTAAACAACCCTTATTCGGGGACATCTTCAGCGGGAAGTGCAACTCGACCAGATGAAAATTCTAACTGGGCCCCATCTGCAAGGTCATGCGCTGTTTATCTTGATATTAGATCACCATGTCGCGCAAATATGGTTGTGATGCATGTGCCTGGTGTACCCTCATCAGACGGGTAGCCATGGTTGGTATACTTTATCTTCTCCCATATTTACTGTATGATTATCTTCTCCCTAGACAGAACAACCTCTCCTCCCTTCATCCATTCCTTCGTATTGCTATAATAGCAGGTCAGCTCACAAACTGGGACCTGTCACCACCCCCATTACGGTCAAGCAGTCGAGGCAGCAACGACTTCCTATCGAATGTATGGAAGGTAGGTTAAACAAAGGCAACAACAACAGGAAGTTGTCGTAAATAGCGAAGATAATCTAGTTGGACAAGAAACATGAATGCTGCACAAGACTCGAGTGACGAAGAGAAAGAGTTTCTAGAAGTGCTGCGAGGTAAAATGTGTGATGGGAAGAATGAAGTACCATCAGATGTCAGATATATGGACAGGGGGATAGTAAGGAGTGCTATAGGTAAAGTAAATGATGTTTTGAGCTTGATTAGAACAGAAAACATTAGAGAAACAAACCAGTTAATCACAGCTGCTGCTAATGCTGTAACTGACATAGTAGGATACAACCGGAAAACTGAAGAAATGAAAGGAAATGAAAAGAAAGAACTAAAATGGAGGAAGTTAATACGAATGAAGTTGGAAAAGACACGGAAATAATTGGGTCAATTGAATAGGATATTGAAAAGAGAGCTCCAGATTGAGGTAGTAATCAGAAAAATGAATGGACAATACAAGTTAGAAGACGGGAGAAAGCATACAGTACGTGAAGAATTGTCACAAGTGGTGACAGCGTTAAAGGCCAAACTGGAAAGATGTGATGCTAGATGCAAAGATTTTGAACAGAATAGAGTGTTCCAAGCAAATAGAAGGTGTCTTGATGGAATATTGTGGAAGAGGCCGGTGAGGCATAAAGAAAGCGTAGAATGGCTAACAAGGGTGGAAAAACAACTTGTAACTGTGCCAAGACAAAAGGACGTCGGAATCGATTTATATACAGTGAGACTAAAGTTAATAGACAGCAAATTGGAAAGAACCTGACCCGGATGGAGTACAAGGCTATTGGCCGAAGAACACAGTTGTATGAAAGGATCGCTGCACAACTGGATGAATGTCTGGAGCATGGTCACATCCCTACTTCGAGGACAAGTGTACGGACGTTGTTACGTATCAAGGATCTTTTGTAAGGTAACTTGGCATCAAATTTCCGACCTAATGTGGCAGATTATGACCGGCGTCTTGGAAGAAAAGCCATATAATCATCTTGAAAGAATAAAAATCAACTTCCAGAAGAGCAGAATGCGTGTAGGAAGCAAATTATAGCACAAAAGACCACATATTGCTTGATAAAATAATAATTAGGAATTGTACAAGTAGATGGACGGGACTGTATGTTGCATGGCTAGACTACAAAAATTTGAACTTTTTCAGGGTTAGTATAAGTCGATTTCACCGATCCAAATGCGTAACTGGTACTTATTTGATTGACCCCGAAAGGATTAAAGGCAAAATTGTCCTCGGTGGAATGTGGACGCAGAATATGAAGACGGACGAAATGTCGTTAAGTATTCTACCTGGCGTACTAAGCCAGTTCGGCGCCTCATAGCAATAATAATAATAATAATAATAATAATAATAATAATAATAATAATAATAATAATATAATAATAATAATTATTATTTTTGTCTTGGTATAAAATGTGGGCTATAGCAAATATTTGCTCAGAACCATTGTCAGTTGTTTGCCCATAACTAGTTGAGCGTTTCTCTTAAAGGCTGACGATATGTGCATCTCTGATCACGAGAAGTAGTGGGAGAAAATCATAGTCATGTGTTGAGAGGAATGCTTTGGCATTTGGATAATTCACCTTTGGAAACATGGGCGTTTCGTTCACCATCCTTAAAAACCCTTTATTCAAGGACCTTTCGAGCGGGATGAGCTATTCGACCCGAAGAAAATTCTAACTGGGCCCCACTTGCAAAATTATGCGCTGTAAATCTTGATATGAGATCAACATGTCACGCACCAGGCTGTGATGCATGTGCCTGGTGTACCGTTATCAGATGGGTTGTCATGAGGGGTATACTGGGCTTCGTATAATTTACTCCAGTGTCACTTTAATGTTATGATGGCATGGACTGCTCTCTCACTCTATAATAATAACAATGTAATGACGTTCGCGTATGTAAATAAGCATTTTTCGCATTCTATCTCTCGTGGGATGTATTTTTGAATCATCCGGCTTTAGTATTTGTATATACAATGTGGAAAGACTCGGTAGCACTGATGCATCGATCGAACGCGTGCTAGCCAACAAATTCAAAAGATGACCATTCACCTGAGCCAACAAGCTGACTCTGTGCTACAATGCAGAACTCCAGTCACGGGCAATTTCACAGAAACCGACTGCCTTGAAAACAGTGGTGGTTCATTTTAATTAAATACCTTGGGTAATGTAAAGTAATTAATTCCTCACCATGGTCAGGTATCCTCCCTACCCACTCTATGCATCGCAAGAAAGGGATAGTTAATGTATACAGATTTCTTTCGTCTGGTTTATGTTTGCGCATTATAAATCAGACAATCAACTACAATTATCAATGTGATTCATCTTGTTTTAGTCCTCGCTCAGAAAAGCTACCCATCTTCTACTGAAAGAAATGGTATTTCTTCCATTTTTCCGACCAGCTTCGATAGATATCTACCAAAAGTTCTCTTTACATCATATTCACATTCAATATATTGGAGGACCCCTTTGTGAACTGGAAATTCTTCACAGCCTCCTTAAATTGTTTGATTGGTTGTCCGCTACTCTTCGCTCTTTAGAGATTGCGCGATTTTTGTGGACGCTAATTCTGTTACACTCTACTTTAATAATGCACTACTCAAATTTTATGGCAAGCAGTGGGAAAGTTTTGACGGTACAAAAACATATTTGGCCTATTATATATAAGGTAATTAATTTGTTACTCAGATGATAATTATATTCAATATTTGACCACGTGTGTATCGTTGGCGATTTTTCCCTCCCTCTTCCCTTCCTTGGATCTTTCCTTTTCCTATGTTTCTGACGAAGAGCTCCGCTTGAAACGTTAAATCCTGCTTCTTTCTTTCCTTCCCTGAGCGTCGAATAACACTATACTTGTCCTACGTCCTCGCATTGTTGTGTTTTCTCTTTGTGTTTTCATGTTTAAATTAACTATATATATATATATATACAAATCCATACACATTTTCAACATCAACAGCTGCAAGAGCAACAACGTCATAGGCAAAAATCACAGAAAGTGTTTCAACTGAGACCCGAAAAATATATGAACGTAAAGAGAAACAAACTAACAGTTAAAATCACAAACCCATCTCCACTTCCGCGATTTTCTTGATGTTCAAAAGAACAATATTCGTTTGATATAGGGGAAATAAACAAGAAAATTATCGTTACTGAATGGGAAACCTTTGAAGAACCTTTGTACAAGCATAACCAGATAGATGTGTCAGCGATATTGTCGCTGTACTGAAAGACAAATCTCCTCATAACACCGAGAATAAAATATACACATGATGTAGAACTCCTCGGCACGAACAAACCAACAAAATATTTTAAGATATCTCGAGGTACTTCATCCAAATGCTACTTATGTTGGTTTGTCCCTTTTCAAGACGAAGTTGACTGACCTCTTCCACATTTATTAGTGGAGGCACATGGCCTAGTGGTTAGAGCAGCGGACTCGCGGTCGAGGGATCGCGGGTTCGAATCGCAGACCGGGTGATGTGTGTGTTTATGAGCGAAAGACCTAAGCTCCACGGGGCTCCGGCAGAAATTAATAGCGAACTTCTCCTGACTCTTTCGCCACAACTTTCTCTCACTCTTTCCTCCTGCATCTTGAAGCTCACCTGCGACGGACCGGCGTCCCGTCCAGGTGGGGAACCTATACGCCAAGGAAACCGGCCCTTATGAGCCAGGTATGGCTCGAGAAGGAAAAAAAACATTCAGTGCTAGCCATTTCCCTGACCAACATAAGCATATCAACGTCAGCGTAAATAATCGCGAATCAGTTTAACCCTTGTATGCAAGCATTTCCTAAGTAAAGTAGTAACTTCTCAGTAAAATGTTGACAATGTATATATAACGCCATGTCTTGTGATTAACTTCATATTTCGTTTCAACGAGCGTTACTATTCTTGTATATCGATATTCAGAGAGAAGATTAATCGAAGCAATGAGATATAGGTAGACTTCGTACTATATCTAGTTTGTGACATATTACTACAAAGTAAAAGAAATTGTTGAAAATGCCAGATACTTGACAACTTAACAAAACGCCAGTAATGAATAAAACCGAGCGAGACACCCTGGATGTTAATCAATAAAATAAGCATTAAATCAACTTTCAAAATAGAATAAGACTGTCAAATGATGAACTGATCGGAAGGAAAGTTCTTATATCGTTTATCAGTCAAACACAACACAAATAATTGATTACATTTTCTCCGAATATATTTACTACGACATATATAAAACATTACTTATGTGGTTTTTGTCGACATTTCTAAAGTATCTGAAATATATATAACGACAATGTTCTTAACATTTGTGTTATATTTCATTTATATGAAAATTGAGTGTGACAGAAATATAATAATATGTTACACTAACAACAAGATAATCTCCAATGTTTATATTCCGAATTTATTTATAGTTTCTAAAGAGCTTTTAGTCGGCATATAATGGTGACGGAATGTATTGAAAAATATCCATTTTGAGTAACGTAGCGTTATCATATTTTTAATGATGAAACTTGAATTTCGACAGCCTAATGACTTATGATATTAAATTCCAATTTAAACAAAACGAATGGTAATTAATGTAATGCAATTAGAACACCTACTTAAATAAAAACAAAAGAAATATTATCATCATTGTTTGAAAAGATATGGAAAATACTTAAGGTTTCTGCTTCATTTTACGTGTGATATTCAATACGTCATGATTGTATGGAACGCATTTATTTTAAATCGTTTTTATTGCTTTTAATTAACCTTTTCGCCAACAATTTTGTGATTTTCGATACATCAACGTATTATTACGATGCGGAAAGGTTCTAACGTTTAGGCACGTTCCTGCGCATGAATGCGGTGAGAACAATGACGTAAAATGCACAAACGAATTTTAACGAAGTTAACTGAAACGAATCAACTGTTT
>NC_043000.1:121471584-121484084 GCF_006345805.1 Octopus sinensis | reverse complement strand
ATACCGCAACTTGCTTGGAGAGAGATGGATTTCTGTTAATTAGCTCAGCATATATATAAACTCTTTGAAGCTTCCAGCAGTAACCATTTCTCTTTATCATGGGATTGGTGACAATACTTTCATTTCATTCACATCCCATAGTTAAGTATTTTTTTTTATAATCAAACTCACTGTGACTGACATTCTCCTTTCAAATAGAAGATACTTGATAACTTGGTGCACAGTTATTAGCAGAGGATGCCTGAAGAATTATAGAATGTTTGTTGTTGATATTAAGGAAATACAATACAACTGGTATTTCGTTAGCAAAAGCATATCTATGGTACACCCACTCATTCATATACATATAATCTCATAGACAAAATAGATAAAATATTTTGGGAGAAAACTTAAAGCTTCAAATAAATATTATCAGTCTAATTTCTTATGAAATTCATTCCGTTGTTATATTGTTCATACATTAATACGATAAGTAAGAGAGAAAATAATACACCTTGATTTTAACCTAGACATCGTAAATCCATTTCTCTCAAAGGTTAATTCTGTTTACATCTGTTCTGGTTATTTACATCAATTATTGTTGACATTTATTTACAGCGACCTTTACAGATGACAGCTATATTATTTCACGTCGATTTGCTGCTACACACATTCTCCATTTAATTGGATACACACATATACACGCATAGATACATATATGTGTGTGTGCGTTTATTATATGTTATATTACATCATATATATATATATATATATACAGAGAGAGAGAGAGAGGGGAGAGAGAGAGATGGGCATATATATATACAGAGAGAGAGACAGAGAGAGAGACATATATATATATATATATATATATATATATATAGAGAGAGAGAGAGAGAGAGATAGATAGATAGATAGATCACTACGTTCCTATATAGATGTTATGTATTGTAGCCTCTGTGTGCTGAACAAATATGGCAGCCATTAACGGAGACTCAAAACTTTATTCAGTTCTGTCTTTTAGTTCCTAAGGATTGGCCAAGCTACATAATTGTTGCTAGGTTTAGGCCACTTCTTTGTTGAATGTTAGAATCGGTAAAAATATTTAGCGTTGCGATGAGTGCTACCATTAGTATATTACTGACACCCTGTCATTAAAACCTAAATCATTAAGCGTATGAATATACTTAGATTGCAGAGCGGCATTATCACGTCAATATGGAAAGTTATAATATAATTTGGACTATTTTATTTGAATGAAATTTAAAATCGATTAGGAGTTCACGAGGCCAGAGGTAAATTCATCTTCAGCCCTTATTTTGGAATTTATCCTGGTTTCTCTGATTTTTAATCGGTTGAGAATGCAGAGCTCAACTGCTACTAAATGTTGACAATGCAGAGCTCAACTGCTACTAAATGAGACATATACGAGACATAGCGAAGACACTTTCAAAATACAATGAACTCAAAAATGTCGTTCGATTAGAAATATAAGGATGAAAACTTCTACAAATGATTGTTAAATATTTTTGGTATCTGAAAGATTATACAACCTTTGTAATCAAACGAATAGCCACCAGAATGCGAGCCCACCATGCTCTAAGCAGTGTCTACATCGTAAGTTAGGTATAGAAGATTAACAGATCGACGTTTTAGTTTAATATTGAGACTGGAATATTTGGATCCATTATGTTCAAAATAAATCAAAGTATAATCGTTTAAACAAATTACCGTCCATGATACATTTCAATCAATATCAGAAACATAGATTCATAAAAGAGGAACTTGACATTTAAAATCAGACGTGAAGCGTAAGTTTAGAAAATGCTGCCTATGTGAATAAATTCATTTATTCCCCAGCAATGCTACTACTCCAACAACTAAGATGTCACTCCTGAGTCTTCATCAACCTATTTCTTTCTTGCCCATAAGGGGCTAAACTCAGAGAGGACAAACAAGGACAGACAAACGGATTAAGTCGATTACATCGACCCCAGTGCGTAACTGGTACTTAATTTATCGACCCCGAAAGGATGACAGGCAAAATCGACATCGGCGGATTTGAACTCAGAACGTAGAGGCAGACGAAATACTGCTAAGCATTTCGCCCGGCGTGCTAACGTTTCTGCCAGCTCGCCGCCTCTGAGTCTTCATCAACCTTGAAAAGGAAAGAAAAGCCGAAGTTGATTTTAACAGGAATTGAACTTACAAAACATAGATGTTAAACAAAGAGCACTATGACGCTTAAGAACCTCAAATTAACTCCTATTGTTATTTAAATTGTGAGTTGTGAATGTAATTACTCCCCTTTGAAAGAGCTGCTCCCAAATTCAAAGGCACTACTCTAATATGTACACATTGTCATTTGATAGCCTTTCAGTTATTCTTTAATTGCTCCTCTTTGATACTTTGCTTCTTTTCTTCCGTTTACTACACAGTTAACTTGCAGATAACTCAAGTTACACCTAAGATCTCCGCTTCAAAGAGTGACAGAATTTTATTTACACTTAGTTAGGAACGATTTTTCTTTGATAAAGTCTAAATTTACTATCAATTTTTGCCATTTTATCTGTAATGGCATGTTATCTCTTAAATTATTCACCTTTAAAGATTTCAATTTACAACATTTATTTCCCGTGAAGTAATAATTATATCTGCAATCTTAAACTGATATACTTATATTCTTATATACTTATATTCTTATACTTTCATCGTAAAAGGAATATAATTTATGTAACAAAATCACATAATATAGGTCATCCATTGGAATAGCGTGCTTTGAAGTATCAAGCCTATTTTGAAAATATAACTCTTATTGTGTTTTCGCAACTACACAAATAAGAGCAACAAGTAAACTAGCAAGCTATTGGCAATACGTAGTGTTTCGCACATAAGTCGTTTACATGTAGTGACCTCTAAAGTGAGACAGTTATTTAAATATCGCTGTTTAGTATGTCATCGTAATCCCCGTCACCGACCAGTGTATCAGATGTTGCTACTCATCGCTGGTCACAATGCGTTTCGCATTGTTTTCGCCTTCAATTGACGCCACCGCGCTGGCTAAGAGAGTAGGCCAACAGAGGAAAGAGTGAAAGAAAGTTGTGGCGAAAGAGTACAGCTGGGATCACCACCAACCCCTGCCGGAGCTTCGTGGAGCTTTAGGTGTTTTTGCTCAATAAACACTAACAACGACCGGTCTGGGACTCGAAAACGCGATCCTGCGACCACGAGTCGGCTGCCCTAGCCACTGGGCCATTGCGCCTCCACTATTAATAATAATAATGATAATAAGAATAATAATATAATAATAATAATAATAATAATAATAATATATTATTATTATTATTATTATTATTATTATTATTACTATTATTATTATTATTCAGTAGTTTTATTTTCATTTTTATAGCGTGCTTTCACTTCACTACCGAGCGCAGCTCTGTGTGCCTTGGGTATGTGCTGTGATTTGTTGTGATGCTCTGATGGTTATTGTATGGAAAGTGTTCTGCGTAGGATGTGTGCAGTGCCTAGTAGTGCAATTTTCTGTATGTTATATGTGTTTGTAAGTCCTGGTGTTTTTGTTATGTATTTGTCTGAATATTTTTTTATCATGCCTAATGCACCTACTATGATAGGAATTGTTTCTGTTTTCAGATTCCACATTCTAGTTACCTCTATTTCCAGGTCTTTGTATTTTGAGAGTTTCTCCATTTCTTTTAGAGACACGTTGTCATCTGCCGGTACTGATACATCAATTAGAAAGCATTTTTTTTCTTCATGGTCTCTGACAACTATATCTGGTCTGTTGGCCTTAATTTCTCTATCTGTGTGTATCGGCATATCCCAGAGTATGGTTGCTTTCTCGTTTTCTGTGACCTTTTCTGGTGTGTGCCTATACCATCTTTTTTCTGTTGTTATTCCATAATGTTGGCATAGCTTCCAATGTATGTAAGTTCCATCTCTGTCATGTCTGTGAATATATTCCTTCTTAGCCAGGACTGGGCAGTTAGAGATAATATGATTTATTGTTTCTTGTCCATCTCCACATATTCTGCAGTTACTTGTAATATTTCTTTTCATTACATGTCTTTGGTAATTTCTGGTGGGGAGGCTTTGGTCTTGTGCTGCAATTAAAAATCCCTCTGTTTCTGCTTTGAGTCCTGAGCTTCTCAACCATTGCTGGGATTTTTCTTTGTCTATTTCTTTTGCGTTTAGTTTAGTCCAGTATTTACCATGAAGGGGCTTTTCTTGCCATCGTTATATCATGGTTCGTTGCTGTTCTATTTTTAGTTTGGATTTCATTTTTTTTATAGCTTTTGTTGTTTCTTCATCTTCTTCTTTTCTTCTTCATGTTTATTAGGTGGTATGATTCTTGTATGTATTTGTCAGCTTCCTTAAATACTGAGAACAGTTTTTTGTTTTGCTCGTGTTTTGCCGCTATCTGGATCAGTTTTCCTTCCTTCTGAAGTAGATATTTTTGCAGTCCTATGGTGGTTATTTTATAGTAGTTTTCCAGCTGTATAAGGCCTCTACCACCTTCTATACGTTGTATATATTGTCAGATTTTGGGTGATGCATCCTAGATCCTGTCATTATTTTTCTTGTTTTCCTGTCTATTTTGGTCAGTTCATTTCGTGTCCAGTTAAGGATATTGTAGCTGTAACTTATAACTGGGACAGCTGAAGTGGTGATACCTATTATCTTGTTTTTAGCATTGAGCTCTGTGTTTAGTATTGATCTAACTCGTCTATAATATTCTTTTTTATTTTCTCTTTCATTTGTGTGTGTTGTGTCTTATCTAGTTCATGGATTCCTAAGTATTTGTAAGTTTGGCTTTGGTCTAATTCTTTTATTTCATTTGCTTCATCTAGTGTGATGTTGTTACTCTTAACTAGTTTTCCTCTTTTCATGGTTACTTTGGCGCATTTTTCTAATCCAATTTCATATCTATTTCTTTGGTAAATCCATGAACTGTCTTTAATAGTGTTTCCAGCTGTTTGTCATTTGCAGCGTATAGTTTTAGGTCATCCATATATAAAAGGTGGCTGATCGTTTTGCCGTAACATTTATATCCGCATCCAGTTCTATTTAGCATATCAGATAGAGGTGACAGTGCCAAGCAGAAAAGGAGTGGAGAGAGCGTATCTCCCTGGAATATTCCTCTTCTAATGGGGATGTCTTTGGTTTTCATGAGTCCCTCTTTTGTTTGGAGGTGTAGGACTGTTTGCCATTTATTCATAGAGTGCTCTATGAATTTTATGATTGTTGGTGCTAGTGTTTCGAGGATCCATGTGTGGGGGATGCTATCAAACGCCTTTTTGTAGTCAATCCAGGCCATACTGAGGCCTTTCTTCTTTCTGTGGCTGTCTTCAGTTACGGCTTTATTAATCATTAGTTGATCTTTACAGCCATATGAGCCTTTGCGGCATCCTTTCTGCTCTTCTGGGAACAGTTTGTTTCCGTCCAGGTGCTTGTTCAGCCTTTGTGATATCACTGCAGTAAATGCCTTGAACATAGTAGGGAGGCAGGTTATTGGTCTGTAGTTTTCTGGTTTTTCTGTTTCATTTGATTTGGGAATTAAGATGGTTTTCCCCTTCGTGAGCCATTCAGGCATTGTCTCTGGCTCTGCTAGTACGTTGTTAAAGTTTTCAGCCAGCTTTTTGTGCATTCCTGTTAGATATTTCAACCAGACGTTGGGGATCTTGTCATGCCCAGGTGCTTCCAGTTGCTTAGTCTTTGCAGTGCCTGGGTGACCTCTTCAGTTGTTATGGGGGTCCAAATTTGTTCAGATGCCGAGTTTGTTATTTTGATACTCCTTTTTTTTTGGTGGTTCGTTCGCCGACCATATTCTCCCCAGAATTCTTCCAATTCTTCTGCCGTTGGTGCTGCAGTGACTTCATTTTTATTTTGCCCAGTTCTTGGTAGAACGTTTTGGGTTTGGAGTTGAACTTTTTGTTTTCTTCAAAGAAGCGTTGGCGTTTCTTGTACCGGCGCATCCTTTGTGCTTTGGCAAGGATATCTTGCTTCAGCTTTTCTTTTATTTCAGGCAAATCTTTTTCTGTGATGTTATATTTGCGGAGTATTTTTGTTCTCTTTTTGTTGCTCAGTAGCGTTGATTCTATTATTATTATTACTATTATTATTATTATTATTATTATTATTATTATTATTATTATTATTATTTTTATTATTATTATTATGTATTTTCCTTCTTTCTTCAAATTTTCTTCCGTTTCTCGCCGAGTGTTTTCCACACACATAGGGCTGAGAAGGGCATTGTATGCATTCCCAGATAACACACGCAAATTCACAGATAAAATATGTATTTAAAAATTAATAAATAAATAAATTCATGGATGGATGTTATTTTCACAGCAATAGTGCTCTTCTCAGTACATGAGCCGTTCCAGTTAATACGATTTTTTGCACTTCCTGTAGGGATGGTAAACCTGGAATCATTTTCAAATAGATTTCAGTACCTTTTTTTATCATGCCACATTTTTTCAATTTCTACTAGCAGGTCTTTATATTTACTAATCTTGTCAAATTCTTTCGCCGCTATATTGTGATCACAGGGAATACTCATATCAATTAATAAACACGTCCTTTTTGTCTGATCTTTTATAATGATATCCGGTTTATTAGCTTTTATAGTCCTGTCGATCTGCACGGGGAAGTCCCATAGAATCGACACATTTTCTCCTTCAGTCACTGCTTCAGGATGATGTTTATACCATTTGTCAGCGATTTTGATTTTATAATGCCGACATATTGTCCAATGTAAATACTAGCTGACTCTGTCATGTCTTGCTTTATATTCTACAGGTGCTAAGACTCTACACCCTGAGATTAGGTAGTCTATTGTTTCAATCTCATCGTTACAGAATTGGCATTTTGGGACAGCTCCATTTTTTATCACATTGGCTTGGTAGTTCCGGGTTAATAAGCTTTGGTCTTGAGCAGCTAATATGAAACCTTCACTCTCTGCTTTTAGCCCTGAGCTTCGTAACCATTGGTGCGTGTGTTTTTGGTCGACATCAGCTTGTTTGCTACGGGCCACGTACTTGCCATGGAGCGGTTTCTGTTCCCATCTGCTAGCTAAATTTTCATGTGCTTTTGTCTTTGCAATTAATTTTATTTTCTTTGCAGCTGCAGTTGGCGCATTTCCTTCAGCCTGCTCAATCTGGTGGATATCTAGGAGATCAGCAACGAATTTTTTGCTCTCTTTCAGAAAAGAGTGATGTTTTTTAGGTCTTTCATCTTTTTTCTGTTGTTATTCCATAATGTTGGCATAGCTTCCAATGTATGTAAGTTCCAACTCCGTCGTGTCTGTGAATATATTCCTTCTTAGCCAGGACTGGGCAGCTAGAGATAATATGATTTATTGTTTCTTGTCCATCTCCACATATTCTGCAGTTACTTGTAATATTTCTTTTCATTACATGTTTTTGGTAATTTCTGGTGGGGAGGCTTTGGTCTTGTGCTGCAATTAAAAAATCCCTCTGTTTCTGCTTTGAGTCCTGAGCTTCTCAACTTATTATTATTATTATTATTATTATTATTATTATTATTATTATTATTATTATTATTATTATTATTATTATTGCCCTGGGAATAATAGCAAAAGGGACTGATTGCTACCTAACTCAGATACCACGAAACATCAAAATGGCAGAAATTCAAAAGATAGGGCTCATGGGAACTGTTCATATCCTACGAAAAAACTTTCTATGCAATCTCAAGTTTAAAATAAAAAATAATTTTCGTATGGTTTTTTAGGCATTCACTAGTACAACACTAAGTACAAAACCAAATATATGGCACCCTAGGCATAACACCAACGCGAACTTCCAACTTGTTGTCTCTTGAGGTCTCTGTGTGAGACTTGGAGCCAGCTTGTGCAAATGTAAAGCAAAAGTGAAACATAGAATAATCATAATAATAATGATGATGATGATGATGATGATGATGATGATGCTGATGATGATGATGATAATAATAATAATATAATAATAATAATATAATAATAATAATAATAATAATAATATAATAATAATAATAATAATCAGCGTTGATACATCTACAAAAGTGTATACACATGAACATATGTAGAAATTCGTTACAAATTGAATAGCAGCTTCATAGATAAACATTAGACGCATAAACTGTCTTTTTAACCCAACTTTGGGCTATTCAGTTTTTGAACATATTTATTAGACGTTAGCCATAATTACATGCTTAATACATGTTAAATGACATTCGGAACATAATCTCAACCTATAACCGTTTGCATAATTCCATATTATTTGTAATTCTTTAACAGAACATTCCGATATGTGGAGTGTGTTCCATATGATATATTTATGCGATTGATAATGTATAATGGTTTAAGACACATTTGTTGGATATTGCATTTTTCATTTGTTTTCGTAGCATTCACACGTTATAACGTAGAACAACGTCAAATTAGATCAAAACGGTAATGTGAAATCTTCACACGTATCCATAAACATATACGAATTCATGAGCAGTTATTCAACCTATTTAGATAATTATTCATCCCTTGATGTTTATATCTAAAGAAGTTAAACTACTAAAAGAAATAGATTCGAAAGATCAGACGGGATAACTACTATTGTAAAATAACCATATTTTATTGCAATATACCTTGGACAGTTAAAGTGTGTGTATATTAAGAATAAGTGGTTCAAAAAGATAATTCGCATCATCGCACCTAAATAAATCACGGAACTTATATTTAGAAATATAATTTACGAATATATCTGTATGTTGAAACGGTTTTATTTAGTAGTTGCCATAATGCAGAAATACTTAAAAGATTTACGACGAAATCCCATAACCAATTTTACAGAAATATAACAAAAAAAAAAAAATGGAAGAGACATCGGATAAAATCGGTCGATGAACTTTGTTTGGAATTCGTGTATGTTGTAATAAACGTTGCCCGTGTAATTATAATCTCACGCAAGGTTTGATATCAACACAATTATAATTACTTCATTAGTCATTACTAATAAACAGCCGTGTAAGTGAGCTTTCATATTACGATTTTAATGTTGTGCTACGTATTTCTTAAAAAAAACACGCATACATACAAACACACACACACACACACACAAACACACACACATACATACACACACACACACAGATACATATACATAAATATATATTCTGTGTCAGGCAGAGAATATACACACCACTAAAACCGGGAAACCAGCCTATATGTTGTCAGTGTATATATTGGTGTGTGCGTGCATGTGTGTGTGTGTGGTCATGCATGTATATGCATAAAGTTAGGAGGCACGAGAAGTGAATATAGATGTATTTAATCATATAGCATACATTGGCTTACCGGCGTTTCAATACATACATCGTGTAGTATTAATTTCAGGACACAATAAATTATACACATATGTTAGCATTAATATAAGAGCTCGGAATTTAACAATGCAAATGAATATTCACAAATCCATGAAAATAAACAAAGCTAGCTCATCAGATGACCAGAACATCATGGTTACATTAGTTCAAATCTAAATAAACAAACAAAATTTACTCAACATTCACCTCTCATAACTCCTGACTTTTCATATACTCCACTCAGAATGAGTTTATCGCTTGACTTTTAATGACATGGTTATTTACAAAGCGCTATTTGTAAATGATTATTGTGACCTGATAGCCGAATCCGTGCAAGGAGCTTACTCTGCGGGTACCTTAGTCCATATCTTATATAAACATATTTCTATGTGTTGGCATGCGTGTGTCTATGTATGTATGTATGTATATATATATATATATCTTTGGTATGTATGACATTATATTAACGTCTGAATGTATAAATCTGTATTTGTAATCTGTATCCATTAAAATTGTATCTCGGCGATTTTATATATAAAGTACAAATAAAGACGCTTATGTAAATTCAGGTTGCAATAGACGACACGATTTATTATGAGAATTACGGATTATGAAACATTATGATTCAAAAACGCTTAGAATTGTTTTCCCACCTAATAAATCATGTCTGATACAGCGTTATTAACGTGTAAAATATATTCATTCTGAGGAGATATTTAGAGAGCGAAAACACTAATGTTCGTTTGAAAATCTGTATTGCATCAGGTTGTTGCATACATAGCTTTTTTGATCTTATAAATATATATATATATATTTATGTCTATCTATCTCTCAATCTGTCAATATGTATATGTGTGTGAGAGAGTATACGTATATATATTATATATATATATATTTACACAAGAAGGGTAGTAATATTATTTACTACCAGGTGCCCAGCACAAAAGACGAATTAGTCATAAGACAAAAATATTATTCATATAGAAAAATATTATTCATGTAGTTATACAATTAAGGGCTCCTAAATAAAGATGCCGAGTGCTGGGAACATAAAAAGGGGGTGAATTTATCGAGAGTGAAAATCAAAAACGTTTACCGATAACTTTAACAACTCGTACCGCGGTTTCTGCTTCTTTCTAGCAAAACACAGAATATGTTTGCTAAGGCCAGCTTCATCAGCGAGTCGCCTGAATTTAATCGAGGTCTGCAGCGATGTGGGACTATATGTTACATCCGACTACTAGCAGATCTTAACTTTTCAAATCTCTGCGCAGACGCAAAATTTACACGGCTTGCCGGGAAGAATTTTACGAATAAATTCATCATGTAGTATGCGAATATAAACAAGAAGGGTAGTAATATTATTTACTACCAGGTGCCCAGCACAAAAGACGAATTAGTCATAAGACAAAAATATTATTCATATAGAAAAATATTATTCATGTAGTTATACAATTAAGGGCTCCTAAATAAAGATGCCGAGTGCTGGGAACATAAAAAGGGGATGAATTTATCGAGAGTGAAAATCAAAAACGTTTACCGATAACTTTAACAACTCGTACCGCGGTTTCTGCTTCTTTCTAGCAAAACACAGAATATGTTTGCTAAGGCCAGCTTCATCAGCGAGTCGCCTGAATTTAATCGAGGTCTGCAGCGATGTGGGACTATATGTTACATCCGACTACTAGCAGATCTTAACTTTTCAAATCTCTGCGCAGACGCAAAATTTACACGGGCTTGCCGGGAAGAATTTTACGAATAAATTCATCATGTAGTATGCGAATATAAACAAGAAGGGTAGTAATATTATTTACTACCAGGTGCCCAGCACAAAAGACGAATTAGTCATAAGACAAAATATTATTCATATAGAAAAATATTATTCATGTAGTTATACAATTAAGGGCTCCTAAATAAAGATGCCGAGTGCTGGGAACATAAAAAGGGGATGAATTTATCGAGAGTGAAAATCAAAAACGTTTACCGATAACTTTAACAACTCGTACCGCGGTTTCTGCTTCTTTCTAGCAAAACACAGAATATGTTGCTAAGGCCAGCTTCATCAGCGAGTCGCCTGAATTAATCGAGGTCTGCAGCGATGTGGGACTATATGTTACATCCGACTACTAGCAGATCTTAACTTTTCAAATCTCTGCGCAGACGCAAAATTTACACGGGCTTGCCGGGAAGAATTTTACGAATAAATTCATCATGTAGTATGCGAATATAAACAAGAAGGGTAGTAATTTATTTACTACCAGGTGCCCAGCACAAAAGACTAATGTCTTATGACTAATTCGTCTTTTGTGCTGGGCACCTGGTAGTAATAATATTACTACCCTTCTTGTTTATATTCGCATACTACATGATGAATTATTCGTAAAATTCTTCCCGGCAAGCCCGTGTAAATTTTGCGTCTGCGCAGAGATTTGAAAAGTTAAGATCTGCTAGTAGTCGGATGTAACATATAGTCCCACATCGCTGCAGACCTCGATTAAATTCAGGCGACTCGCTGATGAAGCTGGCCTTAGCAAACATATTCTGTGTTTTGCTAGAAAGAAGCAGAAACCGCGGTACGAGTTGTTAAAGTTATCGGTAAACGTTTTTGATTTTCACTCTCGATAAATTCATCCCCTTTTTATGTTCCCAGCACTCGCATCTTTATTTAGGAGCCCTTAATTGTATAACTACATGAATAATATTTTTCTATATGAATAATATTTTTGTCTTATGACTAATTCGTCTTTTGTGCTGGGCACCTGGTAGTAAATAATATTACTACCCTTCTTGTTTATATTCGCATACTACATGATGAATTTATTCGTAAAATTCTTCCCGGCAAGCCCGTGTAAATTTTGCGTCTGCGCAGAGATTTGAAAAGTTAAGATCTGCTAGTAGTCGGATGTAACATATAGTCCCACATCGCTGCAGACCTCGATTAAATTCAGGCGACTCGCTGATGAAGCTGGCCTTAGCAAACATATTCTGTGTTTTGCTAGAAAGAAGCAGAAACCGCGGTACGAGTTGTTAAAGTTATCGGTAAACGTTTTTGATTTTCCTCTCGATAAATTCATCCCCTTTTTATGTTCCCAGCACTCGGCATCTTTATTTAGGAGCCCTTATTGTATAACTACATGAAT